>NC_143511.1:26187596-26487596 GCF_031878675.1 Megascapheus bottae
AAGGACTCGCGATTTAGGCCTTGGAAAGAAATCCCCTCTCCCCTCTCCTCCGCGGAGTGGCAGCAGCCAAGGCTCCCTGGCTTTAAAAGTGGCAAAACAAAACCAAAGTTGCTTCCCAATCCGAATTGGGCGGGGCTCGTGAGGCTGCGGGCGGGGCTAGCGATGGTGTGGGCGGGGCCTGAGCGCTCCGGAAGTCTCCCGCGCCGGGGGGTGGGGGTGGGATGAGGGCGCCTGCGCTGAGGGGTGGGAAGCGAGTCCGGGCACTCTCTCTCTCCGCCCACTTTCGCCCGGCAGAGCGGCGCGGTCGTCCCGCCTCGAGTCAAGTCTCGGGGCGTGGAGTTCGAATCCATGCTCCTTAGGCGCTGGCAGCGCGCGGTGGTCACTTCCCGCCCTGACGCGTCTCCCCTCGTTATTGCGCGGGGAAGTGGAGGGTCCAGCTCGCGCTGGATCTCCGTCCGTCCGCCTTTGCGCACTTCCCTCCGGGATGTTAGGAGGACGAGCTGGGGTGGAAAAGCCTGGAGAGGAGGCACCGGAGAGTTTTGGAGGCGGGGTAGGGGGGTGGAAGTGACTTTTCCGAGGGGTAGTGTATCCAGAATCCTAAATCAAACGACTGGGGTGTAGAGTGAGAGTGGGGAGACGAAGCCTTCCTTGGTCCACTTAAATGTTGCACAAATTACCTTATGTGGGTGCTGTTGGGTTGTTGTTGTTGTTGTTTTTCAGCCTTTTGTTTTCAGTTACGTCTCAGGAGAAAGGTTTGCAAACGGTTTGCAAGCCAGCGCTTTTATGAAAAGAGACAACCTCCTGGCCTCTCAAAATAAAATAAAAGTCCAGGTACTGGATCCACGCCCCTGGCCGCCTGGAGGGACTCGAGGTCCAGAGTTTGGGAGAGAGGAGTGAGCGGTCGCTTTTCCAGTCCTCGATTGCTCCCCTCCCTCCCAAATAAGGGTGTTTTGGAATCCAGGCGGCCTCTGAAAATCTACACCGGAGACTCAGCTTGCTTCCAGGCGTCGAGCCATTGCTCGGTTCAAGAAAGTTCTAGAATGGGAAGGGAAAGGTGCCGCACCTGCAGGCTGCTCAGCACAGCCTCTGCCAGCCACTGGCATCTGGAGCCTGCTTGCCACGTGGACCTGTCTCCTCTCCTGAAATGATGCGGGGGGGGGGGGCTGAGATTTCCCAGCATCTTCCTTCTTCCAGTCAGCGGTCGGAGTCCCTCAGGCCTGGGCCCATCGAGGGTTCAGGGGGTATCCGAGGACGGGTGCGCACGAACCTCTCCTCAAAACCGGCTGGAAGAGGACAAGGACATCACTCGCCACGCGGAGAAATCGATGGCAGGTCGCCCCACTGCCCGGCTTGACCTTCTCCTTCCCCCCCCCACCACCCCAACCTTCTTTCAATTTGATGCTGGGGCAAAGGGCGATGCCAAGAAGCTGTGTCGCTCGCTGCCAGGTTGGAATTCCTGCTCTGGGAAAAAGGGACACATTTTAAAAAAAACAAAACCTGGGGGTTCTGCAAACCCGGCCCCCAGCATCTGCCCAGACCACGTCACCCCTGTTGCAATATAAACAAAGCTTCTTCCCCCCACACACACACCCTTCCCCTCGTGAGAGAATCCAGCAAAGCAGAATTTTTTTTTTCAGGTGTCATCCGGAACCACATAAAGCTGTCCTTTTGATGAAGTGTTGCTTGAGGGTGGAGGGTGGCAAGTAGCTGAAGCAGGACCCCCAGATTAGGAGTCTAGAAAATGCCCCCAGGTTTCCAGCCAAGGCCCCCAGCACCCCATCTTCAGATGTCTCCATACAATAGCACCTGCGGGGAGGGGGAGGACGGGGTGATGGAGAGGAGGGACGCGCCCACTATTTCTTTACCCTGTCCTGGGTGAACACTGCCTCTGTCCTACCGTCCTCACTGTGGTTTGAAATGCAAGCACCCCACCCGAAGGCGAGCACGAGTGGGCCTGGATCCAGCGAGGTTCCGGGTATTGGTAATCCTCTCCCTCGCTTTGATGATTTTTCCCCCCTCTCCAGAAGTGTCTAAGCTGCGGGGACTTAGAAAAAGAAGCAGGCCGCTCCTCCTAAATGTGATTCGGACCATATGCTTTCTGCATTCATTCCTGCCTCGGCTTTTCTTCTCCGCACTAACTGCTACGACGTTATAGTCACCTTGAAATTTCCTCTGCTATTTTCCAATTAAAAGCTTAATAGCCCTGGAAACGGAGTTCATGTGGTGAAGTTTACCATAGTCCCTGGTTCTGAAAGGCTTTCTGCTGGGATCCCATTATGTGCTTGAATAAACCCTTTCTGCAAACAGAAATGGGACTCGGGGTTGTCAGGTGTTGGGTTACAATAGACTTTGAGGCAGGGGACATTTTACCAACATAAATACAAACCTGTCCCTATAGGGAGATGTTGTCAAATACTGGGATATGGAAAACATTCCCATCAAATATGAGAAAAGGATTACTGCGCTATATCAAATGAGTATTTAGATCTCAGCCCGCGATGTGCACTGGAGTGAAACGGGGGGCCCCCTGGACGAAATAATGCCAGACTGTGTGAGTGACATCGGGCTAGGTGACCGAGGGAGGAAAAGGGGGTTTGCTCTCAGCAGTGCAAACGTGCCGCGCTCTGCTGCTTTCCTTTTTTGGATCAGTTCTTGACTCCATTTTATTTATCCGTGTCCATAACCATTTGGATACATTCGACTTTATTTAAAAAAAAAAGTCCTTGCTTCACGAGTTCCCAAGGGAACACAGATGATAGAGCGGAAGTTCCCGGATTCCGTGCCATTCTCACCCGCCCTGTAATTCTGCTCCCCAGAATCTTCTGAGCTTCAGGCCTGCCAGGCTACCCACGACCCTCTGCTTTGCGCCCTGAGAGTTTATGAGATTCCTTCCAGTTGTGAGCGTGTGTGTGTGTGTGTGTGTGTGTGTGTGTGTGTGTGTGTGTGTGTGTGTGTGTGACTTAGGGCTCGTTTGCCCAGTTAAAGGCGGGTGGAGAAGAGTTGGGGGAAGGGACCAGGCCGAGGAGGGGGCGCCCTGCCCGACTCAGCTTTGGCTCCAGGATTCACACTTGCTTCCTCCCCCATCAGCCCCACCAGATCGGCTCGCGGCAATCTTCCTCCCCCGCCCCTCACACCAACTCCCTGATGGATCGAAAACCTGGCTTGGCCAAGGGCTTGTCAGAAAGTGCACGCGTGTGGCTTCTCCTTCCCCAATCGCCCTTCTAGGTGGAGGACTTGGCCGAGGGGACGCCTATTGGCGCCGGGCTGGAATCCACTCGGAACCCTGGCGGTGGAGAGCTCGCCGGCTTCCGCGGCAGCGCAGTGAACTTAGGGCCCCAGGGCCGCTGCGAGGCGGCCTGGCAGCGCCGCAGACCCCCGGAGGCGTCTCCGTCGCGGGGTTCGTCTAGTCGTGCGCCTCTCTTTTCCCCTCCGTCCAGATCCCACTGTTCCGTTCGTTGTTGATGTTTTGTTTTGAGGGCTAAGAGCATTTCCGCAGGATTTTAAGCGGCAAGCCAGCATGAGACCAAATCCATACTCACAGGAAACTGGAAACAATCTAATAACAAATTTTATAAACTATCAAGTAACAAACAAACAATCACCCCACAGGATTAGGTGGTGAACTCTAGGAAGAGCCCCTCCGGCACTTCATTCTTCATTCAGAAGGCGTTTCTGGGGTGGGAGCTTAGGGCCTGGAGCTGGCTCCCCTAACTTATTCCTTCACTAACTCTCCGCCTCAGTGGAAGATCTGACTTGAGTAACGCGAGGCCTCCGTGGGATACGGCGGTGGTTGTTGGAGGGAAGAAAAAAGGTGAAAAGACAAAAACAAAAACAAACATCCCGGACAACTTGACATTTTAGACCCCATTGCCCAAGCAAGTCGTCCACAGAGGCCTTTGGAGGCAAAGACGACCTAAGATTAGAGGAAAACCAATATATATATACACACATATATACATATATTTCGCTTGCAAAAAAATGAGTTGTCATGCTGAAGTCTTTTTGCCTTTTAAAAAAAAAACCCAAAGCTCACGTCCCCCCTCCCTTTTCAACAACAAAAGAAATAGTTTATCAAAGGAAATCAAGGAAATAGTCCCAGATTTCCTGACTCTCTCCCCACTCCCCTTGCCCGCCCCCCCCCTCCCCTAGTTCCACCCTCCCGCGGCCGCGGGGCTGGGGACTCGCCTCCTCTGGGAAGGCTGGGTCGGCGGCGCGCCGGGTCTGGGGCGCCTGCCCCGCGCGCTCCTAGGGGCTCCAAACCTCGCCAAGCGGAGTTTCCTGAGCCGGGGGTAAGCAGGGGGGCGGGGGGAAGGGAGTTGTGTAAAAGCGATCCGGGGCGCTGTACCTCCAGATCAGGCCTGGAGGGTGGAAGAAGAGGGCTTTGGAGGACAGCTTGAGCCTCCGCACTCCCTGGTAGGGACCCCCCGCCCCCCGCCATTCTCACTCCGGCAGACCCTCCCCTTCCCCGCCGCGAGCGCACCACGAGGATCCGGAACGTCGTCAGGCCTCCCGCCTCCGGGCGCCGGTAGCGGGCGCGGTCTGAGCGGAGTGGGTGGGGGGTGAGCGCCCCCTGCGAGAGCGGCCTGGCGTGCAGGTGGCGTGGAAGGTGAAGTGCGAGGGGTGAGAGGAGAAGCAGGAGAGGGTAGGTAGGGGAGTGTGGAAAGGGACGGGGGGGGGGCGGGGAGTGGGGGGTGGCGGCAGAGGGGGAGAGGGAGGGGCGGAGGACGGAGGGAGGGAGGGTGGGCGGGCGGCGGAGGAGGAGGTGTGGAGCCCGGGAGCCGGCCGAGACCGCAGCTGCAGCAGCGTCGGAGCTGACGGTAAACCCGAGCGCTCGCCAGCTTCGGGCGGCGGCCGCGGCGTCTGGGAATAGGAGGAAGTGCGCGCGTGGAGCTGTGCGTGGCGAGACCCGCGGCGGACGGGGGCGCGGCCTTCGAGCGGGAGATCGGTGGGGCCCAAGACCGCGGAGGTGGTGAGCAGTCGCTTCCGACCTGGCGAGACCGACGGCTGCGATCCCTCCCGCCGCTCGCTCCGGGACGCACGCGGCGGGGGGGAAGTGAAGTTCCCCGGGGTCCCAGCCAGCCGGCGGCCGATCGTCGTCTCCCTGGGACCCCGCAACGCCCCGCTGGCCTGCTCCAGCCGCCAGCCCCTGTCCACTTTCCCGGGAGCTCCGGGCATGAACGGCTACGGCTCTCCCTACCTGTACATGGGCGGCCCGGTGTCGCAGCCGCCGCGGGCGCCCCTGCAGCGCACGCCCAAGTGCGCCCGCTGCCGCAACCACGGCGTGCTGTCTTGGCTCAAGGGCCACAAGCGTTACTGCCGCTTCAAGGACTGCACCTGCGAGAAGTGCATCCTCATCATCGAGAGGCAGCGGGTCATGGCGGCGCAGGTGGCCTTGCGCCGGCAGCAGGCCAACGAGAGCCTGGAAAGCCTCATCCCCGACTCGCTGCGCGCGCTTCCGGGGCCTCCGCCACCCGGGGACCCTGCTGCCACTCCGCAGGCGCCGCCGCCAGCCTCGCAACCGTCCCAGCCGCCTCCGCCGCCCGCGCGCCCCGCCGTGGAACTGGCAGCGGCCGCCGCGCTGCGCTGGGCCACCGAGGCCCAGCCCGGGGCGCTGCACGCGCAGCTCGCCAAGCCAGGTGAGCGCGGGCTTCAGTGCTGGGGAGCGTGGAGAGGGGGGGGTAGCTTTGGGGATCACTTGGGGTATCCTCTGGGAGTCTATTTGGGGAGACTGGAGGCTAGAGGTATTTTTGTTTTGTTTTGTTTTGGCCCTTTGGCCTAGGCAGGCCAACCTACCCCAGACTCTTACCAGGCCGCTCCTTAACTTTTCCTGGCAGAAGTCAACCTGGATTGTGGCTGAGCACAGATGGGATATCCAGGAACCCTCGAGGGGGGAAGGGAAGCCCAAAGGCCAGGCTGTGTGTCCACCTAGCCAGGTCCCCTTCCTTGAGTTCAGCAGAAAATGTGGGGTTCACAAGGCCTGGAAGTTAGGACCTAGCAGTTTTTTGGCACTCTCCCCCATGCACCTGCGAGCTGGCTTTCTGAGTCAGGATTTATAGGGCCTCACATTTGCCAGGCAGGCGTGGGTAGGTGCAGGTTAAGAGTCAAGGCCCAGTACATAGCCCATTCCAGGACCAGACCAGGTAAATTGGAACAAGGACGAGTTATCAGTAACTTGAGTGAACCTGTAATCCTGTTAGCTGCGTACTGTGCCCTCCCCAGACTTAAATTTTAGTGAAAGAATTCTCATTAGAGGGATGAGAGTAAAATGGACCCAAAAGACTTAAGCTATTTAGGGAACTGATGTTCAGGATCAATTCCTTATGCACAACTTTCGTCTTTTTCTTTTTCTTTTTTCCTTTTGCCATTTCCCAGGCTGCCTCTGCTGTCATTGTGGTCTGAAGAAGTAAAAACAAAAGTAGACCTCCTTAGTATAGAGAGAAAACCTTTTTGGGAAAGCAGTTTTCCCCCCAAAAAATCTTCACTTAATATGATTTACTTCAGTGAAGTAAGGGTGATTTGGGCCTCAGATTGCAAAGCCAGAGTAAAGGCTTTCTTGCCCACCCCCCCCCCTTTCTTCCGCTCCCTTCTCTTCTTCCCTCCCCTCTCCTCCACCAGCGGTGCTTTGGGGAAGGTGGATCTGTTAGGTGTTTCCTCCACCACACACACACACACACACACACACACACACACCACACACACACACACACACACACACACACACACACACACACACACAGATGCCTCCTCTTCAGAACTCTTGTCTTTCATCTCATTTCTCTCCAGTTGGAATCCCTTGGTAGCTTTCCTCCTCGAGAACTTCTAGCTTCTTGAATTTCAGTAGATTGTATTGGATGTCTCCTTATACTCAAGAGATAGCTCGCCTTTTCGGGGCAGCTGATCAGCTGGAATTCTAGTGCGGAAGGTCCAGAATCTTCCTATAAGTAGTGAAGGGCCAAACTGACCCGAGTTCTGGAATTGAACTCCATTTCCCATGTGCCCCAAGGTCTCCCTCTAGTAAAAAGCAGAAAAATACCTCTCATTCCATTTGCCAGCTAGTCTAGTTGTGCAGCCTTATTGTTTATCACAAGTGTTGCTAAGTTTCTGTTATCAAGATGAAAATTCCAAAAAAAAGTATATTATCTAAAAGTGTATTATGGGATCCAAGCTGTACCCTGCCCCCTCCCCCCTCCCGCTCCCTGCACTCCAATCTCTTGTTTCTATAACAAAATGTAGACTCCAGTGTGTGTGGTTAGGTGTCTTGGACTCCTTCCCTGAATCTTTTTTTCAGTTCTTCTTTTCAAGGAGCCAAAAGCTCACCCCCGCCCTGTCCTTTTTCTTTTGGTCTTCTGAAAATTGAATTCTTCATCCTTTCCACACCATCTTACTTGTAAAACACCTTCCCCATTCTCTAGGTTTATCCCCAACTTTGATGTAGGGGGCTCAGAATCTTTGAGGGTTGCCCCCTCTGAAACCCCACAAGTGTAAGTAAAGTCCCCTTTACTGGTCTTGGAGGTTTTGTTTCCCCTCTCCCTATTTACAGTGGAACTGAGGTACAGCTGCTTCCCATTCACCCCCAAAGCTATCTCTGGTGAGCATAGGGCTACTGCTGGTGGAATGCAGAAGCCACGCTCACTGGATTGGGGTGCAATGATAAAGGAGCGTGCAGCCTAGATCCACCAGCACCCGTCCAGTCCTGCTGGCTAGATCTGAAGCCCTGAGGACAGATCCTGTGAGAGGAAAAGGGTGCACTAGGTGTTTTAAAGACAGGACACGAGAGTTTACTGAGCATGTACTTTGTGGATATTAAATACAAGGGGATACCTAGGCGGTTCTCTGAGGCATACCTCTTCCCCAATCCTCTCTCTTTTGTCTCTCACTTGTCATAGTTTTGGTTTTGCTACAGAGAAACAAGACACAGGAGGAGGGCTGTGGTTTTTGTCTTTTTTTTTTTTTTTTTTTTTTTTTGCTTAGGTCAGAGCTAGTAGCTAGAAAAGTTTGGTCTCAGCTCTACAAGGGATTTCATGTTTTATGTCTTTTTCTCAATTTTAGTTATGACAGGATTTTACATAGAGCCCAGGTTGGCCTCATCATTCTCCTGCCTCAGCCTCTTGAGTGCTGGGATTATAAACAGGTGCCAGTATACCTGTCATCGCTTCACAATTTTCCCATTTCTAGTTTTCTTCGTTCTTATCCTCCTTCCCTCCTTCCAGGGACAGAGCTAAAGTCAGAGCTAATGTCAGAGGTAGCACCTCGCTCTTCCGCACACCAATAATACTGCTTTGTTGGAGTGGTCCTTGTCTAAGAGGAGATTCCTTTACATACACCCTGTGCTCCTCAGTTCTCTGCAATAGCCAGTTTAGACTAAAAGAATCATGAAACCCAAAACAATGCAGCAGAACATAAGCTTTGGGAGATTTTTTTTTAAAAAGGGGTGGGGACAAGGGCCTGGGTGTTTGGCCTAGTGGTAGAGTGCTTGCCTAGCATGCACAAAGACCAGGGTTCGATCCTTGGTACCACATGCATAGAAAAAAGCTGGAAGTGGTGCTGAAGCTCAAGTGGTAGAGCTCTAATCTTGAGAAAAGTCCAACGACAGTGCTCAGGCCCTGAGCTCAAGCCCAGAACTGGCAAAAAAAAAAAAAAAAGAAAAAAGAAAAAAAGAAGAGAAAGGGGGGGAAACAAAAGAATAAGACTAGACAAATTAGACCTGGTGTTTTTTTCTCTCTCCTATCTCCTTCCCTGTATCCTTTCCTTCCTCATTTCCTCTTTCTGTCCCTTTACCAAGTATTCAAGGATAGCCTAAGGCTTCCAACCTGAAAGCAAACAATTGCAAGGAAACTAGGAGAGTTGTCTACAAAACTGAGTTATCAGGGACCCAGAAGCCCAGTTGCCAGCCATTCAGCCACATACCTACACATTTATTTACATAGCTCTGATTTTCTTCTTCAATTACTTTGACTCCTGTAATTTCATTCTAAAAAAAAAATGCCAGATAACTGTGTTTCTCTAGAAACAGAAACATACAAGTTGGTCCCTTCTGAGCAATGCTTAAGAAATTTGATTGAAACTGCTATACCTGTTATACCTTTCCTGCTTTTGCTCTTGTAATATATTTGTATGTAAACATACCAAGCATATTTAGGAACATATCAGATACTCCTGTTAGGTAGCTCACTTTGTGTGGAGAGCAAGTGAAACTGAACTCAAATGGTAGCTTCATGCGTAGCGGCAAAGATCAGCAAGAATCAGCAGTCAAATCATGAAGATCTACTATTTTGTGAACTTTCTTTTTTAAAAACTTGGTTGGACTCTTTCTGTTTGTCTTTGAAGGGCCAAGGGACTGTGGAGATGTGTTTTCCTCCTTGGATACAAAGACAGGTGTACCAGTACACAGAGTATTTTTCCTGTCTAGAAATCTTTGAGAAAAGAAAATACCTTAGGAGAAATGTTAGCAAGCCATGCCTAGAGCTTCACATCCCAAATTCCATATCAGATTCTTTAAAAGGCTGGGTGCTGGTAGCTCCCTCATGAGACTGAGATCTGAGGATCATGGTTTGTAGTGTGTCTAGGCAGGAAGAGTCCTTGAGAGTTTTTAAATTTAAAATAAAAGTTTTTTTTTCCAGTCCTGGGACTTGAGCTCAGGGCCTGAGCACTGTCCTTGGACTTTCTCAAGGCTAGGGCTCTACCACTTGAGCCACAGCACCACTTCCAGCTTTTTTCTACATATGTGGTACCAAGGAATCAAACCTGGGTCTTTGTGCATGCTAGGCAAGCACTCTACCACTAGGCCAAACACCCAGGCCCTTGTTGGCTCAGATGGTAGAATGTTATTCTTGAGCACAAAAGCTGAGAGATAGTGTGTAGGTCCTGAGATCAAGCTCCAGGACTAGTCCCAAAACAAAAAAAAATTTAAGGAATGCACGTAAAAAGGAATTTAAGTAAAGGTGGATTAGGTTTGAACATCTTTTTCAATATGATTTCTAAAAAGAAGTTCTCTATTCTACTTATTGTTCTTCTAGCCTTCTAGCCATAGAAGTGTGTGCTATAGGTGGTATAGTTGTGTGTGTGTGTGTGTGTGTGTGTGTGTGTGTGTGTGCATGTGTGTGCATGTGCTAGTACTGAGGCTTCCCTTGGTTTTTCCCACTCAAGGCTATCACTCTACCAGCTGAGCCTCTTCTGGATGTATGGTGATTAATTGAAAATAGTCTCATGGATTTTCCTGTCTGGGCTCACTTCAAACCATGATCCTTAGATCTCAGCCCCCCTAAGTGGCTAGAATTGCAGTGGGAGAGCCACTGGTGCCCAGCTTTAAAGTGTGGTTTTTGTTTTTAATTGTAGCTCTCTCTTACTCCTTGATTACCCATCTGTGCCTGACTTAGAAGAATAGATTTTGATTGCATTCCAAATTCACTGAATTGTCTCTCCATACACTAAGGGATTTTGTTGATTCTTCCTTCTATCAAACCCTTTCCCCTTTTGGAAACAGCAGGATGTCTTTCTGCTGCTGGAGTATCTGAATCATCATTCTCTACCAGCCAAGCCAGCCTTTCAGGACCCGATGCACAAGAGTTGAGGGAAGCTAAGGGTCTCAGCCACGGTGGAAAGCTTTAGTTGTTTTCCAGGTTGTGCCCCTCTTCCTTACCACTGGCTTCTCCAGCAGAGGAGTGTCCTAGAGGGCTCCAGGCCCTTGGTGCCTTGAGAGGAAGTATCTGTAGGTCTACATCCACTATCAGAATAAATGTGACTTGTCCATGAAAGAAAAGGCAGAAAAGATCAATCTGGTGAGGGGATAGGAGACCAGCTGGAATGGGAAGTGGCCATTTCCTTTCCAGTTTGCTTTGTTTGTTTGCTTATGAAGGGGGGAAGTTAGTTAGGAGAGAAGTTAGGAGATTTGGGAAGACTATCTTTATTTTGTTTCATATTTGCTTTGGGCTTTTCAGCTCCAGCTTGGTTGGGCCTTGTTCACTGTCTGCTTTCATCTTTTTAAATTTTGCATCATTTTTTTTTTTTAGAAATTTCCTAAAGAGAAGTCTCTGGTCAGTCTGTTCTGGGGGATCTTACCCAAGGCAGAGAAGGAACCCCCTTCTGGCTGTAGAGTAAGAACCATCAAGAAGCAGGACTAGATTATCAGACTGAAGTGAACCCAGGAATTGGAAAGTGAAGTCTGGTTTTAAGACAGTTAATTTGAAGCCAGGGGCTTAACAATACAAACAGATAAAAAGGAGCAAACAGAGCCCACAGCTGTCACTTAGAAACTTCTATCCAGAGCTGGCTTTGGAGATGGGATGCCCAAGCCTGCAGCCTTAGCCCTTACCAGCAGCGCCTAGGGGTACCCAGAGCAGAATTAGCAAACGCCATGCAAAAAGATTTTTAACCCAACAACAAGATGCCAAATATTGCAAGGGATATACTTATGTGAAAACCTTTTTCCTTACTTATCTGAAGCTCAAGTTTACCTGGGTGTCCGGTCATTGTATTTGCCTGGCCTTGGCTTTTTCCTCTTTGCAGAGCTGGGCTGCAGAACGCTCAGACAACGAATCAGAATCCAGGGCTCTAGGGCAGAATCTCCAGCATACTCCCCTTGTTATAAATCTGATGTCTGGCCTGCTTACCACTTACACAACCAACTTTTCTTTTCCCTGATGGATGAACTCTCGAGTTTAAAAGATTACAGTAATCACAGGAGGACAGTGTAAATCGAATCTGATAGCAATAACTTTCAGGGAAGGTCAAGCTCAAGTGAAATGTTACCAAGCAACAGGCATTTTGTTTGCAAAATACAATCAAAGAGCATTGATGAGAAATCCTTTGGCAGAGCCAGTCAGCACTTTCTGCTAACAGCTTTACAAAGGGGAAGGGAGTAAATCTTCATAAATCAAAGTCCCTGGAGAACTTGGAACCTTTTCTGGAAATGTTGCACTTCTTCCTGACAGGGAGAAGATGAAGATGGAGCCCAGAGAAAATCCATCTGCCTGCCTGACTTCTCTTCCCTTCTCCCTTCCTTTGACCTGTTGCAGCCCCTTTAGCTATTAGCTGCATAGGTCATCCCCCCCCACACACATACCTCCTGATCTAATTCTAGTTGGCTATGATGGCCCAGTGCATTTCTGGTTACCTCAAGTTCACAATATTATGTGTTATGTTATGGCACAAGAATCCCACGTCACTTTAATCAGTCATCCCCTTCCTTGCCTTGTTCTCAGAAGGGAAAGGGAAAACGTAAGCAAGTGGGCTTTCCCATTTCATTATATAATAAACAATTATAAAAGCACAATGAACCACCCAATAATGGTAGTATATTAGTGGTGGTGGGGGGGACTCAATCTCAGTTGTGAAACAGAATCTGCAATCTCTTGGCAATAATGAGCAGGCTCGCTAAGATCCAAACATTGTAGTCGGCTTGGCTGGCTGGCTGGCTTCTGAGTTACTTGCTAGGTTTTGTTAGGGATTAGGAAAAATGAGGAGCTCAACTCGGAACTTCTTAAAAGATGATTTAGGAAACTGTGAGCCTCAGTGCCTAAGAAGCAGTGCTTTTGTCATTTCTGGATGATTCCCTCACGCAGCCACTGAAAAAGAATTTAAGAACATTTGTTAAATAGATGGAACCAGCTGCATTTTTGCAGATACCAAAAGAAACAGGCAAATGTGTAGGTAGTTTCTCCTGTATCTTTCCTCAAGTGTTCCCTTCTAAAAAGAAAGTCAAAAATGAAGGCATATATTATAGTAATAAGTAATATTAGTCATACCTATATTATAAATAGATATAAATTATATACCCACAGTTGTAAACTGTACTTGTTCAAGTTCCAAAACTATTGGTCCTATGGAATCTGGAAACTCCATCCAGTTCTATTTTGCACCCTGAAGTTCTGGGATTATAGGCATGTGTTCTGACACATGGAACTGTTTTGGCTAATTCAAACATTATTAAAACCAGAGTGGTTAAAGATTTCTAAATAGCAAAAAGCAAAGTGTGATTAATTACTTTCACAGTCCCAGAAGAAACAAGAAGCTTTTAGGTGAAGATTTTTTTTTTCCCCTTGCTATACTTCAGTTTTCCAACTGTTCAGCTTCTTTTGTTTTAAATGATTCATCATTTGTATGTGGGGTGGAGAGTGCAGGGGAGAAAGGTAACTAGGGAAAGTGAAAGAAGTTTCTTCGTGACTCTACTTCTGACAGGGCAGTGGTTTCTGTAGGAAGTCCTGCTTTACAACGCCCCCCCCCCAAAGGAACCTGCTGCTATTCAGAGGAGTGGCCCCCACGCCCAAGTGAGGAGAGGAGGATATGGCAATCTTTGTTTCAAAATATGCATGACAGGGGAAGGAATGCCCAGCGATTTGATTTCTGAGCTAGGAAATTCCTTTCTGCCATGTTTCTGATTTTCATTCTGATGTCAGATATCTTTTGGTTTTCTGGATATAATTGGATAAGATGTAAAGAACCCACAACGTCTAAATCAGAAAGGTTTTCCATTTTTCTGGGCTAGGGGTACAATGTGTCACATATGTGGTGTAGATGCTCTCAAAATAGCTGAAATGAATATAGATTCTTAAAAAAAAGCTGAGCTGCATTTTCACTTGAAAAAATAATTCAAAGAAAGGTATTGCAAACCTGAATTTGGGACTGGAAGTTACTTTTATATATAATGTGTTTATTTTCTCTTTCTTGATTAAAAGCTGCAACAACAACAAAAATAAGCCATGGGTTATGGCATACACATTTTGAAATTGGTAGAGTTGTTATCATAGGAAAAGCTCTTTCCCTCCCTCCCTTTCTTCCTTCCTTTCTCCCTTCCTTCCTTCCTTCCTTTCATTTCCTCCCTCCCTTTCTCCCTCCCTTTCCCCTTCCTTCTTATCCCTCTCTTGTCCCCCTCCCCCTCTCTTTCCTTCCTCCCTCCATCCCTCCCTTTTCTTCCTTCTTCCCTCCTTAACTCCCTCCCTCCCTCTTTAGCTCCCTCCCTCTTTAGCTCCCTCCCTCCCTCACTAGCTCCTTCCCTCTCCAGCTACTTTCTTACTTTCCTTCCTTCCCTCCCTCCCTCCCTCCCTCCCTCCCTCCCTCCCTCCCTCCCTCCCTCCCTCCTTCCTTCCTTCCTTCCTCCCTTCCTTCCTTCTTCCCTCTTTTTTTTTTTTTGGACTGGTACTGGTATTTTCCTCCAGGTCTTAGGACTGACCACTTGAGCCATATCCTCAGTCCCCCAAAATGTCTTGCTTAATTGAACATCTACTTCTTTCTGAAACCTTTAGTGAGAGATCTATTGCAGAGGTGGTTATAAATGCTTCTGCTTCATGAACATTGAAGCATAATATTAAGATTTAAAAAATTAGATGTTTTATCTTAGAAACAGCACATTCCGCTGCTTTCAATTGCTAGTGTGTAATATATAAAATCGATGTTGATGATGAATAGTAGTTTTGATTCTCTGTAGGTATGTACTAGAGTTAAAAATGTTTATCAGTTGGAATATACTCTGACTCCTTATGTTCTAGGAATTAGAGTCTCAATTTCAAGAAGAAAGGATAAAGTGTGTAGGACTATTTCCTGTTTCATTTTCTTAGTTGGCAGTTTCAGATTTCCATATCTAGAAAGGCCTTTGTGTTCTAAACCAACCTGGACAATCTGTAAAGTTCATTTAGTTCTGAAAAAACAATCTGGAGATGTAAAGAAACACCTGTTATTACCTTACACCTCAGTGGTGAGCTTAAAATGTACCCTCTACAATTACTTGTGAAGGTCTGTATTTACAGTGGAATAATTTACAATACATTTAATTTAGGCCCAACAATGCTACCACTGCTAAACGCACATAGTACCACACAATTACAGAGGTGGTTTATTCTACTCTTTGGAACTCATGGTTGAGTGAGACCTGGGGCAGTTCAGAGGCTGGTCTTCTTTTGCTCCAATGTGAAACACTGGATGTTAGGGCTCCTTGCATGAATGTTTATATTCTGCTGACAGGCATCCATCTTGCAGTCTTCCACAGGCATCTGTCTCTTTGGACACACAGGAAACAGTGTGAGTTGAATTTGTTATTAGCACGCTCTGGATTCATTGGCTTGGTTCCTGAGGCATCTCGTGAATGTTTCTCATATTTGGCTGTAACCCAAACTCGCGGATGGAAAGGCTGAACAGTCCAGAACTCCAAAACCTGCCCAGAGAGGGTAGATGATGAGAGCAAAATTCATCAGCACTCCAGAAGATGTGGCCAGAACTGTTTACTGCCTGTTCCGGGGCCCAGGGAAGAACAGTAGAGGGGAATGTGGTTTCACAGTCAGGGCTCATTACAAGTTGGCAGCCATTTAAGATTTCAGTGAGTTATATTCTGGAAAATTGGTACAAAGCAGGAATTCTTTACTGTCAGACTTATATCCTGTCACTCAGTTTCTGGTGTACTTTCATCCAGTGTATTGATTGCTATTTTGAAAAAGAAAAAACATTGATTTTCTTTCTTTTCTTTTCTTTCTTCCCTTCTGTTCTATGCTGGTCCTGGGGTTTGAACTTAGGGCCTGGGCGCTGTCCCTGAGCTTTTGTTTTATATTGCTTAAGGCTAGCCTTCTACCACTTGAGCCACAGCTCTACTTCTGTCTGCTTGGTGATTAATTGGAGATAAGGGCTCAGATCTCAGCTTCTGAGAAGCTAGGATTACAGGCATGAGCCACTGGTGCCCCATAAAACATTGCATTTTTTGTGATTAGTGAGAATCTCATTTCCTAATTCTCCCTCACTACCCTTCTGCTCTTAAAAAAGAAAATCACTTTCTTGTAGAGTTTGCATATTCTTTGGAAGAGGAATTTGGTTGATAGAACTTAAAAGTGTTTCCTGAAATGTGTACTTGAAATTCATCAAGATGGACAAAATTATGAACATGAAACTATTTTTTAGTTTTACACATTTCTCTTAAAAATAGCCATGTGTCCAGCTTTCCAGCTATTCTGACATTTCCTTTATTCCCAAGCAGGGTCATATATTTCTCTTGCTTAAAAAAATTCCTCATCCAGGCCAGATGTAGGTGATGCCTGTAATCCTAGCCAGTAAGAAGGCTAAGATCTGAGGATCATGGTTCAAGGCCAACGTGGTCAGGAACATCTACGAGATGCATTTCCAGTTAACCAGCAAAAGCCAAAACTTGAGTTGTGATTCAAGTAGCTGAGTGCCACCTCTGAGCTTTTGATAAAGTTAAAGGACACTGCTCAGGCGGTAAGTATAAGCCTCAGTATGGCACAAGCAAGTTAACAAAAGCAAAATCTCATCATCCATCCTTTATCGAGTTTCATGGATTTGTCTACCTGAGCTGGTTCTGTATTTGGATCTTTTGATCTCAGACTTCTGAGTACATAGGATTACAGAAATGCAGAAATGAGCCACCCACTGCTGGCTTTCTTTGGGGTTGAAGTATATAACCTATGCCATTTTAGTCTTTTTTTTTTTGCCAGTCCTGGGCTTGAGCTCAGGGCCTGAGCACTGTCCTTGGACTTTCTCAAGGCTAGCACTCTACCACTTGAGCCTCAGCACCACTTCCAGCTTTTTGCTATGTATGTGGTGTACCGAGGAATCGAACCTGGGTCTTTGTGCATGCTAGGCAAGCACTCTACCACTAGGCCAAACTCCTGGCCCCCCATTTTAGTCATTTTTATGTCTGCAGTTTGGTGACACTGTGGACATTCCCAGGGTTAAACACCTATTACTATTATTCATTTCCAGAATGTTTCCATGAGCCCCACCTGGAATTCCATGCCAATAAAAACTAACTCCCTAGTAACCATCTCTAGTAAGCCCCAGTACCCACTATTATGTTCAGACTCTATGAATCTGTCCATTCTACGTTTCTTTTATAGACAGGATCATGCTTTTTTTTAATGTCCATTTTACTTCTGTTAGCAAAATGTTTTCAAGATGTAGTCCTGTTCATGTATCAGATTTGTGTTCCTTTTTCTCTTCTTGAGGTTGAATAATATTCAATTATATACAGTTTCTTTATCCATTTATATGTTGATGGACGTTTTGATTGCTTCTGATTCAGACTATTGTAAATAACACTGCTAGAACATTGTATTTGGTACTTAGCAAGTCCTGCCTGGTCACATGCATTTGGTGTGCTGAAACTCGGCTCACACTCCTGCTTCCTCTCTCCCCCTTTTATTTTCCAGAGAGTAAGTTCAACAACTTAGGGGTGGGCTTTAAACTTTCAGATAGTTTCCCTCCTAGATCTTCCCTCAGCCTCTTGTCTATTACAGCAAGCAACTATTTGATGTTGACAACAGTTAACATAAACTGAATTTAAATAAGAAAAGTGTTTAGGGTAAAAAACAAAACAAAACAGGAGTATTTGTGATCTTGTCACTACAGAGACCCAAACTGTCCCTTGTTTCCCTTGTCTGCTTGTTTTCAGAAGTTTAATGAATAGATCTCCAGTCAAGAACATTTAACTAAGTCTGATTAGAATGTGAATCTTTTTTTTTTTTTTTGCCAGTCTTGGGGCTTGGACTCAGGGCCCGGGCATTGTCCTTGAGTTTTCTCAAGGCTAGTGCTCTACCACTTGAGCCACAGCACCACTTCTTGCTATTTATTTCTGTGTATGTGGTACTAAGCAAGCACTCTACCACTAGGCCACACTCTTGGCCTTAGCATATGAATGTTTAGAAGGCTTGTTATTGTTGTTACTGTTTTTGTCTTTTGGATCTGGGACTTGGAGTTCAAATACCATAACACCTGAGAAGTTCCTTGCCCTAGGAAGAAATAAGACTTTTATGTACTTCAGAGCCACTGTAGAAAACAAAGATGACTTCATATGTGTGGACTGCAAGTGAATCTCACATTAGAAACCTTATATTTTATACTGAAGAAAAAAGCTGTTTAATTAAAGTGTAAATTAGGTATGAGTATGATTTATAATTGATAGTGGCTCTAGTGCCTCACTGCTATAATTCTAGATATGGCAGACTCGATCTCCAAAATAACCAGCAAACAGCCAGGCTGGAGGAATGACTCAAGTGATAAGAGTGCCAGCCTAGCAAGTAAGCCAAATAAAGCTTGAGGCCCTGAGTTCAAGCCCCTCCCTATACCATAAAAATAATCTAAAAGATTGACAATTGTTCTGATCTAATTTAGGAATATTTTAAAACATACTTACCTGGGTTTGGCATATATTTGTTTTCTTTGTGACAAACTCAAGCTTGGTTTTTCCAGTTATATTTAAGATACATGCTGCATTAAGGGAACGGTCATCAACAGGTCTTTGTTTAAGGCTGTTAAACAACAGTCAGGCAGAGATGGTTTCTGAAACTACTCTGATGAAATTTCAGGCTGGTTATCGCTACATAAACAGGTGCCCGCAGAGACAATCACAATGAGACTATTCAGACAGGGTCTGAAAACACAGGCCAACGTACTGTTTATAGCTGGTCATTAAGAAGTTTTGCTTTCAGATCTTTTATTCTAGATTGAGTAGCTATAACTAGTGTATTTTTAAAACTTCTACTTACATATAGCTTCTAGTTAAAGATATATTTAATATGTATATTAAGTTTGGAAGAAGTAGTAGGTATATATCAAGTATGTAAGATACATATATGTGTATGTATATATGTATATATATGTATCTTACATATACATCTTATATAAGATATAATTATACATTATAAATGTCATTTACATAGAGCTTCCTAGTTAAATATATTGTAGTTATATATATTAATGTATAACATACGTAATACATAAGTATATACACATAACTATATTTATTAGCTATGTATATAGTTGATATGTATATGTATGTTCCTTTAGTGTAAAGGTTTGTTAGAATTAACTGTTAAACAGATCAGGTACCCAGTCATTCTGCTGCTTAGCATTGCAGTACTTGCCCTTTAAGGATAATATCTTAACAAGTCTCAGCTTTATTTTCTTCTTTCTGTCTTTGGTGTGTTTTTTGTTGTTGTTGTTGTTGTTTTTGTGGTACTAGGATTTGAACCCTAGACTTGTGCTCGCTAGGCAGGTGTTTTATCCCTTGAACCATAATCCTCTTCACCTTTTAAAAATTTAATGTGAAAGTCTTCAAAGTCCTTATTCTGGGGCTGGGAGCATAGCCTAGTGGTAGACTGCCTGTGTAGCATGCAGGAAGCCCCAGGTTCCAGTTCTTGGTAACCACATACACAGAAAAAGCCAGAAATGGTGCCATGGCTCAAGTGGTAGAGCACTAGCCTTAAGGAAGTACAAAGACAGTGCCCAGACCCTGAGTTCAAGTCCCAGGACTGGCAAAAATCCTTACTCTGAATATTACTAACAAGTACAGTTCATGCATGCAAACATATTTACATGTGGCCACATGAGGTCCTGAGCTCTGGACTGTTGTTTCATTGATGCAGTTTTGTTAATCTTTCCAGCCATTTCTCCTGTCGGCAACCTGACTCAATTCACAGCTACTCCTACTCCTCTCAGTTGTTCTGAGGTTTCAACTCAGAGCCTTCTGCTTTGTAAGCAGGCATTCTACCATTGGGCCATGCATCCAGCTCTGCTTTCTGCTAGTTAGTTTTTAGACAGGGTACTGTTGGGGCATGTGCCTGGACTGAGATCCACCTATTTTAGGCTTATTTTAGGGTAGCAGGTGTGAGCTACTATTTCCACATAAGGGCTGAGAAGGAATCTTTGGAACTTTTATGCCTAGCAGCTCTCAAATTGTGATCTTTGCATTCTCTGCTTCTTGGCAACTGGGGTTATAGGCGTGAGCCATGAGAACCACTTGTTTTATTTTCCCAGTTGGTTTTATTTGTGCTGTACTGAAAGTCACAGTTAGCCAGATGCTTGGGTGGCTTCTTATTAAGATTTCAACCTGTGCCGGGGTACTAGCTGCTCATGCCTATACTCCTAGCTACTCAGGAGGTTGAGATCTGAGGATCGCAATTGGAAGCTGTCCTGGGCAGGAAAGACCATGAGACTCTTATCTCCAATTAATCACCCAAAAGTAGTGCTGTGGCTCAAGTGGTAGAGTGCTAACTATTCTTGTGCAAAAGCTCAGGGACAGCACCTAGGCTCTGAGTTCATGCCCCAGCATAGGCACCAAAAAATAAAATAAATAAACCTGAGAGATGTCTTTCTGTCACTGTGGGCATTATCTTAGGTGATTATCGTAGCAGCTTAACCCACTGAAAATATTGCCTGGTTCACAGGACCTATTTAAACACAAAGCACAAAGTCAACCGATGAGGGAAGCATGTCAGCTATTTTAAAATGCAGCGGAGTGCTGGTGGCTCCCCAACTTGTCATTCTAGCTACTCAGGGGAGCTGAGATCTGGAAATTGACTTGTTGAAGCCAAGCCTGAGCAGGAAAAAAAAAAAATCTGTAAAGATTTGCCTCAGACCAGGCCAGAAGTGGCTTCTGTGGCTAGGCTTTGAGCCAAAGAAGTTCAGGAACAGTATGGGGGGGGGTTGGGGGGGGGACGAGGGGTCTAAGTTCAAATCCCAGGCCTGGCACACACATAAAATAACCCCCCCCCCATAAACTCTCCAAAGCCAAAGATTATAAAGTACTCCCCCCCTCATCCCACCCCACCTCCACCCCCACCCCACCCCACCCCAACTCTTCTTCTCTGCTTTGCAGACTTGGCCGAGGACGGACTCGGGGACAGCGGCTCGGCCGACCACACCGAGGCCTTCAGCGACCCAGACGGTGGCGGTGGCGGTGGCGGTGGCGGTGGCGGTGGCGGTGGCGATCCGAGGAGTTCCCCGGAGGTGACCAAGAGCAAGGGCTGCTTTCCTCCCGAGAGCCCGGAGCTGGTGTCGGTGGATGAGACGGGGTACCCGCTTCAGAAGAACGGAGGAGGAGGGGGAGGCCGTCCGGAGAGCCGCCCGGGGAGCCCCAAGCTCCAGGCGGCCGTGGCCGCAGCCTCCGCGGGGCCCGAGGCGCCCAGCCAGCTGCTGATCGAGGGCCCGTCGGGGACCGTGGCGCTGCCGTTCAGCCTGAAAGCCAACCGCCCCCCGCTGGAGGTGCTGAAGAAGATCTTCCCGGCGCAGAAGCCCGCGGTGCTCGAGCTCATCCTCAAGGGCTGCGGCGGCGACCTGGTGGGCGCCGTGGAGGTGCTGCTGTCCAGCCGCTCCTCCGTGGTGGGCGGCGCGGCCGAGCGGACTCCCGCCGACGTCGCCGCCGCGGCCGAGGGCCTGGTGCTGCCGGCCGGCGCGCACCTGTTCGAGCACACGCTGGGCTCCTACCCGCTGTCCTCCGCCTCCTCCAAGTGGTCGGTGGGCTCCGCCTTCCGCGTGCCCGACACCCTGCGCTTCTCGTCCTCGTCGCCCTCGGCTGCCTCCTCCCCGTCCGCCGCCGACGCCGGGAACGTGGTGCCCCTGCCCCTGCAGCACCCGTTCCCCCCGCCGCCCCGCTACCCCCTGGTGCTCCGGAACACGCTGGGGCGCAGCCAGTCCAGCCCCTTCCTGCCCAACGACGTCACCCTGTGGAACACCATGACGCTGCAGCAGCAGTACCAGCTGCGCTCCCAGTACGTCGGCCCCTTCCCGGGGAGCTCGGCCTCCTCCTCTTCCTCCTCCTCCTCCACCTCCTCCTCCGCCGCGGCCGCGGCGGCCGCCGCCGCCGCCGCCGCCGCCGCCGTCTTCCGCGGCTCCCCGCTGCTCGCCGCCCGCCCCGCCGCCGCCGACGACCCCCGCCTCGCCCTCCCCGACGACGCCTGTCCCCTCGTCACCAAGCAGGCCCTGTACGCCGACGACGACTACGACGAGCGATCCGACTCCGCGGACTCGCGGATACTCAACACCTCCTCTTAAAAACGCGCGGGCTGGTCACGGGTGGTGTCCCTTGTCACCCCGGGAACCCTGGTGGGGAGAGAGGGAGGGTGACACCCCTCGCACCCCCCCCCCACCACCTCCACCCCAGGAACCGGCCCCCTTTACCTCTCCTTCTGTGTGACAAAGTGACTGTGCTTGATCTTCTATCCATGTAGCCATACTACAAAAGAAAAAAAAAAGTTAAAAAAAAATAAAAGAAAACATAACTTATTTAATTTCTTGCACTTCACTGGGGAATATTATTTTTTAAAAAAAATGCCAAATAATTCTTGGGGGCTCAGTGTTGAATGTTCTTTGTAAGAAGTTCTGATGCAGGAAAAAAAGAGTTGGGGGAGGTTGGAGGCCATGGGTGTGAGCTGAGAATGTGAAGGGTTTGGGAGGGGAGCCTTCAACTCCACCTGATTGTTAAAACCTAAAACCGTATACTTGAATGCCAAACTCTGTGACAGAGGGTTGCTCAGGATGTGCGCAGAAACCTAAACGAAGTGGTTTTGTTTTTGGCCGGAAGATTCACAGGGAGATTTAGATTCTTGCATTGGAAAGACAGGACTGCACTTCAGTGTGAAAGAGAACTGCTCAGATGCTTATTGAAGCCGGGACAGTTTTCAGAGACAAACTCCATGAAGAATTATTCTTTTCACATGGCTGAATCGAAACACGTGTACTGTCCGTGTAAAAACTAATCACAGCTGTGAACTGCATGAAATGTATTGTGAAATGAACACAAGATTAAGCTTTGTCAGGTTAATGTAGCATGCTAAGGACTCTAGAAAAAAAATAATAAACTAAGGAGATGATCTTGGTTTATGTCTTTTCTACTTGCGGGGTGAGGATCTCTGAAAGTAGAATCTTGATCCCAAAGCTATTTCTAGGGTGTAGGGTCAGGAGCCAAAGAACCAATTAGATGAGACGTTCCTTTAGAAATATGCATGGCAGAGCCTTCAGGCTGCTATCAGATTAAACGGACACTTCTGTCAAGAATAAAATTCATGCCAGGCACCCAGGCACTGGTGGCCCATGCCTGTAATCCAAGCTACTCAGGAGGCTGAGATCTGAGGATCAAGTTTAGTGGCAGATGATGTGCTTGATGTATCTGAGCCCCAAGTTTAACCCCTATCAACAACAAATTCTTTTTTTTTTAAGTAAAATTGAAAAAGCAGCCTGATGTCAGTGGCTTATGCCTGTAATCCTAGCTACTCAGGAAGTTGCATGAGATTCTTACCTCCAATTAACCAGCAAAAAGCTCAAGTGATAGAGCAATAGGCCTTGAGCAAAAAAGCTCAGAAACAGGGCGCTGAATTCATGCCCCAGGACTGGTATACACATGTGCTCACTCCCTCTTCTCTCTCCCGCCCCCCCCCCTCTCTCTCTCTCTCTCTCTCTCTCTCTCACACACACACACACACACACACACACACACACACACACACACACACTGTCAGCAGTTTTAATGGTGTAGTGGGAAAGTAGATTGAGAGGCAAGGTAAGTATTAATCCACTACTAAGTATTCATTGCTGTGGTGGAAATGAATAGTAAGATGACCAGACAGGCAGCTGGTGTCAGGGAAAAGAAACCAACTTTAGACCAATGGCTCAGGCTGTTATGTTTCATCCACAGACTTTTAGGAGCCAAAGAACATTAATTAAAAATGTGTTTAAAATTTATTGTTGTTTTTTTGTTGTTAGTCATGGGGCTTGAACTCTTGTCCCTGAGCTCTTTTGCTCAAAGCTAGGCTCTACCACTTTGAGCCACTTCTGGTTTTCTGGTGGTCAATTGGAGATAAGAGTTTCGTAGACCTCCCTGCCAGGCTGGTTTTGAATCTCAATCCTCAGATCTCAGCCTCCTAAGTAGCTAGGATTACAAGCCTGAGCCACTGGCACCTGGCTAGAACATTTTAACTTTTATGAAAAGACATAGGATTAGAGAAGAGGGTGGGATATAGTCCAAGACAGGACAGGCTTTCCTCTTCAGGTCCCAAGGCTTCTGACTTGCCCCAGGGATTTAGAAGGGACCTCAGGTAGTGGAGAGGGTAAGGAGCATCTTGAGAACATTTGTTGAGTGCCCAGAAACAGACTCTGTCTGCATTTGAGCTGACATATTTGAAAAATGAACTTGATTTTTACTGCATACTGTTTCAGTGATTCATTCTTTATATGTGCATTTACTCAGCAGAAGCAAGTCGAAGATAAGATGGATGCTAAATTTATATGTTAATTTTAATATTGAAGCTATCCTCTGTTTGAAGAATAAGATCAATGCTTCAATTTCATTTCTTATGTGGCACTGAATGCTGTCATTACTGGGGTGTGTATGGGGGGATGCCAAATGAAAGTTCCCCAAGTTCCAGTCTTTCAGGAGGGCAGATAAGTCTAGGGACAGGCAAGCTTGTGTTGAGCTGGTGGTCTGTTCAGAGCAAGCCCCCGTGTTCCACATGGTATCACTATTTCAATGTCAAGAGAGAAACATCAGGGTAGTGGTTTTTTTCTCCTTAAATTACAATGGGGTTGCTTTACAAATTGGATTCGGATGGTTTGATGGGCTACTTCTAGACTTTCATCTATCCCACAGGCAAAGCCCGCTGGTCTTCACCAAAAGTAAACTCAGCATTTGTGGGAAAAAAAATCCTTCCAGAAGACTTGAGTCAGTGCTTGTGGTTTTAGACCTCAACCTCACACTTGCACTTGAGATTCAGATGAAAGCTTCCAAAGAGTCTGTGGAAAGTGCTTGGGGTAGAAAAAGATGGAATTTCTGTCTCTCAGCCAAATGCAAGAGAGGCAGATGTAGGGTGACTCTTCTGGGGAAGGGGGAGAGAGTTAGGCTAGGGAGGTAGCCCAGGGTTCTGACTGCCCAGCTAGCTGCTGGCTCTCCAAGCAGACTTTGGGAACCTCGGACTTCTGTGCTGTTTGTGCATTTCATGTGCTGCCTCAAGAGACAAAGAGGGGTCAGATCTTAAGTGGGTGTCTTTTTCAAGTTTGTCAGAGCAGAAAAGGTGCTATTTGGTGAAGAATCTCTTCTCCGCCCATCCTCTCTTCCCCTCCTCTCTCCTCCCCTTTTCTCTTCCCCCCTCTTTTCCTCTCCCTTCTTCTCCCCTCCATGTTTCTCTCCTCACCTCCCCCTTTTCTCCTCTTGACATCCTTCCCACCTATCTCCTTCCTTCCTTTCTTTTCTCTTTCTTTCTTTCTTTCTTTCTTTCTTTCTTTCTTTCTTTCTTTCTTTCTTTCTTTCTTTCTCTTTCTCTCTTCCTTTCCCTCACTCTCTCCCTCCATCCCCTCTTTGCATCCTTTCCTCCTATTTCTTTCCTTCTTTCCTTTCTCCTTTCTCTCTCTCTTTCTTTCTTTTTCTCACTCATTCTTTTTCCCCTCCCTCCCTCCCTCCCTCCCTTCTTTTCTTCTTTCCATGTGTTGATACTGGGGCTTGAGCCAGGGGTGTTCTTGAATGACTTTTTCATTCAAGGCTGGTACTCTATCACATGAACCATATCTTCACACCCAGCTTTTTGTTTCCTGGTTAATTAGAGATAAGACTTTCAGATGTGTTTGCCCCAGCTGGCTTCACATCTCATTTCTCTGATCTCAACTTCTTGAGTAGCTAGGATTATAGGAGGAACAGTTTTATTCCTCCCTCCTTCCTTCCATCCTCCTCCTCTCACTCTCTTCTTCCTTTCCTTTCTAGACAAGATCTATATATCCCAGGCTGGTCCAGAATTTCCCATCCTTCCACCCCTCCTTCCTTCGTCTAGTATTTTCTTTCTTGACAAGTTCTGGGTGGTATGCATTCTGGACCAGCCCATATCTCCCCATTTTTCCCATTGACTCTTGAGGGTCAGGACTACAGAGGTGGTCCAGCTATTTTGCACAAAGGTACAGGAAAGCATAGAGGAGACCCTAAGGAAAGAGGGAGAAGGATAAGGAGCAAATGGGTGGCAGATGGACCTCTTGAGGATTGAAGGGATTAGCGATGGAAGCTGTGGCTGCAGAAATCTTCACTCTGTCTCCTTTGGGAAAACAGGAAGTAATAGTATTCACTGTGTGTTTTAGAAAACCTCACTCCATGATTAGAAATGTAAGACTCTATTGAAAAGAAATTAGGTCATTAGTGTGTGTTTGGTACCTGGTACTTGCATCCATTACTCCAGCCTTCCTCCCCTCCCCCACTGACACATTTCCACAGCTGGGGATTGAACCAAGGTCCTAATGGATACTGGGCAAAGTCTCTACCACTGAGCCACAGCCATGGCCTATTCTAGGTCTTCATTCTGCCCTTCATAGGTGCTCAGATTATCCTAGCTCTAAAAACCGCTAGCAGCCAAGTGTGTCATTTGTGCAGTCTGAAATGTGTCTGAATGGTATCTGAGAGCAAGTTGTGGGTGGAAATGTGTGCAGCGAACACTGATGGATGCGGCCTCTGGTCTTCAAGAGAGCTCTGTGAACCAGGCTGTCTGCGCACCACCAAGACACTTAAGCTTACATTCACTGCAGGTCTGGAGTTTTCAAGGACCTATGTCTAATGGGGTCATTGTTGAAAATATTTTATGATTTCTAGAGATTTGAAAATCAGAAACTGCTGTGTACTACTGTTTATATCTTCAAGAAAAGAAATCTTCCTAATTAAATGCTGATTTGTTCAAATGAAAAGTTCAAAGCAATTTTTATTTTGGATCATCTAACAATCTAAAGGCGGTCTAAAGTGATTTATTAAAAGCACTTTTTACAACCTGGGGGCTGGTGGCTCATGCCTGTAATCCTAACTGCTCAGGAGGCTGAGATCTGAGGATCCTGGTTAGAAGCCAGCCCAGGCAGGAAAGACCAAGAGCTGATTATCTTCAATTCACCATTAAAAAGCCAGAAATGGATGTGTGATTCAAATGATAACCAGTACTGAGTAGGGAAAAAAGGAAAGCACCCTAGCCATGAGTTCAAGCCTTAGTACCAGAATTTCTCTTTTGAATCCAGAAGACTACATTTTAAAAAAGCCATCTGGTGTTATGTTTCACCCCAAACAAACATACTTATTTATTTGTTTATTTGTTCATTCATTTATTTTACCGGTACTAGGGCTGGAATGCAGGGTGTGGTTGCTGTTCCTTAGCTTTTGTTGTTGTTGCAGGGCCTGGACACAGTTCCTGAGCTCTTTTGCTCAAGGCTAGTGCTCTACCACTTGAGCCACAGCTCTACTTTTGGCCTTTTGGATTTCCTTTTCTTTTGGTAGGTTAGTGGATCTGAGTCTCGTAGACTTTCCTGTCTGAGCTGCTTTGGAACCATGATCCTCAGCTCTCAGCTTCCTGAATAGCTAGGTTACAGGCGTGAGCCACTGTGCCCAACTTCCCTGAGTATTTTTTTATTTTGTGGGTGATGGGGCTTGAACTCTGGGCCTGGGCACTGTCACTGGGCTCTTCAGCTCAAGGCTACCACCCCTACCCTTGAGCCAAGCCCCACTTCCATTTTCTAGAGGTTAATTGGAGATAAGAGTCTCAGGTCCTTTCGTGCCCTGGCTGGCTTTCCACCTTGATCCTCAGATCTCAGCCTCCTGAGTGGCTAGGATTACAGGTGTGAGCCACTGCACTCATTCCCTGGGTATTTCTGCTCAAGGTAAGCACTCTACCACTGGAGCCACAGTGCTACTTCTGCCTTATTTTGGTAATCAGAGTTAAAATTTTCAGGGGCTGGGAGTGTTGTCTAGTGATAGAGTGGTTGCCTAGCATGCATGAAGTCCTGGTACCACATACACAGAAAAAGTCAGAAGTGGTGCTGTGGCTCAAGTGATAGAGTGCCAGCCTTGAGGAAGCCCAAGGATAGTGTCCAAACCCTGAGTTCAAGCCACAGGACTGGTGCCAAAAAAAAAAAAATATGTTTGGGACTTTCCTGCTCTGGCTAGCTTTGAACTGGGATAATCAGCTCTCAGTCTCAGTCTCATGAGTAGCTAGCTAGGATTACAGGCATGCACCACTGGAGCCACAGCTCTGAGTAAGCATTCAGAAAGAAGCTGTATGCTAGCTGTTGCTCTAAGTGGTTATCATCTATTGACTTACTTAATCCTCTCAAAGACCACGAGGCAGTTTTCTTTTCCCATCGGAAAGTTGGATAAATAAAGAGATAATTTATCCAAGGTCAGTTCCTGGGAAGAGGCGGAGGTAGGTTTTACTCTTAGCAGTATGGATCCAGTTATGGGATTATACTTCACAGGACTTTCGTTTATGAGTTCCTGGATATCCAATCACCTTGCTTGTCCCTACACTGAGAAAGGCCTTCATCCCAGATGGTAGTTGCAGGTAGTTGCTGAGAGCAGATTCTAGGAGCCTGGAAGTATATGGCTACAGAATCCTGGGCATTGCAGTAAAAACAACCAGCCATCTTTGTATGTAAGCCAATGCAGGGCAGGGTTACAGCTCACCTAGGGCTATTAGTTTTTAGCCCTTTGCTCTGCTGCCTCCTAGAGGTTAATAGAGGTAAAAAAAATGTGAAACCTGAAATTTATCTCCACCAACTCCATCTAATCAAGAAAGGTGTAAATCTGTTTTTAAATACACCTTTGCGATGCTATATTTCATTTAAACTCAAATACCAGACACTCAAGATAGCTATGACAACATCCATGGCATTCATACATCTACCCCGTCCACAGGAAGACTCAAAGCAGGCAGCTAAGGAGAGCAATCAAGTCCCATGGCTGGCAGAGTGCTGCCTGGCAGATGATAGCCACTCATGGTGACTGCAGAGATTCTCAGTAAAATGACCGCGATAAGGTTGAATTTGAATATAAATGGATGGCCAGGAAGGCAACAAGTAATACCAAATCGGTAATTTTCCTAGGTTTGGCATGAGAAGAAAACGATCTGACTCTCAGAGTTAGGGATTAGCTTTCTTTTAAATTGAAACACAATTGATGTGCAATAAAGTGACCATACCTAAGGCACACGTGTGATAACTTGGGGCAATATGTACATCCTGTAGCTGTCATCAACCCTGCAAACTTACAGCATAAGAAACTATTTCCTCCTGACCCTGATTAGACCTGGTCCTTTCTCATCTTCAGGCATCAAACTCATCCATTTCCTCATGGACCTGTTTCTAACTTTAAGAATTTACATAAAATAATCATAATAGAGATATATCTGGCTTTAAAAGAACTCAGAATCTTTATTTTGAGAATTATCCATGTGGTATGAGAGCGTAGTGTATTTGTATGTATGTATGTAGGCATGTATGTATATACACAAATACTTACCATGTATTTTTACATAATTACATTATGTATTTATATTTGTAGGCCTGTATATATATGTGCACACATACACAAGTATTTATGTAAGTATATAGGTATATGTGATATGTATATATGTGTGATATGCACAGACATTTGTATATGTGATATGCATGTATATCTTTGTAGAGGAGAATATATATATATATAATTCTGTGATTATAATATATGTCTGCAGGGCTCTGTTTTCCTTCTCCCTTATTCTACTGTCCAGGGACCTTCATTCTGCCTGGCTCAAGGTTATTTACACATTAAGTGCTTTTTTTTTTTTGGTCATGGGGCTTGAACTCAGGTCCTGGGTGCTGACCTTGAGCTTTTCCACTCAAGGCTTAGCCTTCTACCTCTGTGAGGCACAGATGCCACTTTATGTTTTCTGGTAATTAATTGGAGATAAGAGTCTCACAGGGCCTTTTCTCCCTGTGCTGGTTTTGAATTGTGATTCTCAGATCTCAGCCTTTTGAGTAGCTAGGATTACAGGCATCAACCACCCATTCCTGGATTTTTTGTGCTTTTGTTCTAAAAACAAAACAAAAAAAGAAAAAAGGACCCCCCCCCTCCCAACACACACAAACCTGCTCCAAAACTGGGTGCTGGCAGTTCACACCTGTAATCCTAGCTACTCAGGAGACTGAGATCTCAAGATTATAGTTTGAAGTCAGTCTGGGCAGGAAAGTCACTTAGACTCTCATCTCCAATTAACCATTAAAAAACAGACAAATGTGGAGCTGTTCAAGCACAGTGAAGCACTAGCTTTGAATGAAAAAGCTCAGGGTCAGCACCCAGGCCACGAGTTCAAGTGCAGAAAGATGGTATTTCATGGTGCAGTTTCACTTACATTTCCCAATGTTCGTGTTGCCCAGGAGAGCTGTGTTTAGTCCTCTCAGGAAAGACCTGCTGTCCTCGGCCTGCCTGCAGCCAGGGGAGGACCACAGAAGATGAAGCTAGAGCTAAGCCTGACCGTGGCCTTTCAGGTGTCATCTTTGTTTCACCAGCACAAAACTTCCACTTTCTTTTTCCAATGATTACCAGCATTCGTGACTGGGGAAAGCTCCACATTCTCAGATTCAGGCTCTGCTGAATGAGGGAAATGGAGAAGCAGCCATTGTCTTATACGCATCTGTGCCTGGTTCTTGGAGCTGAATTCGGTGTGTTCGTACCTGGTGAGTCTGTGGATGGCACCTAACTTCCTGAACTTTGTCCTAGGATGGGAATTTTTTTTTTCTTTCTGGATGTGGGGTTTAATCTTAGGGCCTGGGTTGCTGTCCCTGAGCTTCTTTTTGCTTAAGGCTAATGTTCTACCACTTCGAGTCACAGCACCACTTCATGTTTTCTGGTGGTTATTTGGAGATAAGAGTCTCACTGGCTTTCCTGAAGGGAAATTGGTGGAAATGTGTTGAAGTACCTGCCTGACTCTTGCTTCTGATCAAGTTGATACACCCTCATTGCCACCGTTAAATCACTCATGGTGGGGGAGGGGATGCTAGTCTAGTCTAGGAAATGCTTAGTATCAAATTCTAAAATACCAGCGGTTCAAGCTCCTGAAAGGCCTCCTGTCCAGTTAGAAGCTCCCGGTCACCCAAGGATTCAGTTTCCCTGTCTTGTGGCTGACACCACCTGGACTGCTTTTTTAACCCTCCACTCTGCCCACATGGCATTGGCTGGATCCAGTCACGTGGTCTCATTGGGGATGCAGAGGGGTGGAGAGGAAGGGGCTGAGCAGAGTTTCCTATTCACCTGAAAGCATAAATGCACCTATGAAGAGCCTCCAGCACAGGGCGTGTGGTGATGTAGGAGGCTTTGTCAGCCTGGGAGGTTGCAGGTGCATTGACTTCCAACTTGCATTGACTGGCAGCTCCGGAGTAGAAAAGATGCTGCAGTGATTCTGTTCTTTGAATAGCTTTTCCTTCCCAACAATAATAGCTGGTCTTCAGGTGTCACTGTGAGTGTGCAGTGACTTGTTATTCCTCACAACTGCTCTACAAGGTAGGCCATGCCCCCTTTTTCCTATGCTAGGTTCTTTCCAGGAACTATTTTACAGATTAATAAAAAATATTTTTGGAATTGTAACCCTTTTATACAGCTACATAATAATAATAATAATAATAATAATAATAATAAATTTAATTAGAAAAACAAAATGCAAAACAAAAACAAAAAACCAGGCTGGGCACTGCTGGCTCATGCCTGGAATCCTTGCTACTCAGGAGGCTGAGATCTGATCATTGTGATGTGAAGCAATTCCACACCCAGGAAAGCTTCTGAGTCTCTTATCCCTAATTAACATGCAAAAAGCTGGGACTGGAGTTGTGGCTCAAGTAGTAGGGTACTAGCCTTGGGTGGGAAAGCACCTAGCCCCTGAATTCAAGCACACCACACACACACACACACACACACACACACACACACACAGACACACAAGGCCTCTGTATATAACTTTGACTAAGATTAACTGGAAGGCTTGTTTTTGCTTTGCAAAAGGGTCTTTTAGCATTTGCATTTTCACTGAACCCCAACTTGCAAACAAGGGGACATGGGCAACCCCAGCATCACGACCCTTTAGAAGTTGCTTCATTGTTCTGGATGTCAAAGGTTCTGGCCTGATGATAGGCAGATAGGGGCAGCCCCGCTTGTGCAATCCTTGGACTGTACTTCCACCTGTCTAAAAATAGGGCTCAAAGAAAACCCACACCAGGGCTGGGAGTGTGGCCTAGTGGTAGAATGCTTGGGTAGCATGCATGAAGCCCTAGGTTCGATTCTTTGGAACTACATACACACACAAAAAAGCCAGAAATGGTGCTGTGGCTTATAGAGCTCTAGCCTTGAGAATGCTCAAGGACAGTGCACAGACCCTGAGTTCAAGCCCCAGGACTGGTAAAAGAAAAAAGAAAAAAAGGAAAAAAAAAAAAAAAAAAAAAAAAAAGGAATACCCACACCAGCCACCTTGCAGACAGTTAAGCTTTCCTCAATCCAATGGCGCCCTCTCGTGGTGCTGAAGCAACAACACACAATTTGGCCCTAACCAGGTCATTCCCACTGCCTTTTCCTGTTCACTGGAGGAAGTGCGGCTGGTGCCTGGGCCATCCTCCACTTCGCAGATGATGGGATAGGCTCACTGCTCCTCTCTTTCTAGCTCTGTCTCATGAGCTGTTACTGTGGCATCTACACAGGAGCCACAGTTCCTCTTTGTGGGACTATTTATCTATGAAGACATGAGGATCACAATGTCCTGGCAAACCTCATTGAAATCTTTTCTAAAGCAGGAGGTAAGCCAGGTGCCAGTGGCTCACACCTGTAAACCTGGCAACTCATGTGGCTGAGATCTGAGGATGGAGGTTTGAAGCCAGCCTGGGCATGGAGGCCAGTGAGACTCTTATCTCCAATAAATGACTCAGAAAAAGCTGGAAGTGATGCTGTGGCTCAAGTGGTAGAGCACTAGCCTTGGGCAATGAGAGGCTCCAGGACTGAGCTCAGGTCCTGAGTTCAAGCCCTAGGACCAGCAAACAAATGAACAAATCTTAAAAATCCCCACTAGGGCCTAATACATACTCTCCATCCAAGTCCTGAACAATGTTTAATAAGTGCCTTATAAACCTGTGACCATTCTTGCCTAAGGCAGGCAGTGACAAGTGCACTATAAGTCTGCCTGACACAGTGGTGGGTGACAGGAGGTCACTCTGAGACTATGAGAGACCTAAAGATGGGGGCAAGGTTATTATTAGCTGTGTAAACTTCCACTCTTCCTGCCAAATGGGGTTTGAGGGCTCAGCAATCCTGGCTGGCATGAGTTTCTGTTTAGAGAGGGAGACTCTCTGTACCCTGGTTCTATGGATTTAGAGTCTGGACTTGAACTGGCTCAGTGAGGGGTTTGCACACTAACAGGTGAAAAGCACAGTTACAGCAAGGCTCATCAGCTTTGGGGACACATTGGAACAACCCAAAGGGCTTTTAAAGACCTGGATGTCCAGGCCTCATCCTGATTAGTTTCATTGGAATCTTTGGGAGTGGGGGAACGGCGTGGGACCATGAAGAACAAGGTCCTTCTATTATTACCTTAGGCTAGATTTCACCCTCATGATGGATCAGGGAAATTAGATCTTTGGTCCAACTTCCTGATACATCCCACAATGGAAACGCAAAATGCTGAACCCCAACAATAATTCTCCAATAGCAAAACAATGAAGAGGGAAGTACAAATTCTTGCTATAAACCTTAACATGCAGTGGGCCAAGAGAGCAGAGAAGGTTCTAGTGTGGATCAGAGCGCTAACCTGTTCTGACCACTAGAGGGCACCTGAAGCAAAGCGAGCAGACTGGTGACCAAAGTCCAAGAATCATCATACTCCAGCAGCTTGTGGAGACCTAAAGGAATTCAGGCCTGTGAGTTATGGAGGCCTCAGCAGAAATCCAGGAGATCAGGCTAGTCCTCTAGGGATTCATCAAAACTGGGTAACCGTTTCTGAAACACAGAATCAGATACCTTTCCTACTTGAAAATATGAATATTTCCTATATGAATATAAAAAGGGTGTTGACAGGAGCCCAGAGCCTTCAACAAGGATCTGGCCAGCAAGGAAAGCAAACGTCTAACATATCACAGGTGTTATAAACGAAGTTCCCTGCAGGAATCAGCTAGGTGTTAGAAACGATGCTGGCTAAGTATGTAACAAAACACAGTGGGGTCCTGTATCAATATCATGGGCATCAGCTGGGATTTATCTAAACTGCGGATTTCTTATAAAGCAAAACCTGGGGACAGAGCCCAGGAAAAGCTGGTTTAGCAAGCAAACCCTTCTGCTGGCACTGATGCTGTCTGAGAAAGGACAGTCTATGTTGTCATGTCTTCTGGATTTTCTCAACACAAGTTCTGAAATTTTATCTGAAACCTATGTTTCCTTCCTGCCTCCTTCTTTTCTCTCCCTTCTTTCTTCCTCTCCCTCCCATAGTCTCCTTCCCTCTCTTTGTTTCTTTTCTTTCCTTCTTTGCTCCTCTCCTCTTTCCCTCCCTCTCTTTTGCTTCCATCCTCTCTCCTCTCCCTCTCTTTCCTTTTTTTTCTCCTTCCCCCATTCCTTCTTTCCCCTCTCTCACTCTCTTTTGGGTGGTACTGGAGTTTGAACGCAGGGTCTCATGCTTGGAGGCATTTTGCTGGCTTGAGTCTCACCTCCACATCTTAACTCTCAGAAAGCAGCAACAGCACAGTACTGGAGGAAGCATGCTTTTATGAGCCAATCAATGCTAGGCACCCTTCTTTCAAAAGTCAGCCAATCAAGGAGGGATTTTTCTCTAATTAGTCCTGCCTCCTAGTTCCAGCCAATCAACAACAGGCTTATCAAATGATATAATCCAGTTAACTGTCCTGGAAAAAAATTCTCCCTTTTGTAACCTGCACTTCCCCACAAAAGTTTGATTAATGATTAGTCTGCTGTCTGCAGTTATCTCTCATAGAATGAAGACCCCAGCTCTGCCTTTTTCGTTTCAGATACTAACCATCCTTTGAGAAATTCAGGAGTAAAAACTGAAGTATGATAAAGAAGTAAAGGCTGAGAAACAAGGGCAAAGTAAGATAATAACAAAAAATCCCACCACAGTGAAAACAGAGGAGTTAGGCGTAGGGAAATTTAAGAAGTTTAAGTTTCCTGATTTTTGTTGTTGCTGAGACAGACAGACAGACAGACAGACAGAGAGTGTGTTGGGGCTTGAACTCAAGGCCTATCCAAAATTTTATACTTGAGCCACAGCTCTACTTTCAGCTGAGAGTTGGATATTGGGCCTGAGTCATATTCCTGCTCACTCCCTCAGTTTAACTGAGTTTAGCGTCTCCTTCAGCAACATCTAAAATTTACTTAGATATTTAAACGCGGTTCTATATTGTTTTCTCCTTTCCTGTCTTAAATATTTGTGTGTGTGTGTGTGTGTGTGTGTGTGTGTGTGTGTGTGAGAGAGAGAGAGAGAGAGAGAGAGAGAGAGAGACAGACAGACAGACAGACAGACAGACAGACAGACAGACAGAGAGTGTGTTGGGGCTTGAACTCAAGGCCTATCCAAAATTTTATACTTGAGCCACAGCTCTACTTTCAGCTTATTATTATTTTTTTCTTTTCTTGGTGGTTAATTGGTGATAAGAGTGTCATGGACCTTCCTTCCCTGACCTTGCTTTCTGCTTTTAAATTACTTTTACTTCAATGTAATGTCAATACTTAGGCCTTTGATCATTGTTGGGTTGGTTTTGTAGCTGGCATAAAGAAACAGGCCCAATTCCATTCACATGTGTATGGCTATCTAGCTGGCCTAGCCTCTTCTCAAATACTCTGAGCATGCTGTGTCTGTTTCTTTAAAGGGTAGAACATAGTGTGGATCTTTAAGCAAGAAGACAAAATACCAGTCCCTTATGAATATGAATGGTAAGGTTCACGCAGGTGTTTGGATCCATGTTTCAATCTCTTCTGGAGATTCAGGAAAGCTCAAGCATGTAATTCACCAAGCCGGCACTAGGAGAGGCTGTTTAGCTAGCAGAGGAAGGATGTCCTGGGTCACATTCCTTCTGCCTAATGCGGTGGCAGCCTGCACCCAATGAAATTACATTGCTGAGGAATGCTAAAAAGAGAACATGATAAGAAAGTTAGATTAAGCTAGCAGCTAGAGACTCAAGCTGCCAATCCTAGCTACTCAGGAGGCTGAGATCTGAAGATCACAGTTCAAAGCCAGCCTGGGCAGGAAAGTCCATGAGATTATCTCCCATTAACCACTAAAGAGCTGGAAGCAGAGCTGTAGCTCAAGTGATAGAGTACTAGCCTTGAGTTAAAAAGCTCAGGGACAGGACCCAGGCCCTGAGTTCAAGGCTCAGATACACATCTATGTATGCTATTTGTATGTATATACAGACAGGTGAGACTATTCACCATCAATACCTCCAATCAGCTGGGTGCTGGTGGCCTGCAACCCCAGCTACTCAGGAAGCTGAGATCTGGTTTAAAGCCAGCCTAGGCAGTAAAGTCTGTGAGATTCTTATCTCCAGTTAACCACCAGACCAGCCAGACCAGAAGTGGCTGTGTGGCTTAGGGCAGTAGAGCCTTGGGCCGAAGGGCTCAGGAACAGTGCCTAGGGCCTGAGCTCAAAAAAAAGGAAAACAAAACCCCCAAACAATGCCTCCTTTAGCCACTCTGTATATTTCCTCTCAATCTATCTCTCTCTGTCTCTCTGTCTCTCTCTCTCTCTGTCTCTCTCTCTCTCTCTGTCTCTCTCTCTCTCTCTGTCTCTCTCTCTCTCTCTCTCTCTCTCTCTCTCTCTCTCTCTCTCTCTCTCTCTCTCTCTCTCTCTCTCTCTCTCTCTCTCTCTCTCTCCTCTTTTTCTTTTGCCAGTCCCGGGGCTTGAACTCAGGGCCTGAGCAATGGCCTTGGGACTTTCTCAAGGCTACAGCCCTACCACTTGAGCACAGCTTCTGGCTTTTCCTATGTATGTGGTACGGAGGAATCGAACCCCAGTCTTCATGCATGCTAGGCAAGCACTCTACCACTAGGCCAGACTCCCCCTCCCCACCTCTCTCTCTCTCTCTCTCTCTCTCTCTCTCTCTCTCTCTCTCTCTCTCTCTCTCTCTCTCTCTCCCTCCCTCCCTCTCTCTCTTCCCCTCCCCCCCTCTGTATATATATTTGGTGGGTCATGAGACTTGATCTCTGGGCCTGGGTGCTGTCCCTCAGTTCTTCAGCTCAAGGCTACTACCCTACCCCTTGAGCCTCAACTCCACTTCCAGTTTTCTAGTGGTTAATTGTAGATAAGAGTCTCACGGACTTTAGTGCCTGGGCTGGCTTTGAACCATGATCCTCAGATTTCAGCTTCCTGAGCAGCTAGAATTATAGACGTGAGTCACCACACCTTGCCTCAATGTATATTTTTAGGAAGACCTATTTCCTTCTTCTCCATTTGCCTAGGCTTGGGCTAATAAATAGTTTCAAAGGTAGACCAAAGGAGAAAACATCAGACTTTGGAAAGATCTCCATAGATAGATCTAAATCAAGAGGCTATTTTGAAATGCCTTTCACCTTCCTTTTGCATAGGAAGCCAGGGCCCAGAGTGAAATAAGCCAGTGTTCCAGCCAGTTCACCCGGACCGTGTTACTCCAAGCAGAGTCTCCAAGGAGGACAGGCCCAGGAGAAAATTCACTTGAGGGTTTTCTAAGTTCCCATTACTAAACAAAATCTTTTGAGCTTTCTAGGAAGATACATGTGTTTGTTTATCCAACATTTGGCACCTGGAAAATCTTACCTGCAGTTCAGAGTTATCTCTTAACTGGGATAAGGGTGGCAGACTAAAGGTGGCTAAAGAAAGTTTTCATTTTGATTTGGAAGGGGTAGAGGCTACAAAGTGTTGATAGTTGGAGGTGCTTGCTTCTGAGTATCCTCCTTTCTCTCCTAAGAAAATAGGTCGGGAGGCAGAGAAAGGGTTGAAGCTCAATACTGGTTTTAGCATAAAGCTAGTGAGACCTATGTCCAAGAACAAATCTGGATGTGGTGATCACGACTATAATTCCATCTGTTCGGAGGTATAGGTAAGAGGATTGTGATTGGAGGCTGGCCATGGGGCCTGGCTGAAGATTTCATTTCGCATCTGCAATGTCATATAAATAGAAGCCTGTAGTATGTAGCCTTTTGTGTCTGGCCTAGTTTTTTTTTCTTTCCTCTCAGAGTCATATTTTTCTAATTTAATTATGTTGTTTTGTTTACTAGTTTATTTGAAGAAATAAATGTCAGGGACATTTCCTCAGCACAACTTGTTTATTCATTGTCAGGATTTGGATATGGTTTATCTGCCAAATTTTCATGTGAGTCTCCAAAAAGCAGAGCCTACAGAGAGATAAATGGTGTATGTTTTCTCTTATATACAGGAGCTAGAGCTCAAATACACCAGGGCATGCTAAATTATGCAGGACTCCAGGCATTCACACACAGTGAGACCCAAGGAGAATACTCTTAGGAGAGGAACACAAAGTTACAATGCCTGTATGCTTCTGATTCTATAAAATAATATTTATTGAAATGAATTCCAGGAAATGGAAACCAGAAGTTTTTGCTTCGTTACTATTTTTGTTCTCTTTTCCTTTTTTCTTGATCATTTATCTGTCTTTGGGATGGCAACGTGGGGTACATAGAAATGGAGGGACAAAGGATGAAAAAATGCAACAGTGGTACTCATTAGACAAGGTTGAAAATGAACTCTACAAGTTGTGGGTAAGGGAAGGGTTGTCTGTAAAGAAATGTACTCATTACCTGACTTATGAGATTGTAACTCCTCTGTAACCCCTATAATACAATAAAAAGTATAGATAATAAAAAAAAGAGATGGCCACAATATTTAGAATTTATAGCCACCCAACCTGGCTGGATGAAACTCTTTTCAAGTTACTCAGCTTCAGCCTTTTTTTATGGTCATAGCAGCAGAAAATGGACTAAGACATCCATTCATTTCTAATTTGGCTGACCAGATTGCAGCCTCCTGAGTATTTAGGACTTTGAGAATGTTTTTGCTAAAATATTCTACCAACTTTTGAAAAATTGGATAGCTTGCCTTTTTGTTTGTGAGTTGCAACAATTTTTAATGTGCTAACAAGCCAAATATGTATGTGTATGATGATTATTTTCTTTCAGACGAGCCAATCTTCTTTTTATAGCCTTTGCTCAATTCCAGTCTGTAATGGGCCCGTGTGGATCTAGAGTTCGTTCACCACCAACTGACCCCAAAAGACAGATTTCTGAAAGAAACGTCGGGGAAAATCACTTACTCCTGCAGCCTAGCATTGATTCCACTTTTGGAACTAAATATTTACATTTGGACTTGAAAAGACACCTTTCACGAGCATCCAAAGAGCCTTCCATCTCATGCTGACATACAAGCGACCTCTAAATCTTGCAAGATGGAACGAACAGATGTCTTGTCCATGGCAGGCAAGGATTGTCATGCCTCTCTTTCTTCTGCATTGTCCTGGCTTTTATGAGTGAACCATCTGTCCCCAGGGGCCTTGCTGGTCCCTCAGTTCTCTTCCCAGCAAGGACTCAAGTTACACAGCATGCTCAAGGTGGGTCCTGCCTGTTGCCCAGAAGTTTAAGGGATTGGATCCCTGGGTCCACAGAAATAGAACCCCAAAGGTATTGACCAGACAAAAGAAAATGGCAGTGGAAACTTAAGTCAGCTGAAGGCGAGAGCTGCCATTTGAGTAGCCAGGGAATTTTGATGTTTCATCAAAAATCATAAAAGTAAAATCCTAAAAGTGCTACCGTGTTAAGTGAGCATGTACTAGTTTCCCTGCACATTTTTTTTTTCTTCATGGAAATTTCATGGCAAGGAAGGAACTAATATTTTTTCCCTATTTTCAGATGGGGGAAAAACCAAGTCTTAGATGACATGACAGAGTCCCTATTGCTGTGAGCTACTGTAACACCACGCCCTGCTTAAGGGTCCTGCCCGAGAGGCTACAAATAAGACAGCACATATTCTGATTGTTAGGGTTTTTTGTTTGTTTTTTTTTTCAACATTTCCCCATGGTAAGTGATTCCAAAACAAATGCTTCTATCTCACTCTTTTGGGTTCATTTATTCCCAAAAATGGTATTAGGGAGTCAAAAGAAGCCCTTGGGAATATGGGAGCTCTGCTAGGTATTCACAATTGATGCTCCGGCTTTCTTAGGTAGGAGGTGAGTCAGCCAGATGCTGTGGCTCCAGCTTTTAATCTAGCTATGCAGGAGGCTGAGATTTGGAGGACCAGGGTTTGAGGCAGGCTAGGGAGAAAAGTTGATTAGACAAAATAAACATCCCAAAAGCCAGGCCAAAGGCACGGCTCAAGAGATAGACCTCTAGCCTCCGCCCGCCCTGCATTCAAACCCCAGTATTGCCAATCAAGCGATGGATCAATCAAGAGATATAAAGCAACAAAGAAAGGAAGAAGACTTTCACATGCCTTATACACAAGTGTGTATAAATGAATGACTATATACAACCCTGGGAATAATATTTGGCACCTAGGAACTATTCTACTTCATATTTAAGTTGTGGTTATAAAGAATTCTTTGCCAGGTGATGGGTTATTTTGTTATTTCTTTGTTCATTATTTTTACAGTCTTGCTGTATAGGCCAGGCTGGCCTCAAACTCATGATGCTGTAGATAGGTGAGTACACATGCTTTAAGTGAGCTCGTGATACTACAAGTGACACAGCCTCCATGTCCTGAGTGCTGGGATTACAGGTATGCACTACCAGGCCCAATTTAGGACACACTGCTTTTTTTTGGGTCAGTCATGGAGCTTGAACTCTGGGCTTGGGTGATGTCCCTGAGCTCTTCCGCTCTTGTGTTCCTTTGATTTCTGGCGGGGCTGACAAATTTCTTTTTTTTTGTATTTGATTACTTGTTGTTTTTAGTATTTTGTAAATTCTGTTCACTGCTGTTTCTATGTCAACAAGTAACTTATTGTCTGATTAAAATGTTAATGCTGTCAGATCCCAGTGGCTCACACCTGTAATGCTAGTTACTTAGGAGGTTAAAGCCAGCTCAGGGGAAGTGGCAGAGCTCAGGGGAGGTGGTCGGGGAGGGGGTTGGAGGCCTGGAGAATCTCCAATGAACCACCAGAAAAACAAAAGTGGTGCTGTAGCTCAAAGTGGTAGAGCATGAGCTTTGAGCAAAAAAGCTCAGGGACTGGGCTCAGGCCCTGAGTTCAAGCCCCATGACCAACAAACAACAACAGCAGTGTTAATGCGTTGTCTTACTTGCTATAAATGTTTTCTCTAGTCTGCTGCTTTTCCTTTCTTCTTTAGTCCTTATTCCTTATACCTCTCTTTTGGGGGGGGGCTTGAACTTAGATTCTCATACTTTCTAGGCAGCCTCTCTACTGCCGAGCCATACTTCCAGCCCTGTTTTACATTAGTTACTTTTTTTATTGTTTGTGCCAGTACTGGGTCTTGAACTTGTGGCCTGAGTGCTGTTCCTAAGCTTTTGTGCTCAAGGTTAGTGCTTTGCTGCTTGAGTTACAGCTCCACTTCTTGCTTTCTGGTGGCTAACTGGAGGTAAGAATCTCTTGGATTTTTTTTTGCCTAGGCTAGCTTCAAACTGTGATCCTTAGATCTCAGCTCCCTGAGTTGCTAAGATTTCAGTTATAAGCCACCAGTGTCCAACTGTATTGGTTACTTTTTTTTTTTTGGCAATCCTGGGGCTTGAACTCAGGGCCTGAGCACTATCCTGGGCTTTCTTAAGGCTAGAGCTCTACCTCTTGAGCCACAGTACCACTTGCAGCTTTTTTCTATGTATGTGGTACTGAGGAATTGCACCCAGGTCTTCGTGTGTACTAGGCAAGCACTCTACCACTAGGCCAGACTCCCAGCCCCTGTCCTGGTTACTTTTGAGATAGGGTCTCACTTCCTGTCTGTGATCCACCTATTTTAGGCTTCCTGTTGTTTCTGGGATGACAGGTACACATCACCAGAGTCCTGCTTTCCTATGTCAAGTTAGGTCCCTTTTGTTTATTTGGGGCGGGGGCAGTCCTAGGGCTTGAACTCAGGGCAGGGGCACGATCCCTCAGCTTTTCTGATCAAGGCTAGTCCTCTACCTCTTGAGCCACAGTTCCACTTCCAGCTTTTTTGGTGGTGCAGTGGAAATAGAAGTCTCACAGACTTTCCTGCCTCAGCCTGGCTTCAAACCTCCATCCTCAGGTCTCAGCTTCCTGAGTAGTTAGGATTACAGGCTTCCCTTTGTTTATAAACCCTAGGAGTGTGAATACTAGCTGTAGAGGGGAAAAAAGCACTTCAAACACCAGGTAGGAAAATGTCTCAGGGTTTAAGTCCTTGGTTCAGTGCACACGGTGCTGCATATTTAGCTGAGGAATTTCCCAGTAGTTTGATTGGCTCATTGTGTGGAGCATACGATGCAGTGTCAATGTTTCTGGCTTCACTGGTAGATAAAGAAGCAGCAGACCTATGTTCTGCAGCCTCTGTAGAGCTGCTGGAAGGCAGGAGAGGAGAGAGGCTGATTGAAGGCTGCAAGGGGAAAGGGAATCATCCTTGTAAAATGCCATTGGAAGAATCGCCTACTTTCTAAGAGAAAAGCAGGGCAGAGAGTCTGTATTTCTTGGCCCTGACATAGCAAGCCTGGGCAGTGTGAAACTGTAGTATGTAAAAGGGAACCAAGATATTAAAGTAAGATGGAAAAGGTAGGCTAGACCTTTTCAGGCTGTGTCTGAAAATCAGATCTTAGAGTCTTGAACAGGCTGACATCCCTGGTAAACGGAAGGGCCTGGCTCCCAGCTGGATTCTCTGTTCTCCCTAGGGCTACATCGTTTCCTGTGTGCAAGGCAGGGGAGAGGCTGGCTGTTGTCTGTTCAAACAGCTCTTGTTATAGCTCTGGGAACCACTGTCCAGGCAATTCATGTGGGAATGACAGGCTACGAAAACCTTTTTCTTCAGCGGCCCTGTCTTACTTCCTAGTGTTATTTTAAGCATTAGCTACCATTCTCCCCTAGCCTGACCTCAGGATGTAGCTTATGTAATGTGCTTTAGTGGGGAAAATAATGGCTTGATAGAGTAGCATAGCTCAGGGACAATGTCCAGGCCTTGAGTTCAAGCCCCACAACTGACAGAAGAAATAAAAAGAAAAAGATGACAACAGCCACGAACACCAGACTTAACTTTGTTTCTAATTAACCAAAAAAAACCCCACACGCCCCCCCCCCCAAAACAAACAAACAAACAGGCCAGTGTTGATTCCCTGCCTTTGAGAAACTCTTACATTTTGAACATCCCTGCAGAGCCCCAGTTGGCACCTCTGGGCAGGGGAGGAGGTTGGCACACAGCACGAGAGGGAGCAGCTGCAGGCCGAGGATACCTGTGCCTCTGAGGCCTGCCTTGGGTGTAGGAGCCAGGGGGTTCCGGGGCTCCCTGCTTCTGCTACAGGGCTCTGAATTGATATGTCAACAAAGCGCTTTCTCTGAACTTGTGTCTCTGAGGGATTGACGGATTTGAGATTTCAGGGTTCCCAGGCCAGGGGGCAGGGGTGATGTGTAGTTTCCTAGCCGGCTTCTAATTCCCTCTCTGTCTTGGATGACAGGTTACACTGGTCAGGAGCAGCTCATGGGGTGTCCCCTCTCCCCGGACAGTAACAGGAATGAATTAGCATGTTTCCCCTCCTGTAAGCGATCCTCTTTTTGCGTAAACATCCCCTGGGTTTCTGTGATGTGTAACTAATGGAGTGTTAAACTCTCAGAGCTGGTTTAAGACTCAGCGCGCACACGTGTTGCCAATCCATCATGCCTCTAATACTAATTAACATAGCAGGGACACAATAAAGGCACAGATCCTACACACATTACCGGGCTCCGGTTTCACTCCTATAACAATCCCCCTATTGACCCAACGGGAGCGCACGTTGGGAAAAGGAGCAGTAGCTCTTCTCCCTGCCCCTCTGAATGAATCAAATGCCCGGCTGTAGAACCTCCATGGGGCATCCATTGGCCTTGAGGTGTCTGTGTTCAGAGAGGAGGCTGAGTTCCCAGGGCAGTGGCTGGGGCAGCCTGGGAAGTTGGCTCCCAGCTGGGTGAGTGTTAGAACTGTTTCTCTGACCCCCTGGGTTACTGTTCCCACTGGGATTTCAGGGCATGCCTGGTTCCCAGCTCCTGGGAACACATTCTTCCTCCATGACTCCCCTGGAGACACATGGCAGCAGACATTGTAAACTCAGCCCCAAGTCAGACATGCAGCCAGCCATCCAGGTATCTGTAGTTTCCTCAGAGAGTTCCTTTTGGGGGTATCTACAGGAGTCCTCAAGTCATTGGCTGGAGGTGGGTGGCTACTGTGGAGGCTGGGAGGAGGAGGAGGGTGCTTAGAGGCCAGCATGGACAGAACAAAGTTCTGGAGATTCCATCTGGAAAACGGGCTGTGGAGCAAATGTGAGAGCTCGAAGGGTAGAGTGTCAGTCGAGCAAGCCTGGGGTCTGAGTTCAAACATCAGTTCCACACACTAATAATAATAATAATAATAATAATAACAATAAATAATAATTGACAGGGTCATTTAACACCAGCTGTTCATTGTATCAAAACCCTCCCTTTATAAACACATTAAGAAAATGACTTTTTGAGGCGACCTATGTGAGTGAACATGAGTTTCTGAGTATCCTATAATCAAGACAAGATCTAAGCTAGATGCTGAATGTAATGCCTGTAATCCTAGCTGCTTCACTAGACTGACTTCTAAGGATTGAAGTTCAAAGCTAGCCTGGGCAGCAAAGTCCATGAGACTCTTATCCCTAATTAACCACCAAAAAAGCTGGAAGCTGGAGCTGTGGCTCAGGTAGTAGAGTGCCAGCTTGAGTGAAAAAGCTAGGAGATAGTACCCTGGCCCTGAGTTCAAACCCCAGTATGCTCATACGTGTGCATATACTGCAAAGCAAACAAATACAACCAGAAACAACAAATGTCTTGTACGATGATTCTAGCAGCATGAGTCTTATTCTGAGGCTAACATTGCACTCATAATCCTGTGTATCAATTCTTCACGATCCTCACTCTCTAATATGGCTATTTCTCATTAATGTCTGTGTAATACAGTGTCTGCTTGAATTTTCCTTTCTAAACCAGTGTCTTGTGATTCAGGGTAGACTGTGCTGGGCTTGGCTGGGCCAGGCTGGGGGACATGGAGGCTGAGAAGCCCCCAAACTTCACTTCTATGTCCCATCAAGGTAACTCAGAATCGAATGGCTTCCCATGAGGTCTTTTGTGAGGCTTTCTTTTGTAGAAATGGTTCTTGAGCGAACTGTTAAAATCATTTTCGTAGTAACTCAAGTGATCTCTCCAGCCCTCAGCTCTCAGTTCTGGCTGTCTCTCATTCTGTAGCATCATTAGGAAATGATATGTATTGTGTGAAATGCCATCATTATCTTCCCAGAATTATAAATATTCTCATCCCGAAGAAGTATGCCAAATGTCCTGTAGGAAAAAAACCCATAGCAGTGTATAATGAAAGACATTTTGATATTATTAAATGGTATAAGTTAGCTGGGTGCTGGTGGCTCAACTTGTGATCCTAGTTACTCAGGAGGCTGAGATCTGAGGATCCTGGTTCGAAGCCAGCTAAGATGGGATAGTCCCTTAACTCTTAGCTCTAACTACCAAAAAGCCAGAAGTGGAATTGTGGCTCAAGTGGTAGAGTCCAACCCTGAAGCATGAAGGCCAAGGCACAGTACCCAGATACAACACAAAACATAAAGTAAATAATTACCTGAAATAGGAAATAACAGGGCTGGTACAGCAGTTGCCTGTCATATACAGAGCCCGTGTGTGTGTGTGTGTGTGTGTGTGTGTGTGTGTGTGTGTGTGTGATAGTACAAGGGCTTGAACTTATGAACTTCTCTCCCTTGGCTTCAAAAAATTTTGTTATTATAAAGGCGATGTATAGAGGAGTTACAGTTATACAAGTTGGGTAAAGAGTACATTTCTCTTGGGCCAATGTCACCCCTTTTCTCACTCTCTCTGTTTCCCCCTCCTCCCCTTATCCACAAATTGTAAATTTTTTTTCTCAACATAGTGTCCAGTGAGTATTCCTTGTTTTATTTTAATTTTTTTTCACTTTAGCAGTTGAGCTACACTTTTACTTCTGGCTTTTTGGTGGTTAATTGGAAATAGAATCTCATGGACTTTCCTGCCCCAGCTGGCTTCAGAGCCAGTGAAGCCACCCAGTGCATGTGAGTCTCTGTTGGGCTGAATGCCTGGAACACACCTGCACTGCTTCTATCCTTTGGAGAATCTAATTGACTCACAGGTTGCTTTCCATATACTGCAAGACTTCCTGCTCATTTTTTCCTTTCATACTTGTTATTTCTGCTCCTTTTCTATATTCAAATTCAAATATTTAGTCTAGATGTATGCCCAGCAGATGTGATGTTGTTAGTAACTAAAATAAAAAGGAAAAACACTATTGGATAGATATCTGTCTCTCATGAGCCTTCTACTTACTAAGAGGTGGGCAAAATCCCTGCCATGACACTGACCACTTAGGGACCTACTAACTCCTTCTTCTCCTTCTCCTCTTCTTGTGCCAGTTCTGTTGCTTGAATTTAGGGCCTGGGCATTTTTTTTTTAGCTCAAGGCTAGGGCTCTACCATTTTGAGCCATACCTCTACACATAGCTTTTTGGTAAGTTCATTGGAGGCAAGAGTCTTGCAGGCGTTCCTACCTGGATTGGAAATCACCTGAACCACCATCCTCAAATTCCAGCCTCACACATAGCTGGGATTATAGTTGTGAGCCACCAGCATCTAGCTTTTCTTTCAATCTTTCTTTCTTTCTTTTATTTTTTTGGGCAGTACTGGGGTTTGAACTCAGGGTTTCACTTGCTAAGCGAGTGTCCCCCCCCCCCCTCCCCGCTTAAGCCAGGCCTATTCTTTTTCAGATAGAGTCCTATGCGTTTTGCCTAGGACAGCTGAGTCTGCTCCTTCTACCTTCCTATTAGCTGGGATTATACACACGTACCAGCATGCTTAGTATTACTTCCAAGACTGGCCTGGAACTATGATTGAACCCTAATCCTCCTATCTCTGCCTCCTAGCTTCATGATTCCTTTCCTGTTTGCATTCATGCCAGCTTCACACTTCAGATCTGGCTCCACATTGAGTGTGTGTGTGGGGAGGGGAGATGGTGCTGGTTTGAGCATATTGCCTGGAGGTAAAGAGTCCAAAATTTCATAGGTAATTTCTATATGTGCCCAAAATGGTAAATGCACTTTGGATACTGAGGAGGCTAGTAAAAAGGGCACTGCTGCTGTGACAGCCGGGTGCTGAGAGGTTTTTTTGTGGGGAGAGGGGCAGGATTCTTACTACCAGGCCTCCATTCAACTCTGGCCCTGAGGAGATTTTCTAGGACCAAGTTGATGGCAGTTTTCCACTGTGTAGGTAGGGCTACTGCCAACCATTAATGTGTGTATTTCCAATGTGAGTGATGCTGATGTGAAGATAGGTGGCAGAGCCTATGGCTGGACCCAGTTATCTGTGCTCAGGTAGAATGTGGTACGCGGAGAAAAAGCTGGACTAAAATCTAGCTGGTATAGGGTTTCAGGTCTATCATGAAGGGATCAGTTCTATGACTCGGGGCAATTTTCTCAACTCTGGTTAAGTCTTGTTTAGTCATTTACAAGGTGAACTTAATACTTGACTCTGAGTATTTGCTTTTGTTTTGTTATGGTGTTCCAGGGCTGGGAGTAGAATCTGGGGCTGTATGCCTGGAGCATTATTTTGAAAAAAAAAATAGCATCAGGCTGTGTATCATGCCTTTGGCCTCGGAGGTAAGGTATATACATACATGTGGGATTTTTTTTTTTTTTGTAGCACAAGTAGCACAAGTCCTGGTTTCCTCTTAGATACTGCTGTTCATGTTGAATGATACAGACTTGCTTGGCTACTTTATATTTTTTTGTGGAAAGAAAGTCATATTACATTGCTTCAGCCCTCCCAAAGTTTCCCATCTCCTTCTAGAAATGGCCCACTAAAGCCCAATCAGATAGATCTATTTCCACACGGAGGAAGCCCGTGGTGGCGCATTCCCGTGTGCCATTTGTCTCCTGGTTTTCTCAGGAACAGCTGTTTCAACAGGACTGAGCTGAAGCTTAGTAGGGCTGCCCTAGGATGAGATGAATGACTTCTTGATTGAGTGAGAGACTCCAAAGGAAGGCAGGACTGGCTCCGAATCCCAGAGGCAGGCTATCAAATAACACAGTAGCAGGAGAGCCTGCAGCTTGGCTTGTCACTGCCAAACTGTCCCAACACACAGCATGAATTACTCACCCACGCTCCTTTGTTAGACTATTGTAATTATCCAGTGATTTAGAGAAACTCACTTTGTCTGTGTTCATCTAGAAAAATCAATTTAGCTAAAATAACTACATTAAACTAGTTTATTTGAGCTATCAAATATACACACTCCTGAAGTAATGAATGCTTATTGTTACTAAATAGGAGTAAATCTGTCTTGCTAAATAATTTTTAAATGTTGGAGAATCTGTAATATAAACTGCTTCATGTCCCACTTTGCTTTTACTAAGTATTTGGTAAAATCTGAAGGATCAGGGAATCTTTCTCACTAAAGGCTAAATGCCTTCATTCTCTCTGTCTCTGTTTATGTCTCTCTGTCTGTCTCTGTGTCTCTGTCTCTGTCTCTCTCTGTCTGTCTCTGTCTCTCTCTCTTTTCCCCCGCCCCCCCCCTCTCTCTTTCTCTATCTCATACCTGTACTGGGGCTTGAGGACCTGGGCACAGTACTTTAGCTTTTTCCAGTCACGGGTAGCTAGCATTCTACCCCTTGAACCATATCTCCACTTCTTGCTTTTTGGTAGTTAATTGGAGGTAAGAGTCTCATGGATTTTCCTGTCCTTGTTGGTTTTGAACTACAGTTCTCAGATCTCAGCCTCTTAAGTAGCTACGATGGTAGGCATTAGCCTTCTCTTTCAACTTTTCATGACACATTTATGCCTGAAAAAAATCCATATGTTAACACTCAATGACTAAGAAGCAGTTTTCTCAAATGAAACAAAAAAACATTGATTGAGCTGAGTTTATACATGAAAAATTTCACCCCAGAAGAATAATATTTTTAGGAAGGAGTGCAAACAGGAGCTTTGAATAGATATTTGTGTGTGAGACTGTAAATGGAGGGAACTAGACTGTTAGGGGCAGGTTCCATCTGTGGTGCAAAAGCCACCACTACTGTAACCTTAAAAGCGGCCTCAGCCAGGCACTTCCTCCTCTTGCGTCTTGACTTGAAAAACATTTGAGATTTAGGAACCACAATCCTGTATCCAGAGAGGAAAATTAAACCGTGTGTTATGCGAGATAGTTCCCTAACTTAAAAAAATTATTCTATCTACAGTCAGAAACAGACAGGCTTTTAAAAAAAATATTTTAAGATACCAACAACCCACTGGGGCAAATAAAAAAGTTAAAAAAATTAGACAAACTTGATAAGAAACTAGGCATCTGGTTGGCATTTTAGTGAGGTTTCCAGAGTACGAATTTCAAGACAAGTCTAGTGACATATTTTTTTTTAAGCGCAGGGAAAAGGAAGAAAAAATGTTTTTGGCTGACTAAATCTTAGCACCACATGTGAGAGAATCATCAATATTTATTGTTTTATAGATCTGCCAAGCAACAGGGCGAGGAGGGGGAATGCTGAGGGCCGATTATGTGTTTTCATGTATTGGGCTGTGCTCTGAGGCCAGTTCTGGTGCTTTTGGAAAAGATAAGCCAAGTCTGCTGACTGTGTCATCTTAAATGGATGAAAGTTAAAGTGTACAGACGTCCAGATGCATTGTGCAAACTGGGATCAAGGAAAACCGAAATAAAACAAACAAAAACTGAGAGGCAAATCCCACACCTATAATTCTAGCTGTCTGAGGATTACAGTTCTAGGCCAGCCTGGGCAAGAAAGTCCATGAGACTCTGATCTCCCATTAACCACCAAAGAACTGTGAGTGGAGGTGTGGTTCAGGAGGTAGAGTAAAACAGAAGAGGATTCTCCAAAACTTTTTACTCACAAACTCTGTGTGTGTGTGTGCTAAGTTTGGGATTTGAACACAGGGACTCATGCTGTCACTTAGCTTTTCTTGCTATTTTCTTGCTAAAGGCTGGTTCTCCACCACTTGAACCACACCTACACTTCCAGCTTTTGGGATTCTCATATGGACTTTTTTTTATGGGCTGGCTTTGAACCATAATTCTCAAATCTCAGCTTCCCGGGTAGACAGGATTATAGGTGTGAGCCTTTTCCCTCTTGGTAATTCCCCTCCCCTTTCTCCAAGAATTAACTTAACAGGTGGAATGAGCAACGTGCTCCCCCCAAAGCAGAAGACCCCTCACAATTTCTTCTTCCTGTACCAACAGCCCTTCAGACTTTACATAGATCACTGCTCACCAGCCTCCCCACCACCTCCACTGCTGCAGGCTAGCCCAGTCCAGGAAGGGGGAGATTTAACCCTGCTGTTGGGGTCCCAGGCAAGGGGGGCACAGGCTGTCTGGGTCCCCACAGCGCCTCCTCGCGGCCTCTTCTGGAAGGGCTGCGGCTCAGGTTGTTGGTTTCCAGAAAGCTTGGCCCCTCCTAGAGCCACGCGGGGAGCTTTGGCGTTTGGCTTGACGCTGGAGGGGGATCAAAGCATTCTTGGTGGAGCCTGAAGCTCTCGAGGTTGCAGTTTTGTTAGCCTGGCTTCACCTCGCCAATAAATTTTCTGCAGAAGAAGAGACTGGGGTGGAGGGTGCTTGGTGGGGAGAGAAAGGGTGGGGGTGTGTGTGTCTTGCACCTGCGCTCCAGAAGTGTAAATCAATCAGTGTGAAGCCGGTGTCACCTCCCCTTTCCAAGGGCTCCTTGCCTTCTGTGGGACACCAGCCTGCTTCTGTTCTCGGCGGTCAGCACTTCCAAAGAGATGATGATTTCCTTGGCCCTTAAAAGTTCCTCTAGCGCCTTGCTGTTAGGGCTCCAGCTGGCTTGGGTCTCTTCCTCTCTCTCCCTAGGATCCCAGAGGGAAACACTCAAGCCTGGCCCGGTTTTGCACCCCACCTAGAAGTGTACACACACACACACACACACACACACACACACACACACACACACACACAATCTCTCATACAAAAAGCTCATACAGCCAAAGACCTTTGAGATGATTTGGCTTCACTTCATCCTTTGTTCTTCTGAACTCTAAAAGGCTGATGGTGAGGACAATGAACCCCAAATGGCTCAAGGTCAAGGGCTTTTTTAAATGGGCAAAAGTAAGAATTAGAACAGGACAACCCCTAGAGAGATTGTGTGTGTGTGTGAGTGTGTGTGTGTGTGTGTGTGTGTTTCCTTTCTTTCTCCTCATTCTTTCTTATCCTTCTCTCTTTTTCTTTCTTTCCTTCCTTCCTTTCTCTCTTTCTTTTGTTCTTTCTCCCTCCCCATCCTTTCCACCCTCCCTCCCTCTCTTCCCTCGTTCTTTTTCCTCCCTCCCTCCTTTTCTTTTTTCCTTCCTCCCTCTCCCTCTCCCTCTCCCTCCCCCCCCTCTCTCTCTCTGTCTTCTGCTTCTCATTTCATGGATGGGGAAAATCCCTCTTTTAGGCAGGTCAAGTACTCTTGACAGGGTCTTGCCAGCTGGCTGCAAGGCAGGGTATGATAACTTCATGATGTCATGGACAGTCACTGGTTATTCAAAGAGTGGGTCAAGTACAGTTGGATTTGCATTCTGCACACTCTCTTCCAGTCTCTCCCCATCACCACAGAGGCTGTGGGCATCTTTGTAGGCAAGTGGAGTGTAGGGATTTTCCTGAGAAACGATGACACTCTCCCCTCAGCAAACACCATTGTCCAGAGAGACTTTCTGGGTGGGAAAACCAGTCAAACAAAAAGAACATGCAACCTCCACACACACACACACACACACACACACACACACACACACACACACACACACACGCACACACACACACACAAAACCACCACCACCAACAACAACAAAAACCCCTAAGTTCCTTCCCAGAGTCCAAGCTCTGACCCTGGAATGATGCATTACAAAAGATGGGCTAAAGAGAGAGCCATTTATTTAAATTGATCTTTTCCTTTTCTTCTTTGCTTACACTGTAGCCATAGGAGGCAGAATCTGGAAGCTACAGGGCCACTGGCCTTTTATAACTTGTGGAAAGCCATTTTGTCATTTGAATGAGTCTTCATTGGTTCTAATGTTCATGGAATTTTATTTTTGTGAAACTGCCCTGTGGGTCTACCCTTTCATGGGTTGACAGATTTATTTTTCTTCTTCACAGTTTTGATCAAGCTTTTGACAACAAAGGATCACTGGCAGAAATATGGAGGAGAAATTTCAAAATCAGCACCAGTAGTTTCTGATTATTCTTCTCCCCACCCCCTCCAATTCTTCTTCCTTTTTGTACTTCTTGGACTTTCCTCATGCCCTGGATCATGTTATCCAAGCAAGTAGTCCATCAGTCGAGAGCCAAAACATTTGTTACAGCTTTTCACCTTTAAGAGAAAAACTAGAGATCACTGTGCTTTATTTTTCCAATTACAGTCAAGGAATTGGGGGCCCAGGATGGTGGTGAAAGGATTTGCCCAGTGAATTATACCTGAGGAAGAAGTTGAATTATCACCATCCATGCCTGCATCCCTACTCTGTCTTCTGGTGGCTCAAGCCTGTCATCCTGGCTACTCAGAAGGCTGAGGTCTGAGGATGCTAGTTCAAAGCCAGATTAGGCAAGAAGTCCATAAGACTCTCTCTTATCTCTAAGTATTCACCACAAAAGTGGAGCTGTGACTCAAGTGGTAGTCTTGAGGAAAAGGAAGAACAACAACAAAGGCCAGGGAAAACACCCAGGCCCTGAATTCAAGCTCCAGAACCAATATGTATGCACATGCACATGGACACACACTCACTCTCACACACAATTTCACTCCAATATGTGATGGTAGTATGGAATGGACTTTTTTTTTATTGGGGTAATGTACAGAGGGGTTTCAGTTGCATTTGTCAGGTAGTGGGTATATTACTTCTTGAACAGAATGGACAGTTCTTATGGATAAACATTTATTGTTCTCCTCTGTCTTGAGGCCTACAAAGGGGCTCTCACTTGGGTGTCCTGAGGAGGTGGCAAGCCACATACCCTCTCCTGGCTGCTTTCCATAGCAAGGCCAACATGGCTGGGCTGCAGCAGAGCCTGAGCAGTACAACTGGAGTCTACTCCCCTGTGGACCGTTTGGAATGGGTACTGAAGAGACTAAGAAAACGAATTGCCTCATATCCTGGCCGTTTCATGACTTCCAAGTGAATTGAGCCATTGGAAGCTGGTGCGGGGGGTGGGAGGGTGAGCGTGTGGGGGTGTGGGAGGTAGGGGGAGGGGGAGTGGGGATAGGGGTTGAGAGGGGAGGGGGGATTGGCTCAGGCAGACTAGTAGATATGTGGGCAGATTGTTCCAGACTGCTTCTGATGGACTGCATCCCATTGCAAAGGACATATGAAAAAATTAAAAAGGAAAACTCTATGATATGAAGGCTTTGAGCCGAAGCTGAACATCTTTTGCAAACCTTCCATTCACTTGATTTTCCTTTGTAAACAGCAGGGGGGTGTACTGAGCCCTTCTGAGCCCTTTACCAGTCTTGAATTTGAATTCCAATCCCCCCCCCACCACCAAGAAAGGATTGCTCCCACAGAGCAAGCTAACTGCTGGGGGTGGGAAGGACTGAGTTGAGAGAAAGCTCTTCTCTCTCACCTCCACCCCCATTTGATGTGACAGGTCATATATTTGATTGTGCAAAGTAACTTGGGAAATCATATCTCTTCAGTCCCCTGTGGGATTATTTATTTCGCAGCTCCACAGCCAGGCAAAATTGTAAGACCAGAATGTATTCACATATCATGAGAGGAGGAGGGTTCGAGGTTATCCTTGGAGAAGCCAGGGTCATAACAAATCCCAATAAATCCCTTCCATTGCCTCTGGGAGGTTGACGTAGTCGGGTGGTTTAAGCTGATGGTGCCTTGGCCTTTTCCCTCACAAGAACTGAAGGCACAGGGAAACAGGGTGGGGCATGGTAGAGACGGATTTTTCTTAACCCAGTCTCCAGCTCTTTACACATCCTTTCATCAAAATAAACGATCAGGAAAAAATAATACAAATAAAATTCTCAAATTTGAATGCTCTTCATGGAAAGAGTTGTCACCAAGCTGGGTTAAGTCGGCTTTGCAGTCAGAGAAGGATGGGATTCGCCTCTCACCAAGCAGAATGCAGATACCAAACCCCACTCCCCACTGAGGTCCCTGCCTTCAGGGCACTCAACTTGAAACAGGCTTTCTTTCTTTCTTATTTTATTTATTTTGTGTCTGTCCTGGAATTTGAACTCAGGGCCCGAGTGTGGTCCTTTAGCTTCTTTTAGCTTTTTTAGGCTGATGCTCTTATCAGTTGAGTCACACCTCCATATCTGGCGTTTTGGTGGTTAATTGGAGATGAGTCTCCCAGATTCCTGCTGGGGCTGGCTTCCAACCACCACCCTCAGATATCATCAGCCTTCTTGAATCGCTAGGATTATAACCACGGGCCACGGATATCAGGCTTTTTATTCTTTCCATTTAGGAGCAGGCATTTGGAGAATGGAAACCATTTTTACCAAGGAAAGCAAAGGACCCTCCCTCTCTTTCTTTGGTTCCCTTGCTTGAGCCAGTGAGGGACCAGAAGGGGTCTGGGCTGAGAGGTTTTGGGGAAAGGGAGAAAAAAGTATGGTGGGGGGAGCCACTTCCGTGCATCTCACTGTTGGCAGACTGCTGGGTTCACCTCCTCTCCCTGCTCTGGCAGAGCTTGGAGGGCTCAATCAACAGTGCCCCTCAACTGCTTTGTGCGGAATTGCATTTTGTAATTTGGTGTGGGTTTCCAAGCCAAAAGGGCTTCTGTGTCCTCACCTGTCACCTCCCCTGTCAAGGCCAGACCCCTTTTAAGAGAGGGTCCCTCAGGGCGCATTTCTTGGGCTCCACCGTAGGAGCCAAGCAGGGAAAGGACAGGAGGCCTGGGGAGGCCCCAGGCTGTCCAGTGGGAGCCACTTGCTTCGAAGTGGGGAATCACTTGCTCCGAAAAATCAGTGCGCTCAGAAAGGCCTCTCGTCCCATTTTACAGTGGAGGTAACTGAGGCACAGCACCACGTAACTGACCAAGGTCAGCTAGCCGCTGGAACAAGCCGTTCCAGCCCAGCTTCTCTGAGCTCCAGTTTCCTTTACATTTAGTTTACCACAAGGTGTACAGCCGTACTAGATTCCTTTAACAGTGCAGTAAAAGCCGTGATCACCTCCACCCCAAGGGGGGAAAAAAACGCACATCATTTTGTATTTAGTAGGAGAGCTCCTGGAAGAAGATGCTCTCCAGCCGAACCCTCCATCCCTTCTTTCTGCCCGCAGTCGGTGGAAGCGAGGTTCTCTGGAGACCGTGAGGCCCAGAGGCTGGAGTGTAATGGAGCAGCACGTCCCCAAGGGCGCAGTTGGGGTAAGGGGAGGCGGGTGGTGTGTGTGTGTGTGTGTGTGTGTGTGTGTGTGTGTGTGTGTGTGTGTGGCAAAGGGACGGCCGCGCGGGTTGGAGTGTGCTAGAGAGATGGATCCTGGACAGGTCCCCGTGGAGAAGCCACTCCATTCCCTCCACTCATCTCCCCTGTCGGCTCGGGCAGGCGAGGTGTGCGCACACGTCACCATTTAGTTCTGTGGATGCCGCTTCCCCGGGGCCCCTTTACTTTCAGTTTGGGAAACCGTGGGTTATCGTCCCCGCACGCAGCTCAGGTTCCTCTTCTGCTCGGGGGTTCTTCTTCCCCTCAGCCTGGTTTATCCAAAACGGTTCTTGACTTTGCCACTAGTTAAAATGACGGGTGAAGGGCTTCTGATCTCACCCGCTCACCCCTGTCAGGCTGTTACAGGAATAAAAGAAAAGCCCAGTACACCCGAGGGCTGGAAGAAGCGTGGAGAAGCCTGCTTGCATAGGTCTGGAGGGGGTGCGGGCGGGTCACGGTGGTTTTTTATTTTTTAAAGGATTGGGGTGGGAGGGGAAGAAGGAATCCTGTTATGGTGGAATAACTCCTAACTCCAGGTGCTAAAACCAGGCAGTGCTGGGGCGAGGAAAATGAAAATTCATGCCACTCAAACGCAGCACCGGGAGCCCAGAGCTTCCCCGAGGAAGCAAGGCCCACCTACCGACGGCAGAAATTCTCTGTCTGTGACCCCAGTCCTCAGATTTTACTGGGTGCCCCAAGGTGTTTCTTTGGGTTGGTTTCCTCATTGGAGATGTGTGTGTGTGTGTGTGTGTGTGTGTGTGTGTGTGTGTGTGTGTAACAAAAACAAAACAAAACAAAACAAAGTAAGGCTAATTCGAGTGTGGCAAAGTACATCTTGAATCCCAGTAAAGGAAGATTGTGAGTTTGAGGCCAGCCTGGGACTCCATGGGGAAAACCTTGTCACAAAAGTCAACCAACAAAATTTCAAGAAGAGGAAGAGGAAGAGAAAGAAGAAGAAGAAGAAGAAGAAGAAGAAGAAGAAGAAGAAGAAGAAGAAGAACAACAACAACAACAACAACAACAAGAAGGAGGAGGAGGAGGAGAAAAATAACCACCAGTACACCAAATAAATAGACGTGGGAATAAAAACATTTCTGCTGTGGTCAAGAATTCAAACGCTCCAACGGAGGCGAAAAGATAATAAACCGGGCAAAAGGTAAAACTCACTGGTGTTGGCAAAGCAGCAAAGGCACCGCCCGTCCCGCGTGGACCTCTGCAGGCCTCTCAAGGCTGGGAAGGAGAGCGCAACGCGCACAGCCCGTGGGGCCAATCACCCCGGAAGACCACTGAAGTCCTGGGGAACGCACAGGTGCGGTCATCTCCTTCCTTGGCCGCGTCCGGGGACCCTGGGGAAAAGTGCCCACAAGCATGGAAATCCAGTGCCTGGTCACACAGAAAGAACTTTCTCACCTCAGAGCCTCACAATACCCGCGAGTTCGTTCCCCGTAGTTTCTCAGCCATTCCCACGTCTCTGCGCCTGGGTAACTGCGAAACATTCCGACCGGCTCTGAGAAAACTTGACTTCTACAATCAGTGCAGCAATGAGCTGTCCCACAAATCATTCTTGCGGGCCTACTATGTGCTCAGCATAATGCTATTCAAAAGTCCTAATCTGTTTCTTAAGTAGATCCTCCTTGAGGAGTCTGGATTCCGTAAGGCAGGCGACTAGAAAAGTATCTATGTGTGTTTTTAAATCTAGCTCAACGAACAACGTAGTAGCGTTGACAAAAATATAACTGCCTTAAATGTTTTTGCTTTTCTTCTTTTTTTTTTTGGCGAAAGAGTTTTCTTTTTGGGAGAGGAAGAAAGTCTTGTTTTTTTTTTTCATTGCAAATATATTCATGCACACATTCACCCCTCCCCAAAGGAATTCATTATTAAAAAAAAGAACTATGTTTAAAGACAGGCTGAGCGCACATGCTCTCCCCTGATTCATTAATCATTCCCATCCATGCCCAAATTGATGGTGATTATTATTTCATATAGCAGTGTGTGTGTGTGTGGCCCCCTGCCTCACAAGCTCCGTGAAATAAATGAGGAACCATTTTTTTTACCTCCAAAATAAAAATTAAAAAAATGCTAGACACACACACACACACACACACACACACACACACACACACACACACACACACACGGGTCATCTGCACGCTGAAAATGACTGACAGAAGTCCTAGAGGAGGACGAAGGCCGCCTGTGCCACTTTGGCACGGCCTCGCCTGCCTCGGAGTCGGGCGAGACTCCTGGAGGTGCTGGAGCGGAGCGGTGGACTCCAGCCTTTCTGATCTCGGCCTCCTCACTTGGTTTACCTTCTCCGGTGGACCAGGCAACGCCTGCCGCGTGTTGGTCTCGGCTCGTTTCCCGGGAAACGAGCACTTCACTCCCGCACGCGCGGCCGCGCGGCCGGATTTCGCGTCGGGAACGGGGGACCCGGCTGCAGCGAAGGCCGGGCCGGCTGACTCTGGAGGAGTCGGGCTGGGAGGAAAGCGGCCTCCTCCCGGAGAAGGAGGAGGAGGACGACGCCCCTCATTGGTTGCGTCGACCAATCAGCGCGCACACCGCCTGACAACGGACCAATCAGAGGGCGCGGAGCCGGGTGGAGCGTGGGGAGGCGAGTGGATGATACTAGAAAGGGGAGCGGAGGCCGGAGCCCGCGGTGAGTGCGCCGCACACCACGCCCGCTGCGTGCGCGCCGGCGGGGAGAGGCGGTGCGCAGAGGCCGTGGCCGGGGACCGGCTGTGCGCCGCCCGACCCTGCCAGCCCCTCCTGGGATCCAGAGAAGTCAAAAGGCCGGCCTCAGCGAAGGGCAGAGCCCCAGGCTGGAAGACGGAGCAGAACTCTGAGTTGGGGATGCGCCGGGAGAGGACTTGATCCCCCTCCTCCTCCCGACCACCACGCCCACTCAAGGCGGCCAGGGGTCTCTCCCGCCGCCCTCCCCCCCCCCCCCCCGTCACCCTCGCTCGCAGGTTTCCTGGCACGGGGGGTGGCGACCCCTCCATGTCAGTTTCGCAGCCAGATTCTAAAGCTGGAGGTCAGCGGGTAGACTGGGCCTCGGAGTTTCGGTGAGTTCGGGGATTGCCTCGCCACCGGGGTGGCCGGGAGGGCAAAGGGCTGGAGTCGCCTTCTCCACGTCGGTTCCGTTTTCCGGGCAGGTCTTGCTTTAATGGAAACCCAGGAGCCCCGAGTTCTGTGTAAGCCAACGGGGCTCAGCCCTGGGCGGGGCGGGGTGTGTGTGTGGGGGTAAAAGTGCAGGTGCGTGCGCATCGGGCTGTAGCGACTATTGGTTTTCAGTTGACTATTTGGGGGTGAGGGAGATTATAGGAATATTTTTGGGGTGCTGGTGATGGTGTAGGGGAATGAGAGGCATTTGGGAAACAGAGTTATTTGCAATGATAATAATAATAATAATAAAAGAATAGTTCTATCGGTATATGTATATTTTTAAACGCTTGTCACGGTCATGGTCGTTGAGTACGGCAAGGTCTGAGGTTTAGGGAGATCGAGGCAGAGGCATACTTGGGTATATGAGGTTCATGAGTTTCTTGAAGCGCCGGGGGGGCCACGTTGAAGGGTCAGGTGCCTACAGAGAATTCGGAATTAATAAACTAACACCCCGGTTGGATCGCTGGAAAGCCATGCGTGCTGGCCTGGATGGGAGGGAACCGGCATGGCGCAGGAAGAAGAATGGCCTACTGGAAGTCCGGGGCCCCTGGCTCAGGGCTGGTCCCTGACGGCGTCGGGCGGGTCTTCGGGGCCGCTTTGTGTCTCCCCAGAGCGTGGGCCACGGATACCGGCGAGGCATCGCTCGTCATGGCCGCTCGGCAAGCCGGTCCTGGAGCCGGGGACTGGGAGATCGACGTGGAGAGCCTGGAGCTGGAGGAGGACGGCTGTGGGCCGCCGCCGCCACCAACGCCACCAGCTCCCAGCCCTCAGGCGGTTCTCGGGGATGGCGAGGACGAAGAAGAGGACGATCCGGAGGATCCAGTGGAGGATCAAGACCCGGAGGAGGAGGGTGACAGCGAGGAGGTGGGCGCCTCGCCATCGCCGCGGGGGCCCGGCGGGCCGGAGCAACCCGGAGAACTACCGCCCAGGCCACCACCCGCGCCGGCGTCGCTGCCCTCGGCTGCGGCGGGGCCCGCGGAGCGCGGGACCAATGCCGGCGGCAGCTCGGAGCCGCGCAAGCTGAGCCGCACACCCAAGTGCGCGCGCTGCCGCAACCACGGCGTGGTGTCCTGTCTCAAGGGCCACAAGCGCTTCTGCCGCTGGCGGGACTGCCAGTGTGCCAACTGCCTGCTGGTGGTGGAGCGCCAGCGCGTCATGGCCGCCCAGGTGGCGCTCCGGAGGCAGCAGGCCACCGAGGTGCGTGTCCCGTCGGGGGGGCGGGGGGGGAAGGCCCTGGGTGCGCGCGTCGCCGGCACGCGTCGCCGGCCACTCTGTGAGTCAGGAGGGGACCGGGCAATGACCTATCCTCTTGTTCCTCTAAAAGGGGGTGATCGCGGTGGTGTTCCCTCACTAGACCTCTCATCCGGAGATGGGCAAAGCCGTGGGCATCCTTGAGGGGAAACTTGGCCGGCAATTAATTTCTATTGAAAAAGCAGAGCGAGAGAGGCTTTGGTAATGTGATGAGGTTCATTTGGGACACGGTGAAGAGGTTGCTAGTTTAGTGGGATTGACAATTATTATGACTATTGTTATTTTGTGCCAGTTTGGGGGCGTGAACGCAGGGCCTGGGTGCGGTCCCTTAGCCTTTTTATTTTCCTCCTGGCTGGCTCCCTACCAGTTGAATCATACCTCCACATCTTTTTTTTTTAAATTTTTTTGAGGGGGAGTTGATTAATTGTTCATGATTGGTTTTGAACCCCCATCCTCAGATCTCAGCTTTCTGAGTAGCTAGGATTATATGTTTGAGTAATGGCTGCCCAGCTGTTAATTAATTTCAGGTAGGTTTGGTGATGGAGCAGGGACAGGATGAGAGAGGTTGCCACAGAGCCAAGCCTTGTCCTGGAAGGGAGTCTTGGCAACCTGTGTTCTCAGTGCTTCGCAGTGTCCTTTAGAGACAGGATAAATTGGGCCGCACACATTTTACAGATGAGACATTTTACAAGTGAGGAGTGTGTAGCCCCTGGTGGATGTGGACACAATCTGCCAAATTATCTGTGCAGGGGTCAGCTGGCAGCATGAGGCTCTGATGTGAGGCGAGCAAACATCTTCCTCAGGAGAGGGGCTTGGGCTTGTTTTTATTATTTTATTTGAAACAGAAGATGTTGGGGCAAACAAGGGAAGCTGCCCAGAACCTCTTCCCAGATGCAGAGAAGATGAAACAAACAAACAAACAAACAAATTGCCATGTCTCATCACACAGCTAGGCTAGTGTTCGGCCACTGAGCCACAGTCCCAGCTCTGGGAGAGCTTTTCATTTGGCTCTTGACAGATATCAACTAGGTCAACATATATGTGAAAGCCAGAGAGGTCCCAAGAGAGTGAGCAGCCCCCCTGACCCTCGGAGATCCTGGTTCCTCACTGAACTTATGTCACTACTTGTTCTTCTCGCCAAGCTACCTCACCACCCCCCCCCTCCCGGGTTGCATTAGAATAGAGAAGATTCCAGAATCCCACTGACCTGGGGAGGGGGAGTGAGAGTTTGGTGGTGACACAGGCAGGGAGTGGTGAGGAAAGGAGCAAGTTCAGTGTAGGAAGACCCCGTGTTATCGGCATTATCTGAGGATAAGCCAGCCCTTTTGCATGACTGCAGTTTGAGGACCTGTGCACTTTCACCCCAGTGGACAGCCAGGATGCAACCAGCAGCCCAGGCCACTCTCTTCAGCCCAGGCCCCTTAGCCATTCACTTCATCTTCCTCCAGTGTCACTTTGGGCTATGTTTTCCCCTGATGGGTTTCTCCAGTGACTGCATAGTAGTTAGAAGCTCCAGAGAGAGTTTCAAATTGGTTACCCCAGCGGCCACGAAAGAGTATGTATATAACTTGTTTTCTTTTCCTCCACAGAGGAGAGCAAAATAAATACATTTAGGTTGGTGCATGTTTTAGAATATTTATTAACATCCCTTCTATTTCCCTTACACTTTCTTTCAGGCACTGATGATGTTTATTGTGTTTACAGGACAAGAAGGGACTTTCTGGGAAACAGAATAATTTCGAGCGCAAAGCTGTGTACCAGAGGCAAGTCAGGGCACCTAGCCTGCTGGCTAAAAGCATTTTAGAAGGTAAAACAATACTCTGTTACTTTTTAGCCTCTTGAACTAAGTTGAGTGACTCTTCTTATTCAGACACATGACATCATTTTTTTTTCTTTTTTCTTTTCTCAAGTTTAGCGCTTTACCACTTGAGCTGCAGCTCCCTGTCTGGCCTTTGGGTGGTTCATTTATTTTCATTTATTTATTTATTTTTTTTGTACTGGTCTGCCTTTGAATCTTGATCCTCAGATCTCAACTTCTTTAGTAGCTAGGATTATGGGCACGAGCCACTAACAATTGGCTAAAATATTTTTATTTAACTATTACCATATGAAGAAGACATCTGCTGGAAGGCTGTTTTTATAAGAAAATATTGCTCTAGGAAGGAAATTAAGGTCTAGGAAGGTGTATTACCTGTACTTGCTGTCATCATCACTTTTAACCCTGATAATTTTGCTGTATTGAGAGCTAACAAGTTAAATTCGACTCTATGTGAAAGTGATCCCAGTATATACAGATATATACTGCCAAGTGATCCAGGAGCAGATGTTTTGGAAGGAAAATGCTCACATACCAGTCTCCCCTTTCCTTGTCTATAAGGAGCTATAGGGACAGAGTATGTGAAGCAAAGTCAGCTACTGGTGATGAATAAGCATGGCTAGTCTGGGATCCAACTTCAGATTCCATGCTTTTCTACTCTTCACTTCCCTCCCTGGCATTCCAGATAATATCTACTATGCTACACTTTATTTTGTCATCTTGGAGAGTCAAGGTTAGAATCTCAAAAACAGGATTTGAATCCAACAAGCAAAGTAGAGGTTGAACTGGAACAGTGTGAAATCTAATTCCCTCCGTGTTTTCACATTCTGTTCCTTTTCTTTAATGTATTGCTGATATTCTAAAGAACAATTTGGATAGGTGTTTATTAATTAATCTGCCAAGTAAAAGATAGCTGGGATATCTCTCATGGCTTCCTTTTGGTTTCTTTAAACCGTCTTCAGGTTTACCTAAGATAAATTTGACACATCAGAAAGTTCAGATGGAAAGTAATTTCTTAAAGTGAATAGATAACAGTTTTATTTCTTTCGCTCAGTCTTTCTTTTCCTCGTGTCGCTTCTGAATTTAATTAACTCGGACAGGTTTTAAAGTCTGTGTCTCACTCTGTGCTGTGTACTTCTGACCTCAGAGAAGATTCTCATGAAGTAAAAATGAATTGGGTTACATACTGGGTAAACAGATGTATAACCATAGGAACCACATTGATAAATTGAAATTTTGCCAAGCAATTTGAGAAGCCAGAGGACAAAATGGAACAGTAGAGTCAAGTAAATAACTTCCTACCGAACGCTTAGCAAAGGGACTGGAAACATTTATTTTCAAACTTTATTTGCAAAGGAACACAGTGGGTTGATCACTACATAAGCACAAACATCACAACTGACCCTTCAAACAAATTTGGTAGTGGCCAGTATTTGGAAATGATGACACACTCCAAGTATTTCATGCCACAAGGAATTCTGTTTACATTACACTAATCTCTATTTTTGATTTTGTCTCTATGAAATGTGTGATGACTTAATCTTCATTCTAATGATACTGTGTTCAGCCATGTTGGTATCTGGCCAACATAATGGAGCTTGGGAAAAATGCTTCAAACCTGTTATTTTGAATATAACTGGGAATAACCATCCCCTCCCCCCAATTTGTCTTGCTTTTCTTTATTTGTACTGGTCGTTAAGGGGAAGGCCTGGCTAAATTGTCCATTGCAAAGTATGTTTGACTAGTTAACAGCACTTTTCAATTTTCTATGCTTCTCTGTTTCCATAGGTCTTTTTTGTTCTTATTCTCCTCACTAATCTCCTTTAACTTTCTTTTTTCTTTTTCTCCTAGTTCTCCTTGGATTATTCTACAACTGTAACAATATGTACATAATGAGGCATCTTTAGAAAATAAAAGTGACTTCAGCTCTAGGTATAGATTTTTTTTTCTTTTTCTTTTTTTTGTGCCAGTACTAGGGCTTGCACTCAGTGCCTGGGCACGGTTCTTTAGCTTTTAATTCTCAATGCTAGCTCTCTACCACTTGAGCAACACCTCTAATTCTGTCTTTTTGCTGATTAATTGAAATTAACAGTCTCATGGACTTTTCCTGCTTGGGTTGGTTTTCAACAGAGATCTTCAGATCATAGCCTCCTGATTAGCTAGGATTACAGGCATGAGTCACTGGCTAGATGTTTTTTAAAAATGATGAACAAAGGAAAGGAAATGAAAAAGAAAGAAAGCATTGGTTGAGGGCATCTTTGTCTCTTAATATGTAGAAATCTGGGAAGAATATTAAAGTCTCAGCCAATAAAGTACACTGAAGCAAGCAAATAAACCTATATAACTTCCCAAAACCACAAACTGGGAACAAAAAATTACAAGACAGAAATCTTTTCCCCAGAGGAAACAATTCTAAATTGAGCCTACACTTTCACTTTCTATTTAAAAATTTTAGGAATCTAGAATTGTATACAATTGTGCTAGAGTGTTGCTGTTTCCTTTTGCCTTCTGGGTTTTTTGTTTTTTGCAGATTTTCCTCCCTACATGCTAATCTCCTTGCTCTGCACATGTTTACATGTTTTAGGTTATCGGCCCATAACATCGGAGACTTACCTGGGAGGGACCATGCCTCTACCTCCTCCAGTTAGTGACAGGATGAGGAAAAGAAGGGCCTTTGCTGACAAGGAATTGGAGAACATTATGCTGGAGAGAGAATATAAAGAAAGGGAGATGTTGGAAACTTCCCAAACTGCTGCTTTGTTCCTGCCCAATCGCATGGTGCCAGGACCTGAGTACAACTCCTACAAAAGTGCTTATAACCCTTCTCCAGGAGAGCCGCCTAGCAAGGACTTCTGCAATTTGATGCCCACCTGCCTTGATCTCACCATGCAGTATTCAGGATCTGGGAATATGGAACTGATTTCTTCCAATGTCAGTGTGGCCACGACTTACAGACAATATCCCATGTCTTCAAGATTTTTTGTTTGGCCCAAGTGTGGTCCCATTAGCGACGCCCTCCTGTATCAGCAATGCTTGCTAAACGCCACCACATCAGTTCAAGCCCTGAAGCCCGGAGCCAGCTGGGAGTTGAAAGGACCTCGAGTCCAGGATGGGCTCAATGCAGAACATGACATGCTGCCTCCCAAACTGGAAGGCTCCCTGGTGCTGCCTCCTACTCCCGAGATCCAGACGTCCAGAGGTGACCTTCAGAGTCACCAGGCCATCCCAGAGAGGTCTGCTTTCTCCCCACCCCGGCGGAATTTCTCTCCCATTATTGACATGGATTCCCTGGCAGCCCAAGGGCACGTCTTAGACAAGCTCAGCAAAGAAAACACCAGGCACCCTATGCCACTTAAAGCTAATCCATTCCATTCACGATTCCAGCAAACACGAAGTGACAAATCAGGTCCCGAGTTGAAAGCACCATTTGTCAAAGAGGCCTTTGAAGAGACCCCAAAGAAACGCAGGGAGTGTCTGGTCCAGGAAAACCAGAGGTACACATTTACAATAGATAGGTGTGCGAAAGACCTTTTCGTAGCCAAACAAGTTGGAACAAAACTCTCCGTGAATGAACCCCTGTCCTTTTCTGTGGAGTCTATTCTCAAGAGGCCTTCATCTGTCATCACTCACGTCTCTCAGTGAAAGGCTGTTCCAGTGGACAGGTGGATTTTTCTGTAGTCTCAGAGCATTCTTGCCATGTACTTTTTCTTTTCTTTCTTTCTTTTTTTAAATAAATGTTTGTATAAAGAAATTGCTAAAGTAAATGATGATTCCTACAAATTGTATATATTCACATGCATGTGCCTTTTCATATCACATGAATATATTTAAACTTGGAACTTGCTGAATGGGCAAAGTTCTCTGCTTTACATTTCAGAAAGTAATAAAATTGACATTATCTTTTTAAGACCCATTATTTGTGGAGGCAAATGGCTGTCTCTGTCTAGATGAAATAGTGTCCTTAAAATGTGTTCCTTATTTTTCTGTGATTCTCTATGTTTTCAAGTGATCCAACTGGTCCCTGGTGGTCACAAGAGTATTCCCAAAGTGCTTTAGTTTTAGATGAACTTGATTTTGTAGTGGTACAAATCAAAACCGCTGGCCAGCATTCCACCACGAGTTGTACTTTTAGATCTAGTTTTGCATCTGAAGAACCTAGACAGAGGAAGCAAAAATAATGTTAAGGCTGGTTGCATGTTTATAGAATCCTAATTTCATATGGTTGGACAAAGTGGAATTAATTTGAAGGGAAATCAAGTGTAATATCTTACTTATATGATGATGTATGTGGCTGGAGCAGATTTCTTTTAACTCTTGGATTTCCAATTTCTTTTCTCAGTTGTGGCAATCTAAGGAAGGCCTCCAGCCTCTAACTGGGAAAGAACATCCCTTTGAATGTTTCAGTTTCCTTTTAGCTTGTGATGATTGTAGGTTGGAGGAACCATGGGGCAGGGGTGCCTTCAGTGCAGGCCACATTGGTGTCAGGCCCCTCTCTTAGCTCTTGAGTGTGTCCACTGTTTCAGAAGGGCTAGTGACAGCAGGCATTTAGATACAAGTGCCCTCACGTCTCCCTAAACATCAGTTTAATTGTGTCTCTCACGTTTGTACTAGTGTCAAAGGCTTTCAGTGTAGTCTTCTTCTGAGATTAAACAAAATTACTATTCAAATGGCTTCGCTGACAGTTGCAGAGGCTGACAGATGTTTATCGCAGCATGAGGGTGGTTTCTTGAGTTTTATAGTTTGTCCATCTCTCTTCCCCTGTTTTTAAGTTGCTAACTCTAACTTTGCACAACAAAATGTCAACCGTTGTTATCTATGTTTGACAAAATTAGAGCAATACTTTTCTAAGAGTATTAAATTCATCTCTTTAAGATCTTCCCTGGAATCCTGAACTTGGGAGTCAAAGGCAAGAGGGCTGGGGCTTTGAGGTCAGATTGCTAATATATAGTGGGTTCAAGGCCCGCCTGAGCTATATATGTGAAACTTTGTCTCAACTCATGCTCCATCCCCCACCCCCAATAAAACAAAAACCAACTGAAGAACCTCTTTAGCAAGCAAAACCTCTCCAACCCTCTCCCCAAACAAGGAAAAAGATATTTAGGACTGGAGTCATGGCTCAAATCGCTTAATAAGCACAAGGTCCTGAGTTCAAACCCCAAGGCTGCCAAAAAGCTCTCACCTGTGAACCTTAAATCTAAGATGTTGATAAGAGAAACAAAACACCTTTAGTTTCACCATGGGTGAGATGTGGCAGAGCTAACGAGGCATGCCAATTGTGCCAAGTAACTCAACAATTTAGATTTTCTTTCTTGCTCTTGAAAACAAAGATTACTTTAAAATATTTTTTTTTCTTTTGCTACTGATGAGCTCATGTAAAACTCCAGGGATTCTCGGAGTTGTTACTTAAAATTAGCATCAATTTCAAAAACAACAAGCCAAAAGTAAGGTTGATTTTCAGTTTGTACTTGTAAAATAACCCTGGGTTTTATTGAGTCAAATTTACTTATTTTTATACTGTTGCAGAATCCAGAGCGAATGGAAGTTTGCCAGAGGAAAGAAAATGAAAGCAGACAGAGATTGGAGTAACTCTGGAAGATTATCAGTGTGTGGAAAAAGGGTTTTCCAGCCAAGAATGCCCTGGTGTTAGAGAATCTAACTTCATGTTTCCCTCCCAGTCATCTCTGCTTTATCTCACTAATTTTTATTTTCCTATTGGGCATTCTTCACAGAAGTGGGGGAAGCACATTGCAATAAAACCACAAAAATTTTTCCTGAGAGAAAGTCTTCTTAATACTTGGACTTTCTCTCTTTCTTGGTCTATAATTTAAAAAAAATGTTTTTTTTTGCTGTTACTCTACCATTTGAACAATACCTCTACTTCTGGCTTTTTTTTGGTGGTTAATTAGAAATAAAAGTCTCAGAGACTTTCTTGACTGAGCTGGCTTTGAACTGAGATCCATACATCTCAGCCTCCTGAGTAACTATGATGGTAGGAATGAACCACCAGTGACAAGTTTGTTTTGTGTATTTTTGGATACTTACATTTATTATCATTTTCCTTTTGTATTCAATGAATACACCTGGATTTTTTTCTGTCCTCTAGGTTATATTAATTCTGCCAAAGGGATCCAGTTGGTTGTGGGTATTAGCTGTTTTTCTCACATTACGAGTGAGATTTATTGTTTTTGAATGTTTATGAGGATGAGTAGTTTTCCTGGCAAATGGATACATAGTATATATATAATAATTCTGCTGGAGTGGTGAGTTCTTGGAACTTTCAACCTGGCAAATCCCCTGCTGCCATTTAGTAAGACCTTTGTGTTTGGCTCTTGGATTAAAAAAAAATCATCCTTTTTTTTCCATGAAAGGTCATATAGACTTTAAAGAATACTGTCATTGTCATATTATATTAAACTCCTGATTCCATTTAAGTCTTTTCTGTGTTGATGGATTGTATGTAATCTGTGTGTGTGTGTGTCTATGCGTGCTGATACTGGGACTTAAACTCAGGGCCTTGAGTTTTTCCTTTGGCTTTTCACCCAAAGCTGGTACTCTACTACTTGAACCAGACCTCCATTTCTGGCTTTTCACTGCTTAACTGAAGATAAGAGTCTCACAGACTTTTCTGTCCTGGCTGACTTTGAACCAGGTTCCTCAGATCTCAGCCTCCGAGTAGCTAGGATTATAAGCCATGGCCACTAGTGTCTGGAATAAATCATTTTTGAGGGCCTAAAGGGGCAAAACATACATGTATTCCTTTGTTTAACTCACAATATGATCATGTGTTGTTCATGACTTGTTTTTCAAGACGTATTATTTTTTTTCTCTATTTGCAGTTTTCAAAAGTTAACCTCAGTACCTCTCCGACTCTCCTGGAATCTTGCTAAAATGTAGATTGTGGATTCCAGGAGGATTGGGTGGGCCTAAATTTCGAAATATCTATCAAATGATTGCTCATGCATCTGGTCTTCGGACCTCATTCTGAGTAGCAAATGTTCACATTTTAGTTACTTTTTCATTTCTGTTATTTGAATGCACATGATCTGCTGTGGAATTTGAGTTCCAATGAAATAACTATTAGCATGAATAATTTAATATACATGAATATTAAAAAAGTTCCCTTTCTGTTAATCCTTTGGTGTCTGTAGTAGGAAAAGTCTTAGGCAATAATGTATGGTACATAAGTATTGTGCCTTCCTGTCTGTCTGTCTGCTATTCCCCTCTATTTATTTTCCAAGTGCAGTTCTCATGTGTGTTATATGTGTGATACTGTGTACATACATGTTACTTCTTGGCATAGAGAAATATTGACAACCTAAACATTAGCCATCCTAGCCATTTTAAAATGTACACTTGGTTATTACTCAAAACATTCATAATGCTATGCCGATGACCCCGTATCCAGAGCTCTCTGCATCTTGTAAACAGAAACTCTGGCATCATCAGCAGTAACTGCCTCTTCTCCCAGCTGCTGGTGCCATTTTGCCTTCTACCTGTATGAGTGCCATTACTCTTAAGTACCTAATGTAAGTGTGATAATGTTTTGGTTGCCCTGTGATGGACTGACTTTAGTCTCACAATGTCCTTCTGATTCATTTATGTTGTAATGTGTCAGAACTTCCTTTTTGGTTAGTTGTTTACTTTTTTTGGTGGTACTAGAGTTTGAACTTCAAGTCTATGCTTGCTAGGTAGGCTCTGTACCATTTGAGTCATCTGCCAGTTTGTTTTTGCTTTAATTATTTTCTGGTTAGAGTCTCACATTTTAGACTAGAGTGAGCCTCAGATTTAGACGCTCTTACTATCTATAGTCTCCCTCATATCTGAGACTGTGGAAATATGGCTCCACATGTAGAATTTGCTTTTTTTTTCTTTTTCAATTGTTGGGCTTGAACTCAGGGCTTGAGTGCTGCCCCTGAAATCTTTCACTCAAGGTTTATGCTCTACCACTCTGAACCACAGCTCCATTTATGATTTTCTGGTAGTTAAATGGAGAGAAGAGTCTCACAGACTTGCCTGCCCTGGATAGCTTTGAACCACAATCCTTAGATCTAGGCTGCCTGAGTAGCTAAGATTATATGTGCGAGCCATCAGTGGTAGGAATTTCCTGTCTTTTAAAGGATCAATGAAACGCATACAGCATACTTGATGTATAAATGTACACACGCATGTGGGCATAACACATTTTGTTTATCAACTCACCTATTGATAGATATTTATTTTCTAGTTTTGGCTATTGTGGCTAATCATGTTGCAAAAAATAAGTATGTGTATTATTCTGATTTCTCTTCCTATAACAAAATATCTGAAGTTGTGTCATGTATCCGGAAGAGAGGTTTATTAAGTTTACAGCTTTATAGGCTAAAAGCTTAAGATTGGATAGCCCTATTGATTCAGCTGGAATGTAGCCTTTGGCTACTCAGAATGGCAGAGAGCATACCATGGTGGAAGCATGTGAAAGGGAGAGGGAAGTCATGACAGGAAAGTTCCAGAACTGGACTTAATCATTGTATAACAACTTACTCTTGTGATGAACAAACTGTGAGCCCTAAAATCCACACTGTTTGGTGATTCCCAATGAGATACCCAACCTCCATTAGGCTTCACTTCTTGAAATTTCTACCATGTCATTGCCAACACACTGGGTACATAAACCTTTGGGGGAAACATTTAAAGCATACTCATATGCCAGCAGTGGGCAAATAGCTCCTTGAAATGCTATTTTCAACTTATTTGGATCATTGTGTGTTTTTATATCTACAGCTACCTAGATCCACATATACATTGTATATACATCTGTATCTCTATTTCTATGTCTTTGCTTTTGCCTGTCTTCCTGGGTCTATGTCTGTGTCTCCCCTTTTCTTTATCCAACCCTTACCTGCTTGTTGCCTGTAGGAACTGATTTTTTTTTCAGGTCCACATCCTTCCCATACTCCTCCTCTCCCTCAGTAAATGAGACATTCCCATTCCACACAGCTATCAGTATAAATTGTGTACCCCCACTTTTTCCCTCCAAAGTTGTGTATCTTTAAATGTGAGTTTGAGTGTGTTACTTGAAAGCTAAGCTCCGATTGTGTAATGAAAAGCTGTGTAACTTGTATTAAGAAATGTTCCAAAGTTCCTTAAGTGGAGTCTCAGAAGAGACAGAGGGCAAATAAATGGCTGAAGGTCAAGATGAAGAAATAATGAGAATTCACAATTCCTCGTGGATTCATAAGGGCATGCGTGTCACTTAATATATGAAAGCTGAGCTTTCAGCTGGGAGAATTATTCCATCTCACCTTATTTCATTAATCTTGGATTAATTTCACTTCTATTCTAAGTTTACTACCTAGATTTGCTTTCCTAACAAGGGTTTAATTTGTAGGGCTGATAGTTCTTGAGATAGCTGGACCTTCATGATATAAACTTATGCCTATGGCTCTTATTTATTTACTTATCCTGATACTGGGGTTAAATATAGGGCCGCAAACTCTTGCTTAGCTTTTTAGCTAATGGCATGACTGGAGTCATGCATTCCATTCAGCTTTTCTTTCTGGTTAACTGGAGATAGAGAATCGTGCTGTCTAGATTGGCTTTGAACTTCCAGTTCTTGGATTTCAGCCTCCTGAGTAGCTAGGATTATAAGTATGAGCCTGGCTCTCATATATATATATATATATACATATATATATGTATATACACATAATTTAATGACACTACTAATCATTAATATAATGACTATGCGTATGTTGTCCTGTTTAGATTTTTCTTTACTAACACGGTAGTTCTAAATACATTTAAGAGTGTTGATAGATCTGGAAGTAGGTTGACATGCTATGTCTTTCCTTTCATCATTTAATTTAATAGACAGTTTTTTTATTGTAATTAGTAAAAGGGTTACATGATATTTGCCAGATAGAAGGTGCATTAATTCACATACATTGATACCCTTTCACATGTCTTGGTACCCATTACCCTCCCCCCACACCCCGCACCTGTCTTGGTTTTCCCCCCTTCCCTATCAAATTTCAAATAACCAAATACAAATAAATTCAATATATCAGATAACAAAGTGAGATACTATAACAATATGAGATAACCAAGGGACAGCAAAGGAGATGAGAGACAACATAGTACATTAAGGACAACAATCATTCGTTATATGGCTTTTGTTTCAATATCCTGGAGGTCCTTTCAATTAGCTTCATACTATATGGCCTTATGTATCAAGGTTTTGCTCTATTGCAGATCTCTGCTAGTAGAGCCCAAGGTTTCTACTGATTATGACGAATGAGGGAAACCATTGAGCCTAAGTTCCTTTGAGTCTGGCTTACTTCACTTAATACGATTTTTCTAAGAATAGACAGTTTTTTAAACTTCAAGGCTATATTCACTTACACTAGGTGACTGTAACCAGAGTGTGAGTAAGTCATTATTGAAGATACAATCTTGGGTCCAGGGGGACTGGCATGATTGTTTCAGATGTGCTGACTGGAGTGAAGACTAGACTTTCCTGTGGGGACATAGGCACAAGCTTTTGCCTCAGTTTCTCAGTTTTTTTTGGTTAATAAACTCAAGGCTGATGAAAAAAGAAAATCAACCAAGGACAACAATTTCATATGAAAGCAACGGAAGACCCAGTGTGGCCCATAGACTAGAACACATGCAGAATGAACACTTGTGATAAACGATGACTGCATGACATATTTACAAATTCCCTGTGGAAAACAATTGCATTTCCCCTACCTACCCAGCACATTTTTTTTGAGGTAATGTCTAAAGGCTCTTGCAGGCTGAAAGCACGTAAGTAAGCAATAGAGCTGTTTATGCAGTTCAGTTCTATTTAATGGATGTTACTGAGAACCTTACATGTGCTTAAACTGTGCCTACATGTTGCTTAGGTTCTTGTAAGCAGCAAGAATAGTGTCAAGAAGGAACAAGGAACCTTATCAGAACTCTCAAAGAGTAGAAATGGGTGTTAAAAGGGGATCGGACCCCAGGGAGGCCCCAGCAACCTTGCTTCTTCTTGTTCCCTTAGTAGCCAGGGGACTTCACCTTGTGAGAGTTCCAGAAACCATTTGTTATTAACAGAGTCCTGGTTTATTTCAACTAGTGACTGGGTTACCAGTCACCCATCTCCCAGCCTCTTTTGAATGCAGAGGATGTGGCCACTGAGAAGCAGGTGGGCAGTAGCTAGTCAAAGAGGACCTAAACAACCAACAGGAGTACTTCTTGATTTTGATTTTTTTCTCTCTCATGCCTCTTCTAGCACCTTCTCTGGCCTCAAGGTTGCAAGAGAGAAATTGAAGGAAGTGGGATGCCTGTGTACCTCAAGGATCTGCCATACCAGCTCTGGATTACTTTACTCTGCTAGTTCATGTTTAATAGAGATAAGGAACTCTTTCTGCGCAGCCACTGTCACTGAGTCTTGGTTAGAAGCAAATGAAGAATAAAGGGACTCCACTGACTGTATTTTTCTTTGCTGTGGTCCCACTGACTCTTCTCTGTTATCTTTTCCTTGTAGCTTCTCTTTGTGACTTTTTTGGTGTGCATCTTTTGGCTTCTATCTCTACTACCTCTCATTACATGGTAAGTCTTCCCTTGAAATGCAAGAATGAGATTGAATGAGTCCAATTAACTCACTTGGGCCTAAGCCTTACAGTCCAGCAACTTGTTTTAAGGGCCAAGTATGTATATTTATATGTAGTAATGCATAAGAAGTGTCAGATCCATAATTGAGTTCCTCTTTCCACCTTTTTTGTTGTAATTAATAGAAGGGTTACAGTTATATTCACCAGATTAAAGGTACATTACTTCACACACATTCATATCCCTTCTCACGTTTTTGCCCCCATTTCCCTCCCTCATCCACTTCCCTCATCTTGTTTCCTCCTTCCCTTTCCTATTTCAAATAAACAAATAAACATATATACAATATACCAGATAACAAGGGAAGACACTGTAACAATATGAGAATAACCAAGGGACAATGAAAAAGATGAGAAATAACATACTACATTAAGAACAACAATCACACATTATATAGTTTTTGTTTCCATATCCTGGAGGTCCTTTCATTTAGCCTCATCCTATATGGCCTTATGTATCTAGGTAAACCTCTGCTAGGGGAATCCAAGGTTTGTACTAATGATTACAAATGAGGGAAACCATTGAGCCTATGTTCCTTTGGGTCTGGCTTACTTCACTTAATATGATTTTTTCCAAGTCTTTCCATTTCCTTACAAATGGGGCGATGTCGTTCTTTCTGATGGCAGCATAGAATTCCATTGTGTATAAATACCTCTTTCCACCTTTGACCTGTGGCCTTTCCTAGAAAGTATTTCCTTCTCTCTCTGTAAGGAAAACTGCATGGTTTTACTATTAGAGTAGACAAATTCAGCAGCCCATGTCACCTAATTTTTTTCATATCGTCTAATTTAAAATATTATAAACATGAATGTCTTATAAAAAAGTACATGTTGGTGGACAGAGACCATAGTAAAATTAGTTTTATGTTTTATTTTTGCCTCTCCTGGGGCTTGAACTCAGGGTCTGGGAAATGTCCTTGAGCTTTTTTTTTTTGGTTGTTCAAGGCTAGTGCTCTGCCACTTGAGCCAAAGCTCCACTTTCAGCTTTTTGATGATTAATTGGAGATAAGAGTCGGAAAGACTTTTCTGTCCAGGGGCTGGCTTCAGACCACTGTTTTCAGATCTCAGCTTTCTGAGTAGCTATGATTATAGGCTTGAACCACGGGCCCCCAACTTAGGTGTGTGTGTATGTGTGTGTGTTTTAAACACCTGTGGATAAACTCTAATAATATAGCATAATCTAGACCTTGAATTGAAAGTAAGAAGTGGGGAGAAGGATGCAAGGAAGGAATAGACATTTGATCCACTTATGCTTGTTTTCAAAACTCAGTCTATCTTGACTAGTTTTGACTGTGTCTCCTGTAGGTTTAGGAAAACATTACAGCCGTACTGGCCATTCAGGTAGGCTGGGAAGAATGCTCACTTCCCATCATCACCTGCTTATCAGATTCTGTATTGGATGTTGTGGTAGAACAGTTTGGGTTGCAAATGAAAGATAATTATTAAGCATTTACCTTAAAGAAACATGAAGTTTTGTAATATAAAGGTCTTAAAAATATAATCAAAAGGGGATTCTGAAACAGAGTCCCAGAAAAAGCAAGGAAAAAGCCAGAGTTTCAGGAACAACTGAAACCAGTTTTTCTTTTTTTCTTTTTTTTGCTTTATAACTATTCTCTTTTATTGTTATTGTAAAGGTGATATAAAGAGGGGTTACAGTCAGGCAATGAGTATTTTTCTTTTTGAGAGGTGTCACTTAAAAAAAATCTCTGTCTGGGATTTGCTTTCATCTGTCACCTGTTGTTATCTCTTCTTTGTTGAGGTCTCCTTCATTTCCTTCTCATTGCTGACCAGTTTCCTACCAATTATAATATGTAGTAGTATTCACCCCTGACAATACTAATCTCCTGCTCTTATACTAGTTAAAAATCCTGGAAAAGCTCTCTGATTGGTTAAGCTGGGATAAAGTAGTATCCTTGGATCAATCAATCTTGGCCAGGAAGTTAAAGACCCTGACATAGGCAAGGATGCTGGAGCTGAGAAAAGAAACTCATGTCAGGTAACTTTCCATCTGGGGATCACCACCGTAAGACAGTCTTTGCTTTTTGGTGCAAGATTATCCAACATTGCTTCATATGTTCTGTCGAGATCACTTACATCTAACAGGATATCCCCTGAGATGGTCCCTCAGAGAGCAAAGAAAGACCTGGAGCTACTCTGGGTGACACATCCACAATTTACATCTAAGTCTCTGGACCCAAGGAAAAAGTTACTTGGCCCAAGGACAATGTGGGGAAAATTGTAAAGAAGTTTTATTTTCCATGAATCCTAAAGGAATACATATTTCTTAGAGTCAGGGGAGACTTTGGCAGTGACATTGTGTTTTGTTCATGAAGGTCAAACATTAACTCATACATTCACTTTACTTCCCTTCAGAATCACCTCAGCTGGTCTCTCCACCTCTGAAATCCTTAATAGAGAGGCTCGTTAGGCTTTATACTATTTGTTCTTTTGGATGCAAGTGTTTGCTGAGACAGCAGATTCTCCTGATGGATTCTTTACTTGCATATTAAAATGTAACAGGCCTGCAGAGGTAATGTTGGGCTAGAAGAAGCACAAGAGGCGTGTGATTTCTGGCTCATGATGGACCTCAAGTCTTGGACAGATTACTTCTGAGTAGGTGTCCTTTGCCTAGCATTCCAGAGAATACTCCAGGGTCAAAGATAAACTGTGCATCTAGAGATGAAAGAACAGTTGTTTCCCCACAAGGCCCCATAAATCAGCTTAGATATCATTTCTCTGGCATCACAACACTGAGGCTGTTGATGCATTTAATATTTGTAGAGGGTCGTTCACTTCTTTTTTCATTTTTTTGGAAAACTTTACCTCAAACGAACCCCCTCCCCCAAATAAAACTGAACTGATAAACCACAAAACGAGCAGCCATCCCCAGAATCTAACATCTGATTACACTTAGTGTGGGAGAAAAAGAAAAAAAAACCCAACGTTTATTTCTTATTTCTTCTGTCCTTAAGCTTAGCAATAAACTAGCACTTTTTGGTTAGGAAGTCAAGAGAACAGATGGACAACTCCGGTGCTTCAGCATCTATGTTTCACATGGCGCAGGTAAATCATGAGGAGCCTCCGGGAGCATGAGCAGCACTGCTGTCAGTCACCCTATACTCCACCCATCTTGGGAATAGCCCCGCCTTCAGGACCGCTGGCTTAATTAATTGGCTGGAGATACAAAGGAATCCTTCAAAAGTGGCTGTGCAAGACACAGGAAGGAAGTACATGGCTGAACTGTACCATCAATATTTGGCATCTGGGAAGTCACAGACACGGCCTGTTGATATTTAGCAGCATGTCTCAGAGAAAAGGCAAAGGCAGAAGGAAATCTCGGGTTCAGTGCCCAGAGGTTTCCAGTTGTGTTCCTTTTGCCTTATAGGGCATTAGGTATTCCACTGGTTTGTTCTAAATCTGGGGATATAAATGCCAGCTTCAGCGAGGGCTATCTGAATCCAGAACAAAGAGACATGTTGGATTTATTTTAAGGAGGGCATTAGAGTAGATAAAGGAGAGTATTTGAGGGGTAAGATTGATCTGGGTGCATTATACATATGTGTGGAAATATACAATGAACGCTGCCCTGTACAATGAATGTATGTTAATAAAAACTCTTAATAAAAAAATTCAAAATCAGAAGATGGGAAGAACCTTTGACGTCACAGTGTCCATTGTCCTCATTTTGACATGAAAGTAGTGGCTTTTTCCAAGTCGGTGATGGGCAGAGTAGCCTTCCATCTCTGCATGTTCCCTGTCTTACTCAGTGATCCCAGGAGAAGCCACACAGTTTCTTGACTTCAGAGTTACCAGGACAGGGCCCCAACATGTGTGTTGCTGGAGCTCCATGAAGGTTTACCAGGCATGCTAGATGGGTTGCCATGTTTATTTTACTTTGTGTCTCAGATTCTAAGTCCTTCTGAAGAGTCACTGAGCATAAATAAAACTGGGAACTGCTTAAGGTATGACATAGGCTTTCTAACAGCTTGCTATGTGAGGTGAGTGAACAATACATTGGGATGTTGGAGGAAACTGCTAACTTGTTCTTCAGAAATCGGAAAATGAGTTCTCGTGCTTACTTGACACCACAGATTCAGTAATGTCACAAATGAGCTGGGTGAACTGAGAAGTTGAGAACCGTGGTTATAAAATTGTGGGTTTCCAGATATATCAACAAATTTGAGATATATTCAAACAAATAGGTAACTCCCTGGAGGCCATTTGAAGTTTTAGTGCAGAGGATTGAATGGAAGGCAGGCTTTGAACATGCTGGGCCAAAGACTTTACCATGTAAGCTATGCGCTATGCTCCCAGTCCTTTTGTGTGTCTCCCCCCACACTCCTGGGCCATGGGGCATGAACTCAGGGCCTGGGTGGTGTCCCTGAGCTTTTTTTTTTTTGCTCAAGGCTAGCACTCTACCACTTTGAGCCACATCACAACTTTCAGTTTTCGTGTGGTTAATTGAAAATTAGAATGTTACCATCTTTCCTGTCTGGGTTGGCTTCAAATCACCGTCCTCAGATCTCAGCCTCCTGAGTAGCTAGGAGTATACGGATGAGCCACTGGTGCCCAACTTTTTTTTTGAGGCCAAATCTCATTGTTACCTTTCTTTTGGCATCTGCCTCTACCCTCTGGTTAGCTGAGATTTTAGGAGCATGTCACCACACCCAGCTAAAACAATTTCTGCTTATTCTTGACATGCCTTTTAGATTTATAGTGATCTATCTTATCTTCCAAATAATTAAGATTAACCAAAGATTATTGCCTATCTTCACAAAAATACTGCTTTGTAGAGGGAGGCCAAGATTCCTGGTATGGTTTTAGAGAAAATCCAACTCCCTTTTGTCTTTGTTCTCTTAGAAAATGGTATCTGCAGAAAATTCCTTCATCAACCATCTATCATGCCTACCTTTTGCCCCTCACTTTGGATAGGCTCTCCAGATGAAGGGTAGAGTTAGATACAGAAGGGTCTGCTATGTGGTGTGATAGAACATTCTGAAATGAAAAAAATTCTGTAATTCTGGCCTCTCTTGTTGGGAAGGAGAGTCAGAAATAAATGGATAGTTTGCAAGCAAGCAAACAAAGAAAAAAACAAAAAAAACCCAAAAAACGTAGCTCCCTGAGAATCTTGGTCTGGGAATTCCCTACTTATTTAGGTTGGATGGTGAATGGTGGTTGAGCCACTAGATGTGGGCTTCAGCTCTTTTCTCTGAATGATTCAACTTGAATCACAATCCATACACACTCCAGTCTGATGGAGAGGAATGTGTGCACACTGAAAGAGTTAAGTCACCTCAAGCTGTGCTCAGATCTGCATTGTAGCTTTGTGGTCCTGCGTTTGAAAAGCTCATTATTATTGGTCATATATCTCTTGGGGAGAGGGGCCACATTGAACCCTACCTCTCACCATTGATGGCTAGAATCTCCTTAAGCTCACCAAATGTTCTATGTAACAAGAATGCTGGGGCGGGGGGGGGGGATTTTTCCATCTTGCTATATAATTCTTGGGCTATTTTTAACACCTCTTAAATAGTAAGCCCCCAGGCAACTCCTGTTGGACCCACCCCTTCATCTGGCTCTCTGTGCAATAGAATACAAAGAAAAAAGGGAAGAAGAAAAATCTGTGGTAATGAGGGATCACTGGAGATATTTAAAAACTCATAAAATCCAAATGAATTTTCAATGTGTGATGCTGAGCCAGTGTGTAAATCATCATTTGACAGAATGTCTGGATGATCCCAAAAATGTTAGGACTAAAATCCATTTTGCTTCATTTCACTTTGCTTTAAATGAAGGAAACAACAAACTATAAACTGTAAAGTGTTATATCCTTTCAAAGGGTTGCTGAGCATGCGTGATGTCATTTCTTAGTGGAAAAGGCAGATTTCTCAGTTCACAATATGTCACGGACAATCACTATTGTCATTAAAAGCCATCACGTAGTCTCATTCTATCTTTTCTCTAGCCCCAACCCCCATTCTCAGTCCTCTCTCTCCTGTAAGCTTCCAAGCTAATGTAGTGATAACAAATTTTTGCATATGCATGTGTCACAGTAAAATATTGAGTGTTGTTGAGAACATGTTTCTGTTTCTAATTTATCTTTCAATCCTGCTTGTAAGCTTGATGTCTGCTGTAACAGTAAGATCCTTGTTTTTAACACTTGCAAAGAATTTCATTGAGTACATTCGTTCTATTTTTAAAATCTGTTAAAAATTGGGGTGAGAGACACACAATAAAAATTTCCCCATTTAAACCAATTTCTGTACAGAGTTTCTGGCCTTGGGTACATTGTCAGTGTTTTGCAGCCTTTGGCCCCATTCAGCTCCAGATTTTTCTTGTCTTCCCCAACTGAACTGCTGATTATCAATCACGAACTCGGTAATCCTTCTCCACAGTCCTTACTGTAAGGATTTACCACCCTATGCACTGCGTTCTGCTGTTAGACACCTACATGGTTTTCAAGAGCGTTCAAGGCTACAAACCATACCACGACCAATAACTTCAAACACATCTCCTTAGGAAGCTGTGTGGGAATTTCCCTGCCATGGAGGAGACTCAGAAGAGATTTTGGAGACAAAGAACACGTGTTACCTTCTAGAACACAGTGTCCTCACCAATATACTGGAGTTTCAAAAATCTTTGTTACATTCTGACATCTGTGAGAGGTATCTTTTAATCTTTAAATATATTCTAAAAGCCTTATATCTTTTGGGTATTTGTTTACTGAAGAGCTTGAATATATTTCCTCTTTCTTTCTTTCCCTCCCTCCCTCCCTTCTCCCTCCCTCCCTCCCTCTCTCCCTTCCTCCCTCTCTTCCTTCCTTCCTTCCTTCCTTCCTTCCTTCCTTCCTTCCTTCCCTCCTTCCCTCCTTCCCTCCTTCCTTCCTTCCTTCCTTCCTTCCTTCCTTCCTTCCTTCCTTCCTTCCTTCCTTCCTAAATTATATAGACAGTTTTTGAGCTTGTGTTTTCAAACTGGGTTAATGAAGTTCTTGGACACTTAATTTTCTCACTAAGAAGCAGAGGGGCTAATGAAATCCAGCTCATACTCTCTTGAGTTACAAGTTACAAGTGTCATGTAAGTAAAAGAGGGGGAGAAAGAGAGAGCAGTGAGGGAGAAACAGCAGGAAGCAAGGAGATTTGAAACAGAAGATGCTACATGAATGGTTTGCACTTGGGAAAGATGTAAGCCAAGGGGAGTAGGTAGGAGAGAGAAGCATTCTCCCCTGAAGCTTCTAGAAAGAACACAGCCCCAACAACATCTTTGGTATCTTCATCATCATCATCATCATCATCATCATCATCATCATCATCAGTTCTAGTCCTGGGACTTGGGCACTGTGCTCAAGGCTAGACTTGAGCCACAGCTCTACTTCTGCCTTATTTGGTACTTAATTGGAAATAAGAGTCTCATGGTCTTTGCTGGGGGCTGGTTTTGAACTTTGATCCTCAGATCTCAGCCTCCTTCGTAGCTGGGATGACAGGTCTGAACCACCGTGCTGGGCTATATTTGCTTGATTTTCAGTACCAAATGGCCTGACAACTTAGGAAATATACAGGTGATTCTAACTTTTAAATGATTACTGGTCCAGTGCTTCAAGTCAGTGATCTTCCATCTTGAATGTGTGTGGAAATCCTGGGATCTTCCTAAAATATAGTTTGATTAACTCCATTTGAGGTGGTCCCAAGAAGTTATGTTACTGACCAGTTTCCATGTGCTGGTTTGAGGACAGTTCTTTTTTTTTGTTTTTTAGCAATGGATAATTTGCAATGCACTCTGTACAAATGTTATCCATTCAGATGTTGGCATGTTTGGTAAGAAGGTCATTTGCGACTCATCTTTTTCTTATTAGGCTAGAGTCAAGGAATAAATACTTGGATGAAAAATATCTCAATGCTTTTTACAGTTTATTTTTCTTTTATGTCCACTATTATGTTGTATTTTTAATGCATATATGGGAAAGGAATATTTGGAAATGAAACTAAAAGTTTATAGAAAAGAAGGCAGATCCCTGTCACCCTAAACCTGGAAATGTTTCAGGACTATAAGGTAGGTTGGGGTCCTTCTTTGAAGAAGTTTGTGTTCCTTGAATGCAATAGAAAACACCAGCTTTATGTTTTTGCTTTATATAACATTACTGATATTCTATAACTATATTGCTCATAATTTCAGTAGCATCAGGGAAGAGTTTGTAACCGAGGTCGTGATGTGGCCCTCTGGAGAACATTTTGCAATGTATGGAAAGGTGTCTGATTGTCATATCTTGGGGGTGGGTTGTTCCTGGCACCTAGGGGGTGAAGGTCAGAGATGCCATCAAAGATACACCATCCAGAGCTAGGCAGCAGTAGCTACTCAGAAGGCTGAGATCTGAGGATTATGGTTCAAAGCCAGCCACGTTGGGCAAGAAAGTTTGAGACATTCTTTTCTCTAATTAGTCACTGAAAAGCTGGAAGTGGCTTACGTGAGGGAGCGCTAGCCTTTAGCAACAGGGCCTAGGAGCTGTCCTTGAGTTCAAGCTCCAGGACTCTCTGTCTGTCTCTATCTATCTCTGTCTTTATCTCTGTCTCTGTCTCTGTCTCTCTGTCTCTGTCTCTCTTTTCCCCCGCCTCTCTCTCTCTCTCTCTCTCTCTCTCTCTCTCTCTCTCTCTCTCTCTCTCTCTCTCTCTCTCTCTCTCTCTCTCTCTCTCTCTCTCTCTCTCACACACACACACACACACACACAGATATACCAGACAACATTCACATCCATTGTTATCTGGCAACAAATGTTAACAGTGTCAAGATGGAGAAATCTTTGCATGAGACAGTGAGTTTCAGTTTCAACCTCAGTGGTTTTCAGAATCACCTAAAAGTCTTGCTTAAAACATGAGTCCTTACTCCCTCCTGTCACATTCCTCCTCTCATGTCCCTCGATTTCTGCTTTAGAAGGTCTGGGAGGCGAGTGAGAATTCTCCAGTGATGCTGGTACTGCCAGTCTGGAGGCCATACTTTCAGAACATTTGCCATAGGGTTTAATAGCTACACAACTCTAATTGGTCTCATATAAGTTTTAGCACCATACTTTGTACTCTCAGTCATATTTGATTAGGCTGATCATATATCTCTGGTATGTTGCAAACATCTCTTGGGCATCAGCCAGGTCTCCTCCTTCTGCTGGCTTGTCCTGTGGTGCTGAAAACAGGCCTCTTTCATTACTGTGGACCAGATGTTTTCATTTGACTGTGTGGACTTGGCACCATATAAATGGCTACAAGGACATATGACTGTATTGTTGGCCTACGGGAGATTGATGGAGAGGTGAGGCCAGTGTATGTGGAAAGAAAAGAAACAACCATGGGTTTTCTTTTTGCTGTTGTTGCTGTGCTTAAGACATACCCTCACAGTGTCCTGAAAACTCAACACCCTGCATGTTTCTGTACGTCTTAAATACATGGTGTTCTAGTTTGCAATGGTAGGTTCCAAATCCAACACACTGTCTTACAGGTGTTGGTGTCAAGTAAATTTTCCACTCATGATGCTAGCAGGTCTGAAGCAGGGGACAGGACAGAAGTTAGGCACCTCTGCTACACATCAGACTGAGGTGGACAGAGATAGCAACTGGATTCATTCAGTCAGGGAGAATGGAGGCATGCAAGGTCAGGATTCAGCCTGAGGAAAATTTGGGCCAGGAAGTACTTAGAAGCCATTAGTAAGAAAGCAAGGAACACAATGTGCTCCACATGAGGCAGTGGGTCAGCAGACAGGTCAAAGGTTAGGGAAACACTTGCAACGAAGTGTCCAGAGGTGAGAGAGCTCAAAACCCCAGTGAGGTCTGGCTCCTCTTGTATGAATTCTGCTAGGCTGATGACCATAGCAGGCTCTTGCCTTAGAGCCAAAAGTGGTTAGCCTGGAAGATGAGATATATACTCAGAACAGAAAGGAAAATATTTATTACCTGAGGTCGAGGAAAAGGGCACATTGGGCATTCCCAAGGTCCTTTCTAATATCCCAAGGGCAAGCATTTAGTTTATTTTTTTGTATTTCTTTTCCCCTCCAACTACTTGAAATTGAATTTAGGGCTTCACACTTGCTAGGTAAGTGCTCTACTACTTGAGCCATATCCCTAGCCCTTTTTGCTTCTACTTTGTTATTTTTTTTACCTAAAGTTTTGTGATTTTTTTGCCTGGGACCAGCCTGAATGGAGATTCTCCTACCTTTCCCTATAGAGATGTTAGGATTATAGGCATGTGCCTTCATGCCTGGCTTGTTTGCGTGTGTGTGTGTGTGTGTGTGTGTGTGTGTGTGTGTTGTTCAGATTCATTAAAGCTGTACCACTTGAGGCATACTACCATACCTCCATTTCTTTTTTTTTTCTTTTTTTTGCTGGCTAATTAGAGATCAGAGTCCTGGATTTGTCTGCTAGGAGGAACTGTGATTCTTAAATCTCAGGCTCCTGAGTGTCTAGGATCATAGATATGAAATCCCGGTGCCCAGTTCTGGCCTGTTTTTTTAAAGATCTTATAATAGCTAATTTATAATTTTTTGTAATAACCAAGGTTTATCAAAGGGCACCCAAAGCATTAGTTCCTATCAATTGTGTTGCAAGACAGATTTCCACCTCATGTTGGAAATAAGGAAACAAATGCCAAGAGAGAGAAAAATCAGTTGCCCAAATAAGTACACAGGTAGAATCTGCATTCAGTTCTATTTATCTTCAAGGCCTGCATTCAGTTCTATTTATCTTCAAGGCCTAAGTTCTTTTCATTGACGTGTGAGTCCATTTGTGGCACAAAATTGTTGTCCAGGTTTCTTTCAGATCCTTTCTGGGGCTGTTTTCCCATATAGGGAATCATCCTGTCTTTTAGTAATGCGTTCTAATCGGTCTAACGTTCTAGACTGCTAAAATCCAGCTACCCCTGGAGGAAAATAATTTTTATTGTTTTCTTTTTAAATGTTAAAAATGATCAAATGTCCATTTGATTGACATCAAAATGTCAATTCCTTTGGTTCTCACCTTCTTCCCATGACCATCCCTGGTGATGCACACTGCCATGTCCCCAAGGGAACACCCTGAATGGTCAGACACACATTTCACAATATCTTTACCTCTGTGAGAGTCACCCTAGAGTTCCATACCACACAGCGCTGCATCGCTCAGGAACGTGCTGCCTGCCGTCTCATGACTAGAGGTGAACCTGCACGGTAGTATAAAACCTAGTTTATAGCACTGGTGAGGAGGGAGAGAGATCAGATCTAATTGGGAAGGCCCAAGCGGAAGTGAGGACCATGGTTTAGGGGTCACAGGCATCTGAGAATCAATGACGGATCAGCACCCAGGCACTTGTGGACCACTGCATCTTCAACACAACAAAGGCAAAACAGGTGGGCAAACCTAGCATTCTTGAAGGACCAACACAGCTATGAAAGCTGGGACTATTTAATTTGGCTGCAGTCAGATTCCCAATACCTTTCTTTTTGGTAGGTCCTTGCTTCTGAAAACCCAAAGTTACCATGTCTCAGATGCTCTGTATTTAAATATGACATTCAAAAACTGTATTTTCTTAATTTGGAGAGTAAATACAATAATTTCTTGGCTGCACTACCCCTACCCTACTTCATTTGTCTCTTTCATCCCGCCCCTAAAAAGAAAGGGAAGGGTAGGATAGATGGAAGTGGGGTAAGAATGTGGAAGGTGTGTGTGTGTGTGTGTGTGTGTGTGTGTGTGTGTGTGTGTGTATGTGTGTGTGTGTGAAACTGATCAGGATGCATAGTATTTATAGTTAAATGGCACCGCCTTTGTACAACTACTTAAAGATAATAAAACCATTTTTTAAAAGATGGTATTTTAGAGATGCTTTTGTATCTTCCCAGTTCCCATCAGAGCAACTTAGCACTGCTTAATTACAATCTCAGGCTCTTTTTAACAGCCTGGCCTATTCTGTTTTTCCTGCTTCTGGCTGATTTGTTGCTGGTGGATACTTGCTAGGAAGCCAGTCTGTGGTGACTGATTCCCAGCCCTTTCCCTTCTCTCTCCTCAGCGCCCACTAGGTGACGCCTGTGAATGGAGCAGGCTCTCCTGAGTACAGGCGCCTCCCGGTCCTCCTCAAGCTACAAGATATTTAGGTGGCAAGATCCTGGAGAGATTCTTTTGTGCCCCACGTTCAGGGATGTGGTGTGCCATGACCTCACTCGATTTCCTTTCTTTTGATAGGGAGTGATGTTTCTGCACACCGTACGTGACAGATGAGTTACAAAAGGAGGAATGAGAACTCCCAAATCCTACAGAACCTGAGTGGCTTTTGATTTCTGCAAAGGATCATTATTGCCTTACAAATGCAAACATAATACCCCCAAACAAAGGCAACTTCTGCTAGTCCTGGGCTGACAGATTGAATTTCTGGGCATTCTGGAAGGAAGCTTGGGGAAGGATGTGATGATTTTTTTTTATTACCTAGGTTAGTTCATGAACTTGGGAGTGGGTGAGAATCACCTGGAGGAATTGTTAAACACTGGAAGTCCACCCACAGAGTTTCTGATTTAGACTTGAGAGGAGTCTTACCACCTCTAACAAGCTCCCAAGTGACATATTCTGTTTGACCAGGGACCTCTCTTAAAGGACTACAACATGACAGTGTTCTGTGGAGTGTGGCAGAGAGAAAGTCCCATTGTTATCTCAGAAAGAGGAAGGAAAATCTGTAAACAGTATTCAGAGATTTTCTCTCAGTAACAGTTAAAGTCACCTTTCTCCTAATACCAGTTTCCCGTGCTTTCCTTATGCAAAAGGTGCCAATGACACCTTGCACGTTTGGTAGATAAATCCACCAGGCAGGGATACAGTAAGTGTAATGGCAAGTCAGGGACAAATAACCAGCAGCTGGTCCATTGCTGAAGCAACACAGAGGTGATTTATTTAAATTTGCTTGATTGTTTTTCTAGTAGGGAAATGAAACGTTCTCTCTGTACTGCAGGTGTTCAAGTGCTTTTCTTAATGGCTAAATATTTAAAGTGATAGTCAAGTCAAGGTGAAGAAGGTCATATGAATGTACATGCATAGCCTGGGATTTCTGAACTTCCTAAATACAGCTCTTTGGAGTCTTAGAGGAGTTGAGAGAGAGTCTGAAAATATAATTATTCTTCATGTGTGTTAGCATTGCTCAGAACTTCACATATGGCAAGGTCTGTATAGGTTGTTGGAAGTTGATGCCTTTCTGGTCTAACTCTTCTATGTAGCACGTGATCATTTCACAAGGGAAGGCTATGGTCTAGGGCATCTCACTGAAAGGCCAAAGTTACTGGGTTTAGTGTTCAAACTAGAAAACAGAGGTCTTTGGTCTTTAGTTTCCAGGCTGTCTGGTTGTTTTCCAGCTGAGCCTTTCCATTTTGACTTTAAAAGCAACAGTTGGGCAACTTGCATGAAGTATGACATTTGCTGTACTTGGATTATTTTTTTTCCCACTATTCCTGAACTCTTCATGCTCAAGGCTAGTGCTCTATCACTTTGAGTCACAGCTTCATTTCTTGTGTTCTGGTGGTTAATTAGAGATGATGCTCAGGAACTTTCCTACCCTGGCGGGCTTTGAATCTGGATCCTCAGATCTCAGCCTCCTGAGTAGTAGGATTAGAGGTATGAGCCTGGCTTGCTATTGGATTTTTCTTCAGTTATGATTGGGGCCTCTTGAGTGGAGTTTCTGCCATACTGTAATTGTTCATCCTGGGTATCCTCCATTGATAACATGGCAGGGGTATTCCTTTCCATCGTTCATATAATGATCGTGAAATCTCTTCCACAAGAAGGTGAAGGTTTTGTTCTGTTCTGTTTCTAATTTCAGAACAATAAGTCTCCAAAGCATCACCATCCACCGGAAAAACTACACAGTGACTGACAAGGTGAGGTCTTTGTTTGGTTGTATTTCAAGTCTTTCACTTTCTGAAATCCCTAACACTTTGGCTGTAAATCACTTAAAGGTGGATGTTCTCTAAAATGAATTTTGCATGAAATGTCAGCCAGAGTAGAGGGGACAGCCACAATATTTATGACTGGTGGTATTTCTTAGGGGAGGTAAAAGAAAATGAAGCCAATATAGTTTAGCTCAGTGGGGGCTGGGAAGAAAAGGAAGATAGCAAAATCACTTTCTCTTGCCTAGTTATTCCCATTTTCAGTGCAATTAAACCTGCTATCCTCAAAGTAGCAGGTTCTGGAGTGTTTATCCATATGGGAAAGTCTGGGTCCAGAGAGTGTGAGCAGCTGTGTAAGGGAAAATAAACAAACCTGAAACGACAAGGAGAATATACTTGTTAACAAAGAGATTGTTTTACTAAGCCCTCTGTCTCTGAAGGTTGATTTGATCCTGGTCACAGCTCCTTGTAGTTTGCCTTGAGAAGCAAAGTGCTGTGTTTATTTGGGAAGGAAACATTGCATTGCTAATGTAACATCCCTGTGTCCCCTATTACAGACCACAAAATACACAAAACCACTGCTGGCTGGTGTTTGAGAGCTTTTAAGTCTGATACTATCTTATATTTTCAACATTTTCTCCCACTGTTCTTCCTACCTAACTTGGAATCCTGGAATCTTTCTATCCTGGATTAATAGACATTGTATTGACTCTAGCTGAATTCAGTCAGTATCGTCATCTTAACAATATTAATTTGTTTGATTTATGATTGTGAAATGACTTTCTATTTATCAAGGCCTTCTTAAAGTTGTCATGCTTTACCATTTTGGAAATATATTTTCAAATAATTTTTAGTTTATTCATGTTAAACTTTTTTTCCATTCCTGGGGTTTGAACTCAGGGCCTGGTCACTGTCCTTGAGCTTTCTCAAGGCTAGTGCTCTACCCCTTGAGTGGCAGTACCACTTCCAGCTTTTTCTGTGTATGTGGTACCATACCACAAAAACACTCTACCACTAGGACATGCTCTTGGTCCTCATGTATTTTTAATACTATTATAAATAAAGTTGTTTACTTTCATGTTTGGGTTACTCATTTGAACTATGTAGAGTCCTTTTTGCTCTGGTTGTTTTTGAGATAGAATTTTGCCCAGACAGATCTAGAGAAATGTAAACAGGAGGCATCATGCTGGAATGGGGAAAACAGACACAGAACTTGATTGGACTCAGGAAATGGATGTGTTTTAGCCTCAAGAGCTGCTACTAATTCACTGTGTTGATCTTAAGTATATAGCTTCCTATCTTTGGGCTTTGTTTTTCTCATTTGTAAGATAAGACACATTGGAGATACTGAGTAATAAATTGAAACACAGCTGATCAGTGCTCCTCTGCAGGTGAAAAATGGTAAAGCAACGATTTCAGAGAATCACAGACCAATAACTGTCATCCAAGGTGACAAACCCTCATAGAAGGGCTTATGGCAAAGGCTCTGATGACACAGAGGAGGGCACACACTTGTGAAATACTTCAGTGTGTGGGCCTGGGTGCCCCAGGGAGGAGAAATAAAGTCTTCACAGAGGAGGCTATGTTTCTGGGTGAGAAGAGATGAAGGAAGAATGGAACACTTCCCAGAGGCCAGGAAGATGTTTGGAGAATAAGGAACAACTTTCTGCCCCTGGAGTGGAAGGTTCTAGTAGAACAAGAGTGGCAAATAAAGTACAGCTAGATTGGAAGAGGCCTTTGAGAACAGAAGGAGGTGATATCCTTTTATGTGGATACTTGTCTGCCAAAGATCGCATTTCTTTCTTTTTTTTTTTTTTGCCAGTCCTGGGCTTCAGCTCAGGGCCTGAGCACTGTCCTTGGACTTTCTCAAGGCTAGAGCTCTACCACTTGAGCCTCAGCACCACTTCCGGCTTTTTTCTATGTATGTGGTACCGAGGAATCGAACCCGGGTCTTCATGCATGCTAGGCAAGCACTTTAACCACTAGGCCAAACTCCTGGCCCAAGATCACATTTCTTTAAGCTGAGAATTTTTGGGCTGTGTGTGTCTTTTAGGAGTGCCAGTCAAGGAAAGTTACTTCTCTCCCTTGAGATATATTTGTTGAGATTATACCTGGACATAGGTTTGCAAAAATGACCCAAGACTGCTTCTTCAGGAGCTAGAACTGAAGTTCTGCAGCTCTGCGGGATGAAGGAGCTGCATGAAAAGAGATGGCCAGTTTTGTCAGTGTCAGTGAATATTTGGCTGGTTTCCTGGGAAGGTGAGACTAAGAACATGAATGAAAGTACAAATATCCTAAAGCATATTGGATTAAGTTGGTGAAAGGCGAACTTTCTCTCCTACATGAGTTAATTATGTCTTCTTTAAAAAAAATTGGAAACTTTATCTGGTGACTTTTAAATGCTTAAATAACATCTACACACCTTTGGTCAGAGTGATAAAAGACGTGTTTTCTTATCTGAACACGGTGACATCTTAAAAGGCTTTCTTTTGTTATATTTAAACTGGCATGTCCGAAGTCATTCTCTATACACAGTTTATTCTCTAGTCACTTAATTGTTACTGCTTAGAAAGTAAGACAGCATGCTCATATAGTTTTCAACTATAATTGTTGGACAAGAATTTTGACAATGCCAGACTAATCTCTTCTGACTGGTGTATTGATACACGATGACAACATAAACCTAGGCTGCAGGATTCTAATCCATTACCTGGCACCAGAGGCATTTTTATCTTAGACTTTATGGGAAGAGGACCTACTCAAATCTGTACTTCAAAGTAGTTTTCCCAGTACTGTGATTATCTCAACCTGCGACTCCCCTCCCCTACTTCCTAAGAAGAGATCATAATAGAGAACGTGTTTCTAATGAATTGTCTTTACGCTACCTTCCTTCAAGCATCATCGATGCTATTGTCATTCAAGTCTGATGTCTGATCATTAGAGATTTACTTCAAGCTGTGTGAGTTTCTTAAAAAAGTATTTTCATTTATCTTTAAGTAATCATCCAAAGGAATTACCACTCAACACAGCATGTCTTGATCAATGCCACCCCTTTTATCATTCCCACCCATCCTTCCCACTTTTCTTAATTTTGTAGGCTATGTATTGCACTTTTTGACCATTTAACCAAGAAATTTATGTGTATAACACATCTTGATCTGTGTCATCACTTTAACATTGTCATCCCTGCCCCCTTAGACCCACTGTTTCCTTTATTTTCTTAATTTTGTGGTCTATAAAATGACTTTATTGACAGCGTAGAGAATTCCAGAAGAAATATGACATACCATGAGGGGAATGTGGTCAGACTGGAAGAAATAAAAAGCTTACCCCTTTCTCTATGTGACCTGTAGAAAGGAGACAGAGGCAAAGTAGAAAAACATATAGTCACTTGGTTTGGGGATATATATATATATATATATATATATTCTTTCATTGAAATAAGGGTAAAAAACCTCAAGAAATGAACTATTAGATACATGGAAAGCAGATGGGGTTCCAGGAAACAGACTTGTAGGAGGCCTTTTACATTAGCGATTATTACTGTGATGTAATTAGGCAGAGGGTGACCTGAATCAGGCTTGCTGCATACAGTGAGTCATGCACTTTGTGCACAGAACAAGTCCATAGATCACTGCTCACATAGATTTTGGAGATAATAATTTGTCCTTTCCAGTTGCTCCTTGTGGCTTTAGTTGGCTTTGCTCTTCAGTTGGCTTCCCCATCTGTTTGCCTCCTATGTGTTATGACACAATGTCCAGAAATGCCCCTTTGCCTTTGGAGGGAATCTTGGGAGTAGGTGATGGGCTTAGCAATTGACTCCATCCAAATGGGGGTTTCAACCTTGGTGACATGGTAGGATGATTTCCTGAACTGAAAATCAAGTGGGATTTGTGTGTAGAGCTCAGAGAGCCAGTTCAAATGAAAGAAGCTAGCACACACAGGAAATGGAAAGACCATGAACTCATTCATCATGGCATCCATTGGCAGATGCCTCACGTGAGCAGTGACAGTCAACTCCATCCTATTATGGCAAAGGCCTGATAGGACTCAGAACTGACTACTTTCTATGCTCTGGAGATATGAAAGTGAGTCAACTGTAGGCCCTAGTCCTCCAGTTTCTTACAGGGTCCTAGCAATGACATATTGAAATGCATTCAAATACTTGGATCATACCTTAGAAACTTATCCAAGGGTCGAGCTGTGGGAATGTAAACTGTGGGAAAGGTAGTGCTTTTTAAGTTATTACATGCACACACACGCACATGTGCACACACACACACACACACACACACACACACACACACATACACATACTTCTTTTTATCAGTCGTGGGTCCTAAGACACCTGTACATTTGTAACCCTTCATGGCCGCAGCAAAGCTAATGTAAGGGGTGAAAGATGGATGGGTTCCTGTAGTAGGAACATGTTAAATTGGACCCTACTGGCTTGAGCGAGTTATTGCATCTTCCAAAGAAGGTTAATATACTAGATAGTGAGTCAGAGAAAAGGATATAGGATCCGAAGACACTATAGTTGCCTAGGTGAGGAGGTCCTTGGAGATTGTACATCTACCTCTAAACTGGGGATGCCGCGGAGTTCAGAAGGAGGGGTGTTCACTCAGCCACACAGCTCCTTGCTTCAGGTCTTGAAGGTCAGAGAACTCCTCAGGGCACTCCTGCTTCTGATTCCAGCAACTACTAAAAACAAGAACATGTCTTATCGCAAAGAATTCATCTGGCATTTATCTAGATTCAAGAGGCTGTTTCTTTTCTTTTCTTTTCTTTTTTTTGCCAATCGTGGGCTTGAGCTCAGGGCCTGAGTACTGTCCTTGGACTTTCTCAAGGCTAGAGCTCTACCACTTGAGCCTCAGCACCACTTCCGGCTTTTTTTCTATGTATGTGGTACCGAGGAATCGAACCTGGGTCTTCATGCATGCTAGGCAAGCACTTTAACCACTAGGCAAAACTCCCAGCCCGAGGCTGTTTATTTTCTTTTTTTTCTTCCTGGCAAGAAGTTGTCTGTGGCCTGACGTCTATGCTGGTCAATGTTCTCTGAGGATGAAATTTGTTAGAATATATGCAAAATTGGTTCTTATCATCAGGATCCCCTAGCCTGACTCACAACATAACCAACAGGAAATCTAGAATCATCACCTTGAGATACAATTTTTTAACTTTTACAAAGGCAGTAGTAATGAATCCCATGCACTTTGCTTGGATTCCTTGAAGTTATGTAGGAAGAACTGGCAGGGGTGCACACCATACAGTGGGGAAAAATGACACATATTTCTGGGAATTAGTACAAAGAAGAGCATATTCTGGCATAGAGCCTGTCCAAAATTATATATTGGTTATAATCTGGGTTGGTTTTATCAGCTGCTTAGTAAATCTTTAAGCTAGCCACAAGTGGCCCGTGCCTGTAATCCCAGCTACTCAGCAAGGCTCAAATCTGAGGAACAGGAGCAGAAAAAGTCTCTGAGACTTTTATCTCCAGTTAACCAGCAAAACAGCTGGAAGTGGAGGTGTGGCTCAAGTGATAGCATGCCAGCCTTAATAGTGAAAAAATTAAGGGACAGCTCAGGCCCTGAGTTCAAGTCCGAGTATTTGTGTCCCCTACTCTATACAAGTAAGCTTTTAGAATGAGAGGAACAGACTCAGAATCCCCAAGTATAGAGAGTAGATGGGATGTGAGTGATCAGAACACTTGTGCTAGTGCTGTAGCGAGGAGCAAAGTAGAGTGGGTCATCTTGCCAATGAATGCGGCTACTTCTGAGACTATGTGTAGGAGGGGAGATAATTGTTCAGACCTAAGAATTTTCTTCTGTAGTTGGATTCAATTCTGGGATGAGAATTGGAAGGAATATGTTATATCTCTGCTGTCTGAACGTAGGTAGTTCCAAGCTCATCCCTATTCAACACTCTCTTGATCCCTTCTCTTGTCCCTTATCTTGGGTGGAATGTCCCACCTAAAATAAAATCTCAGCTTATTATAACTTGAGAGACTTTGGGTTATCACCAAGTTCCTTATTGTACAGATAGGGAAACTGAACATTAGGGTTGATTCGCTTATTCCATGGTGATCCAGTGTTTTTAGTGCAAGCCTTAAGGGGTACAGTTGTGCCCCAGAATCCTATGCTATCAGAATGCACACCTGTTACATAAATAATGAGTTAGTCAGGACAACCTCTTGCTGTAGTAAATAAGATGTCATGTTACGACTTGAAAGATCATATCCAATCATTTCATGTGAAACCTGAGGTCTGACAACACCTTTGAGGTCATACTGTGGATATGAAATGGACAGGTGGCTCGCTAGGTGAATTCTTTAGTGAGCATGTAGTAGAATATCTTCCCAAAGCTAGGCCCTTATCTCATCCATGGTTAGCATCCCTGTCCTTACCCTTTTTTCTTAGTGTAGGTAGCTTCCCAGAGTTGTCATGTATTTATTGGACGTGTTAACACTGCTGATCAGACAACATGTTACCCATCAGAGTGAATACAACAAAACATCTCAGAATAAAGAGAGCACCAGAGAAAATATGGCCTTGTTGGTTATTAAGAACTCATCTGCATTGGACTTTCCTCATCTGACAAGGGTGCCACACTCTTTCCTTACTGTGCAACATTGTATCTTTAAAAATAGAATGGATTTTTCAATGGTAGAAAATGGATTGAGACACTGTGTGTGTGTGTGTGTGTGTGTGTGTGTGTGTGTCTGTGTGTGTTGTTCGGCTTGTTCTGTAGACATAATACAGAGCAGTGTTTTTCAAGTTCTGAAAATTGGACATAGGGGGGTCAAAATGATGCCCGGTTGTGTATGGCTAATGGTATCATAACCACCATAATCACCAAAAGCTTTTTGTGGTTTGGAAAGGAAAACTCCCAAAGTGTAGCATCACTTGAATGAAAATGGTAGTTGAGGAACATGCTTAATTTGAAAGGCACATTGCATGCATTTAGGTGGAAACCCTACAGCTCATTCCTCCGACTGTCGTAAACCACCGTGGTGAGACAGTCAGGATAACTTCTTGCTTATTGTGTTAAAGATGAAGATGCTGTAACTCACGCAGGGTGTTGTGAGGGATCAGGCTCCAAGGGTTGATTTATAACTTCAGGTGAGGCCATGAAACCACATGGACTATTACATAAGAATAAGTTCAAGCAATTGCACCTGTATTCTTTAAAGTGAATGCTGTTAAAATCTCAACTCGGCATTCTTGTATTCTCAGTAGTATTCAGAAGATATTAATCATGTTCTGCTCTATGGAAAGAATTTACTTAGGGGGAATTGACAATTGACAACATTTTATATGTATCTCCAAAGTTCAAGCAATAGGGGGTCCTGGAATGCAACTCTTAAAAGTAAAAAGAGACCATTTAATTCAATCTCCTTCTTCCTTAATAGATAAAAAATTGAAGCAGGGAAGTGAAAGGACTTGCTCGTGGCACAGAGTATATTCAGGAATGAAGACATGTCTTTTTATTTCCTGGTCCAGTACTCCTTTGTCTATTTCCTGAGATTCCTAGTAGAACCATTATTTCAATCCTAAAGCTCATCTACCATTTATTGTTTCCTCTGTGCCTGGCATTATATATGTTCTGTATCACTCTGTCCTCAGAGTAAATCAGTTTACTATGGAGGAATCTAGGCTTGGAGTTGTTCCTAACAAATTAGGGTCACACAGCTCTAAAGGTAGAGGTTAAGGAAATAAGATAGAAGATAAGGAAATCAACTTTGGAATCTAACCTAGAACGTATAGGAAATCTACCCTTTTTTTTTTTTTAAATACTTCAACACAAGCCATCTCCATGGTTACTTTGTGTCCTTGGCTTTAAGAAGAAGCTGACAAGGGGTAGTTTTCTTATGGCATTTTTCTGACTCCCTCACAGCTTCAAATTAAAGGCATTGATGATACATTAGATTTTGAATTTTTTAAGTAATTTTTTTGGTGCTGGTTCTGGGGCTTGAATTCAGGGTCTGTGCTTGAGTCTAGTGTCTTTCCAGTTGAGCCACAGCTCCATTTTTGGTTTTCTGGCTGTTAATTGGAAGTAAGAGTTTCAATGACTTTCCTGTTCTGGCTGGCTTTGAACTGTGATGCTCAGATCTCAACTTTATCAGTAGCTAGGAGCCCCCAGCGCTCAGCCCTGTTACTCCTTCTTTAACAAATTTGCAACGGGTTTCATTAATCTGTGTTTTTAATTTATTTTTTTGTTGGTTATAGGGCTTCAACTCTGGGCCTGAGTGCTGTCCTTGAGCTCTTTAGCTCAAGGCTACCGCCCTACCCCTGGAGCTACAGTGCCACATCTGGTTTTCTACTGGTTAATTGGAGATAAAAGTTTCACGGACTTTAGTGCCTGGGCTGGCTTTGAACTGAGATCCTTGAATCTCAGCCTCCTGAGTAGCTAGGATTACAGGCATGAGCCACTGTTCCAGGCTTTTATTATCCTATTTTAACTCACACATCTGTAACACCTCAAGAAGGCATGAGCCACATTTTGAATTCTTACAGTTCAAATTTGATTTAAGACCACTGGGAATTGGATGGGGAAAAGAGATCTGACTGGGATGGAAAATGGGACTGAATCTCTTTGGGTACTTCTCGATACTGAAGGTAGTGTTGTATGATTTCTATTGGTATATGTTTTCCATAGGATTTTTTTTTCAATTTTCCCACCACTAAGCCTATGAGCTAATTCTACTGACTGGGCCTGTAACCAGTGTTACTCGAGACAGAGTTGGGACAGTAAAAATAGCATAGGCAAACTTAATCTAGATTGCTCTTTTATCAGGTTCCGAGGAATGCATTTTTAACCCAAATTCTTCTTCAAGTCATCTCTCTTTTCAAGTCTGTCTTGTGGGGCATCTGCATTGAGTCACAGCCAGTGCAAATATAGCCCAGGAATGTAAGAAGGCTTCACTATCAGGAAATCTGTTGGTATAATTCACTGTCACCCCAATGGACATAAAATAAGCACTCGGGAAAGTCTAACACCCATTTCCATGGAAACAAATATGTAGAAGGGGGACAGATACATGGAGAGAGGAAGGAGATGATATATATATATATGTATGTATGTATGTGTATCTGTATATGAACCAGGTAACTTAGGGTTTGGAGAGTTGAGAAAAAATGGCTAGAAGGGTGATACTGGTTAAGATGTATTGTACTCATTAACTGACACGCCAAATAGAAACCCCTTTGTACAACTACTTAAAGATGATAAAAACTTATGCAAATAAAAAAACCCCAAATATGTAGTAATCTGAGAGTAGAAGCAAAGTTTCTTATGATGGAAAAAGAGACTATACCAGAAACCTGTGGTTGGTTACATACTAAGCAATAAAATATTATAAACAATCCCATTAATGTCAAGAATGAGGCACAGATTCAATATTATTTGGCCATATAATGAAGAAAAGTAATAAAAAAGAGATAAAACTATAGTTACTATTATGTGGGCTAATTGCATCGTAAGAGTGGACTATCATTTGCAAGTTATTAGAGTTAATAAAAATGAGTTTAGGAAGGTACACAGATATATAAGAAAACTATGTGTAAACTCTTAGCAAGCTTACTTTTCTTTTTTAACAATGACTAATCAAGTGAATAGAAAACTCTTCAGAACTGCAAGAAGATACATTTCTAGATGAGAACACTGTAGAAGCAGATGTTCTTCCTGTCTAAGGGCAGCTTAGAAATCCCCAGGGCTCTTGATGTAACACACTGGGCTGACATAATAAGCAACTCCCACAAACCAATAAGAAAAAAAGCAACAACTCAGGAGAGATGTAAATCAGAAGCAACAGTGAGTTACCTACCATATGTCTATCAGATGGCAACAGTTTTTTTTTTTTTGGTGGGGGAAATGGGAAATCTTATACACATTTTATAGAACTGTAAATTGGTGCATATCCTTTTTGGAGTGCTTGATGGGGGCCATTAAAATTTAAAATCCATTTCAAGGAATTTACTTGACAGGAAAAAAAAACACTCTCATATTCTGAACCACAGATGTAGAAAAAAAATAAATATAGAAGCATTCATTGTAAGTAGTTTATGGAAGTCTCCTTGTATGACTCGAACATTAGAACCACCTGAACTGGTTAAATACATTGTGGCCCGTGTGTCCTCTGGAGTTTAATGTAGTGATGAAAAAAATGGGGTGGGCCTGAAGACCAATGGAATAGAACTGAAGACCCGGATATTAAGCCACAGACCTATGGCCACCTAATCTTTGACAAGGGAGACAAAAAAAGAGAATGGAAGAAAGATAGCCTCTTCAACAAGTGGTGCTGGCAGAACTGGTTAAGCACATGCAGAAAACTAAAGTTGGATCCTTCTTTGTCACCCTGCACTAGAATTAACTCCAAATGGATCAAAGACCTGGAGGTAAAAGCTGACATACTGAAAACTTTACAAGAAGGAATAGGAGATACACTAGGCCTCCTTGGCACAGGTCGAAACTTTCTTAATAAAGACCAAGAATCACAACAAGTCAGAGAAAGGCTGGATAAGTGGGACTGCATTAAACTGCAGAGCTTTTGTATGGCAAAGGACATAGCTAGTAAACTAAGTAGGAAGCCTATAGAGTGGGAGAAGATCTTCACCAACCATACAACAGACAAAGGCCTCATATCTAAAATATATCAACAGCTAAAAAAATTGAATCACTCCAAAACTAATCTCCAGAGTAACAACCATCCCATTAATAGATGGGCCAAAGACTTAAAGAGAGTCTTCTCTGAAGAAGAAACAAAAATGGCCTATAGACACATGAAGAAATGCTCAACATCTCTGGTCATAAAAGAAATGCAAATCAAAACAACTCTAAGATTCCACCTCACTCCAGTTAGAATGGCCAGGATCAAGAAAACTAATAACAACAGATGCTGGAGGGGATGTGGCCAGGAGGGATCACTACTACACTGTTGGTGGGAGTGCAAACTCGTTCAACCACTATGGAAAGCAGTATGGCAGTTCCTCAAAAGACTAAACATAGAGCTCCCCTATGACCCAGCAATTCCACTACTTGGCATTCATCCAGAAACAAAGACATACTAAATCCACTAGCACAACAATGTTCATTGCAGCATTATTCACCATAGCAAAGATATGGAACCAACCTAGATGTCCCTCGGTTGATGAGTGGATCAACAAGTTGTGGTATTTGTACACAATGGAATTCTATGCTGCTGTCAGAAAAAACATCGACCCATTTGTTAGGAAATGGAAAGACTTAGAAAAAGTCATATTAAATGAAGTAAGCCAGACTCAAAGGAACTTAGGCTGAATGGTTTCCCTCATTTGTCATAATCAGTAGAAACCTTGGGCTCTCCTAGCAGAGATTTGCAATAGAGCAAACCTTGATACAAAAGGCCATATAGTAGGATGCTAAATGAAAGGATCTCTTAAGATACTATGTTATCTCTCATCTCTTTTGCTGTCCCTTGGTTATCTCATATTGTTACAGTATCTCACTTTGTTACCTGATATAGCGGGTATATTTGTGTTTGGTTATTTGAAATTGGATAGGGAACGGAGAAAACAAGATGAGGGGTGGGGGGGAGGGAAATGGGGACCAAGACATGTGAAAGGGTATCCATGTATGGGAATTAATACACCATCTCTCTGGCAAATATCATGTAACCCTTCTATTAATTACAATAAAAATATATGAAAAAAAAGAAAAAAATGGGGTGATTCTGTATATACAGAAGTAGACCAATCTCTAAGGCATCATAAACGAAAAAGGCAAGTTTTAAAATGATCTAATTCATGTTTAGAATGCCTATGAATATACAAAAAGACTGCAAAAGTATGCTTCAAACTATTCACATTAATTAATTCTGAGGGTAGGATGGACTATGAGGAAAAAGGTGAAAGAAAATATTTTCTATTTATTTACTTATTTATTTATAGGACCATTAAATTCATTTGTACATGATCCTTTTTTTAGTAGGTTTTTAAAAAGATTTCACAAAGGGACCCTGCATACTCAAAAGTTTGAATTAGTGTGTAGTTAAGGTAGGAGAGGAAAAAAAGTGAGACATAAATAGGATACTAATGTTTGAAAAAATATACTTATATGTATGAAATGTATACACAAAAGTAAGTATGTAGAAAAAAATTGAAACTGCTAATGGTTGTTGTGAGAGTTAGGAATTAATAATGATGGAACTCCAATTTTTATTCTTGTATCCCAATACTTAAAGTGTTGGGATTTTTTTCTGTCACAAAATTATAAAAAAGAATGGAACATAGAATATGTGTTTCGTTTTAATCTTTATGGTTTCAAGAATGAGTGGGGGTGAGGATCAGGGGCATAGAATTAACAGGAGGGTAGATTCCTTTAAAATGCATTTTAGGACCTTTGAGCAATCAGAGAAACAGGAAGGGTGAATCTGTCTTTCAGTGATGGCTATCTATCTGACATCACCGTTGCCTGTTTGGTGATGAGTTCTTGTGAGAGCCTGCTACACAAACAGGCTTCATGGATTCTTCTAGAAGTAAAAGAAGAACTGTTAAAGTTTCCCACAAACTCTGGGTGAACCTTGTAAAATATTGGCTATTCTGCAGGTTGAGGAAGATGTGACTTCCATTTGTCTTTCATATTCTAAATAGTTCCCGTGATTTAAAGCATTCATTGCTTCCTTTTGCTGTCAAGGACATGACGGAAACACATTTCAGTAGCACTTCCCTGAATGTACTTATCTCCAGCTACTGCTATAAATATGTGGTGATCAGATTCTCCTGGTGTCCCGTAAATCAAGACCTCTGGCCAGAACTTTACCTGTGTCCTATGAAGAAACAGTCTCCTCCCCAAAGTCATTTGGTGAGTTCTACAGTAACTCCCTTCCCTAGGGACAGAAAGTAACCAAAAGAAAATGAGGGTTTCAATCATGCTAATTTCATGGCTTGATTTACAACAGGCTGTGGAACTTCTGAGTGAACGGGTGACTGGCTGGTGAAATGATGGTTTAGATTCTCTTACCAAACTCCAATTATAGGTTCTTTTTGTTTGTTTGTTTGTTTGTTGTTTTTTTTTTGCTTCCAAAGTACCAAAAAAAAGTCTTAGTTGTTGCTATCAGGAACTCAAAGACTTGAGAGAAAAAAGCCAGATGTGTTCAAAGTGAGAGGTGGGACAATGAAAAACGGAAAGTGTAGCTGGTTTTAAACATAAATACATATATACACACATACGAACAGGAATTTGATTGTAAAGTGTTCCCTAATTAGAAAGTTACAATAATATCATCTGTAATATTGTTTCAGCCCTACAGGGGGACTTTATTGCTAGCAGTGGTAGATGGTCTTTGAGCACTGACTGACGTTGCGATTGGCTGTAAGCATTCTGGGAAATCATGCTCAAATAGAACTTCCCTTTCTAACACCATGCCTAGCATTTCCTCAGTAATCACTGTTAGGTCCTCATCAGGGAAACATTTTGGGGTGTCTGCAGTGGCTGTGAGAGCTGTTGAAAAGGCGAGGGCTGCAGGAACCTCTGAATGGTAGGGTGACTGAGAACTACAATGCCCCGCTATGTAGCTGCTTACTGAGAGGCCCTTCCCGGTTCCTTGTCATCTCCAGATACTTCAGGGATGAACATTTCCGCACAGACGGAAGCAGGTAAACCCACAGTTGCTGGGGGAAGGTGGATGCTTACCCTCTTTTCTCTTGTAGGGACAACTTATTAGAGGAGACCCCTACAGATGATGAGGTGTACTGGCAGGAAGGATAGGAAGATGTGGGCAAAGCACACTGTTTTTGAAGTGATGTCACCAAGACAGTAGAGTGAACAACAACAGTCTTCAGTCTCCCCACCCTCACATGTGTGTGTGTGTGTGTGTGTGTGTGTGTGTGTGTGTATCTTGAAGTAGCCCAGAGAACATTTAAGGGCCTATGAAATAATTCCAGTTCATAGAATGGGGGGGAAAATCAACCAACAGAAACTTTCAGAAGAGGAAAAAAACCTCAACAAAACCAGGGGATACGTTCCTGGATCTCAGGGCCACAAGCTCTCCATGAGTGCCCGTGCTTGAGACTGCAGCCCCCTAGAGGGTGTACTGAGTCCACCAGCAGACACGAATGCCACTACCCCTGTAAAGGAACCCAGTCTCAGTGACAGGTGGGATTTACTTAGACACAACTTCTTCAGTGGGAGAGAAAAATGATCAGGCAGATCTGAGCAGTCATCACTGAAGATCCAGCCATCTTTTCGGGTTTCTCTAAACAACAGGGCATTGTCTGCAAGCAAGGAAAATTTAATGTCTACCTTCTCTTGGATGTCTTTCTTGTGCTTCTTTGGCTGCACAAAACCTCTTGACTTTGTGTTGAAGTAGGGTATGAGTAGACATCTTTGTCTTTTTAACCCTGATTTTAGAGAAGAAAAAAAGTAAACTTCGTACAGTTAAGCGATCACATTAGCTTTGACTCTGTTATTTGTGGTATTTATTGTGGGGCCATGCATGTTCTTTGCACCAAATCTGATGAGAGTTTGTATAATTAAAGAGTTTTTTTTTTGTAAAAAAGCGCTTTTTTTTTTGCATCTGTAGCAAGAAGTATATGTTTTTGTTTTTTTTTTTTTTTTTTGCCAGTCCTGGGTTTGAGCTCAGGGCCTGAGCCCTGTCCTTGGACTTTCTCAAGGCTAGAGCTCTACCACTTGAGCCTCAGCACCACTTCCAGCTTTTTTTCTATGTATGTGGTAGCGAGGAATTGAACCCGGGTCTTCATGCATGCTAGGCAAGCACTTGAACCACTAGGCCAAACTCCCGGCCCAGTATATGGTTTTTGTTTCATCTTGTTAAGGGGGTATATTATATCTATTGCTAATATTGAACCAGCATCTGGGTTTGTTATATTTGTGAATGGTGGATAATTACTGTAATGTGCTACTGGATTTGGTTCACTAGTAATTTGCTGATGATTTTCTGGCTGAATTTTGCATCCATCACTTGCATCTGTCAATTTGCTTATAGTGATACATGGCATTGGTTTTAGAGTACTGCTGGCCTCATCAGATCAGTTTAGAAATATTCCTGTTACATCATTCTTGGTAAATATTTTAAGAGGATTTGGTGTTAGTTCTTTGAACGTTTGGTAGAATTCATTTGTGAAGCCATCTGTTCCTGGGATTTTCTTTGATGAAAAACCTCTTCCTGGTCTTCCTGAGTGGTTGCGGGGAGGTGTTCCTTCCCTTCTTCCTTGCTGCTGTCTTTCTGTAGCATTTCACTACTTTTAACCCTATATTCTCCCAAGGCTATTTTACTTTGATGCTGGATATTTAACAGATCCAGGGCTTTGTGCATTCTAGGCAAGTATTCTACCACTAGGCCATACTCCTGGCCCATGACAGGGGCTCTTTAAAAACAACAACAAACTTATTGTCATTGTAAAGGTGGTATACAGAGGGGTTACAGTTATATAAGTTAGCTAAGGAGTAAATTTCTTTTATCAACCATGTCACTCCTTCCCTCATAGGCTCCTGGGCTTTTCTTCCTGTTCCCATCCACGAGTTGCATAGTTCCTTTTCTACAGCATGTTTGCTCCAGTACTGCTCCATACTTTTTTATATCAACTTCTACCACACCAACTTCTTTAGCTTCTATGTTTCTCTGAGCTTATTTCACTTAATAGGTCCAGCAATACACCTTTATGGCTGAATTGAAGTTTATTGTGTATAGATAATATTTTAAACCCTTTGCCTGTTGCTGGACACTTTGATTAGCCTGCATGTCTTTATGAGCATTTTGTTGCCTGTGGTAGATAAAATGGGAGTATAGGCATCCCTTTGATACGTTTCTTTAACGCTGCTTATGTATATATACATAAATGGGATAGCTGAAACATATGAAAGTTCTATTTTTTTTTCTGTTTGGTGAATCTCCAAATGAGCTCTACTAATGTACATCCTTATGATCTGTATATAAGAGTTCTTTCTCTACATCCTTGGGAACATTTGTTGTTATTTATCTTTTTCATAACTACACGGTCTCCCTTCTTTTTAAGTGATGGGTAGTTAGGAGTTTGTTTGACTTTGGAATCCTTCTTTCTGAATGCCTTTGTGATTCTCAGGAGGACATCACAAGTAGATCTTGAATTTATAGATCTGGAACAGAGAGGATGGGTTTGCATTAGACATAAAAATATATGAGTTATTTTGAAATAGATAAGTTATTTCTCTTGGATGAATGGGATCATCTAAGAGAGCAAACAGTGTGAAAAAGACAGGCTGTATTTTAACCTTTAAGCAATAAAACATGAATTTTCTTGACAGAGGAGGATGAGCCAGAAAAAGGAGAAAATTGTAATGTAGGCACAAGGGGAAAGAGTATGTCTCAGGAAGGGAAAGGAGGCAGGTATCACAGTGATAAGTGATGCTGAAATGTCAAAGTCATAAGAGACTGAGGGACATGGTGACTTAGCAAACATAGGTTATAAATGACATATCATCATCGTCGTCGTCATCATCATCATCATCATCATCATCATCATAATCATCAGAGATTCATGGCAGTGAAAGTCAAAGTAAAGTGGACATGTTTTGAGTATGCACTGAAGGGGTATTTTGAATACAACATATTTGATAATATAGATGACATCTAAAAGTATGAGACAGATTTGAAACTTAAAACTTAGTAGGAAAGCCTTTTCTTCTGGTACTGACATATACACTATTGTAGATCTACTTTTCTACTCAACACAATGAGAAACCCAAATAAACATTTAAAATAATCTGGTTAAAAGCATTAGAAATCTGTAAATAGGTTCCTGATATATTCAGTGTCAGGATCTAGTGGAAAAAAACAGATCTCTGAGCTGTGAGTTTGAGACTCAGTTTGTTCCCCCCTGGAACACTTCGCTTATTTCATTTGTTGGCAATGAGCTGAATAGGGATGTCAAGAGACTTTATGTGCCAATAAGGCAAGCAAATTATTTTTTTCTCCTGGTCATAGGGCTGGAACTCAGGGTCTGGCTGCTGTCTCTGAGCTTTTTAGCTTAAAGTTAGAGCTCTACTTATGGCAACAGTTTGAGTGTAGAGTTCTTCAAAGTAAAAGGAAATTATTGGTTAGAATCCTTATGCCCACACAATTTATCTGAAGGTATCTATTTAGGGCATATTTCTGAAGTAATGTAAACTGGTGTGCAGAAGAGATCTGAAAATCCACATTTATTGCAGCTCTGCTTACAATAAGCTAATTTATGGAATTAACCAAGGGGTCAACAACAGATGAGCAGATAAAGAAAACATGATAACTATATGCCATGGTATATTTGTCATAAATAAACTTGAAATTATGTCATTTGGAGGTACGTAGATGGAATTGGAGATCATCATAGGACAAACTCAAAAAAGCCAAATATCATATATTTTTGCTCATATGTGGAATATGGACCTAAAAGTTATTCATGTAAACCTGGTGCCAGTAGTTCACATCTGTAATCTTAACTACATAGAAGGCTGAGATCTGAGGATCAGGATTTGAAGTCATCCTGGGCAGGAAAATCCATGAGTCTCTTATCTACAATTAACTACCAAAATGCTAAAAGTAGAGCTGTAGCTCAAGAGAGCTAGCCTTCAATAAGAAAGCTCAGGGACAGCACTCAAGCCCTGTGTTCAAGTTCCAGGACTGGCACACACACACACACACGCACACTACACATGTATATAAGTGCATGCTTCTGTAGTGTGCGTGTGTGTGTGTTATATACAAAACATCGATATATATTTTATATATGGTTTATATAGAAAATATATGATATTATACATAATGCTGTGATAGTACATAGTATTTTTAAATATTACATACTATTATCCTAAATCTATTATATAATATAGTTATATAACATTCATAATATATTATATAATACATATATTACATATATAAAATTATATGTTGTACAGTATATATAGTAGAGTATATGTATACTATATATCATATATAATACATATCAGACATGCTATACATTATATACATATATAATATAACTGATATATATTCATATCATATATAATATAAAGGTAATCATATATAACATGATTATACTTGTGAGACTGAGGAGACAAAAGGAAGGGAGAAAGAGGGAAAGGAAATGATAAAGAATGAACAATATTGAAACACACTGTGTCTATGTTTGAAGATGGCATAAAGAAACTCACTGATAGTTGTTGAATTATAGGGGGTTAGGGGACCTGGAAAGAGTAATAGATGAGATCAATTTGCTTAAATTCTAATATATGCACATGAAATACTATCCTATGGATGTACCAAAGTGTCTTCATTATTTATCTACCCATGACTAGTTGAGTTGTTTCCATGTCTGGTTATTGTGAATAATGCTGATTTTCTACTCTCTTGGATACATACCTAGGTGGTTCATTTGCTGGAATATGTGGCATTTTTTAGTTTAATATAAGGTTTTTTAAGTTTGATTCAATCATTTTTGTGTATTTTTGCTTTTTTGTTTGTTATTTTGATGTTGTATTTAAGGAATCATTGCCAAGATATATGTCATCAAGATTTTCCTTATGTTTTCTTCTGGGACTTCTATGCTTTTTAACTCATCTTGAGTTGCTTTGGTTTATTGTATAAGGTATCTCCAGTGTCATTATTTTTCATGTGCACATCGCACTGTTTTTGGAGAGCTTTTGTGTACCTTGACACTTTTTTTAATAATCATATAATGTGTTCATTTTAGGGCTTTCTGTTTTGTATCATTGTTCTATAGGAAAGTAGCATGCTGTTTTGATTACTATTGTTTTATAGATTTTAAAATCAGGTTCTTATTTGTGTGACATTGTTTTGTGTATTTTAAGTCCTTTGGTATATCCACATGAATTTTAGATTTCTTTTTCTTTTTCAGTAAGGAAAAATGTAATGTGATTTTGGTAAGGAGCATGTTGAATTTTTCAATCGCCTTTGAGTGATATGAACTGTTCTTGCATCTTAGAGATAAATCACATTTCATCATAGTTTTGATCCTTTTAATGTACTCTTGAATTTGGTTTGCTGGTATTTTGTTGAAAAGATATATTTATGTATATTTACATATATTTAATACATGTAAAGTGGTCAATAAAGTAGAGGTAAAGTATTCTAAAATGTTTCCATCACAAAAGTAGTAAAATATGTTTAAAAGTCAAAGATAAGTCATCATATCTAGGGGAATAAAGAAAATAAAAAAAATGTGTAACAAGATAATGCACAGGCAATGTGAAATAATTGTGTTAAAATAATGCAAGAAAGGATAGAGATCAGAACTTGGAAGAGAAAAATGAATTAAATAGAATCAGAAAAAATTATTTTGAAATCCAAAGCATTACTGCATATGAAGAAAGTTTTTCATAAGGAGAAAAGGATCATTGCACAAAAGCTAACAGTTTTGAGCTAGTATGAACTAATAATTTAGGTTTAAAACATATAAAGCAAAAATAAACAGAATTAAAAAATAGTCAAGTCTACCATCCTTTTGCGCAGTTTATATATACCTTTCCCCAGGTACAGTTAAAACAACTAGAGAGAAATCTAGTACAGTTATAAAAGTTTTCAACAGCATAATAAAAAGTGTGACATAATAGCTACCTGATACTTCACTATTTGTCCAACACCTGTAAGATCCACATTTTTTCAATGCCTATGAAATACTAATTAAAACCCAACAGTGCCATATTAAGCCATAAAAATCAAATCTTAGTAAATTCAAAGGATTAAAATATATGAATTGTTTCACATAACCCAGTGGCAAGAAATCAATAAATAAAAATAAATAGCTACCCTTCCAATGTAAGAAAGTTAAGCTCTATATGTCTAAATAATCCTTGGGCCAGTGGAGAAGTCATGATGTAAATGAGAAAATATTTCAATTGGGTGAAAAAAAATCTGGTACATCATCACTTGAAAGATATAGTTAAATATATGAATGGGGAAATTTCTGTATGTAAATGAATATACTGGAGAAAAAGTTAAAGGTACATAATTATGGAGTACATCTCAAGTTAGGAAACAAACAATAGAAAATTAATCTCAAAGACAGTAGAAAGAAAAAGTAATAAACATTGGAGAGGGAATTAGTAAGACATTTCAAAGATAACACCAGACATCTTTAAATCCTAATTTCTGGAAAAGAAAAACTAGTATATATAGATAGATAGTTTAGGAAGAAAAAAAATGGGATTTCACTTTATATTAAACAACATCATAAATGACTGTATAAATAAAAAGGCATATAAAAGCAGGGACACCTATCTAAGAATAGACATCTTATCCAGGAATAGAACAGAGAAACCAAAAATAAGCATCATGACCATCACAGCTAGGCTATGAAGTTCAAATTCAGGAATGTTGTCAGCCAGGGAGCTCCTTTGTTTCCATCCTGTTTAGTCTCTTTCACACAAATGATCTTTAGAACGAAATGGAAACTTTCAGATCCAACCATTGTCTTTGAACTTGAATCCATAAACTTTCATGGCTTAGAATGCTGACTTATTTCAAAGGCAGGTTTGTGTTTCTAATCCACAATCACTTTACAGTTGCCAAAACACATTTCTTCTATTGCACACTATCTGAGGGAAGGGTTCCCCTCTGCTAGGCCACAAAACGAGGGAGGGAAGGCTTGGTTCCCACCAACACAGAATAACTTAGCAGTCAACAGAGCCAATTGCTAAATGAACTTTAAATGGATACAGCAATATATTCAGTGACAATTTGGCAGATAACCTCCGAGGTTTTTGAGTTTGTCATTTTTATCATCCCCTCTGGAAGTTTCTTACCCAGCTCAGGGCCAGAGCATGAAGAATAGCACCTCTGACTGTACTACACAGGGAAAGACCTCTTATTCTGTAAGGTATGAGATAATTTATATACAGATGGAATAAAAAATGGTGCAATGTATGCTTAGCAGTCAATGCCCAGCCCTGGTGCTGCACCAAGCCTCTTCCTGGCCAGGTGTTCTCAGTTGCTTATCTGTTATCTTGACAGTCAGTGATTGGAAGGGCTGGGATGTTGCTTCTCAGGCACAGATTTGCAGGAATGCTTGGCTGACTTGATGCCTTTTGAATTCTGCCTGAGACCAACATATAATTGATAAGAAAGCAACATTTAATTGATAATAAAGGTAATATTCCAGAGCCATGGAAAAGATGATCCTTTTAGTAACTCATCTGTTTTTAGAATGAAAACATGCTTGGTGCTTACTCTATCCCATATAAAGATGATCTTACATGGATTAAAGATCATAAACTGGAGGTGTAAAGTGAGGTAGTTATTAAAAGTTAACACAGAATGCATTTGTGACTTTGGAGTATTTTGTTACTCTGTTTATAGGCAAGATGAAAAGAACATTTGGTTCAGATTCTGCAATCACTTTTCACTGAATGATTTATTTTTTCTCCAGTACTGGAATTTGCATTCAGGGCCTTGTGCAATGCACAACTACTTGGGCAATCCCTAGCTCCTCTTCTATTTTCTATTGGATGATGCTTGATGATGCTTGTCTTTTTTTTTTTTTTGTATGTATGCGGTACTGAGGAATTGAACCCCGGTCTTTGTGCATGAGAGGCAAGCACTCTACCACTAGGCCAGGCCCCTTGTCTTTTTTTTTTTTTTTGCCAATCCTGGGGTTGGGCTCAGGGCCTGAGCACTGTACTTGGGTTTTTTCAAGACTAGAGCTCTACCACTTGAGCCACAGCACCACTTTTGGCTTTTTTCTACATATGTGGTACCAAGGAATTGAACCAAGGTCTTCGTGCACACTAGGCAAGTACTCTACCAAATGGGGTGGCCAAACTCTTGCCCCATTGTTTTTGGTTTAAAAAATATTTTTTCATAAGCCTGGCGCTGGTGGCTCGCACCTGTAATCCTAGCTTCTCAGGAGCTGTGATCTATGGATTCTGATTCAAAGGCAGTCTGGGCACTAAAGTCTGTGGAATTCTTATTTCCAGTGAACCACCAGAAAACTGAAAGTGGCACTGTGGTTCCAAGTGGTAGAGTGCTACTCTTGAGCTGAAGAGCTCAGGGACAGTGCCCAGGCCCAGAGTTCAAGCCTCATGACTGGCTATATATATACATATATATATATATATTTATAATTTTTAAAATTGTTATTGTAAAACTGATATACATTAGGGTTACAGTTACATAGATCAGACAATGAGTACATTTCTTTTTTTAACCAGCGACACCCCTTTCCTCTGCTCTCTCCCAGGTTTTCCCTCCTGTTACCCTGCTCTTTCCCCAAATTGTATGGTTCATTTTCAACATAGTGTCTAGTGATCATCAAGGGTGGGAAAAATATTTTTATTATGTTTAAGTAGTTGTTCAAAGGAGTTGCCCTTCAACAAAGTGGTTTATGAATACAATGTGTCTTGGTCAATGTAACCCCTATGTTTACTAAAAGGTTCTTTATTGCTTTTTGGCCTTCAGACATTTTGCCTTCATTGTAACATTCATGTTCAGTTACCTCCATTGACTTACTGACCTTAATAATATTTATGTGCCATTCGTAACAAGACATTACACTTGCATGCACTCCTATACCTTGGGTTTTGCTAGCTGGTACCATGCCATCTACCCCTATTGTCTAGAATTTCATTTCTACTTGATTACAGGTCGACTTCTTCAGTCCTGGAACTTTGTCTGGACAATGACACATATTCTACCAAGAAAAAAAATTGATATGCATTTACTTCCCATATTATTTGCACTTCTCAGTGTAAATTCTTTCTTATTTATTCATTTGTCTTTAAGTAGTTGTAGTTGCACAATGCAGTTGGCATTTTATAAAGAAGTTTATGAATACAGTGTATCTTGCTCAGGGACACTCTTTCCAACATTCTCACACATCCCTCCCCTTCTGTCCCTTCCCTCACTCGTCTTAATTTTGTAGGATATACATTGAATTCTTGGCTACGTTTTTCCCTTCCTCTCTTTTCCATTTGTCTGTCCTTTTCCCCTTGACCCCACCCTACCTGTACCTACTTCCTGGTGTTTAATTTTGCTCAACTTTGACTTGGCCTTTAATGTGAATTCTTATAATGGCGAAGCCTGTAGCAACCTGTGCAACTGAAGATGTACTTTAAAAAAAATCATCTTCTCCATTGTGAATGATAATTTGGCTGTTAACTGTATCTTCTTGAACACTTTAAAAATGAGTTAGGTTTGATGGATGTATTACAATCCAATTTTTGTTTCTTTTGTACGTGATCTGCTCTTTCTAGAAACATTTGGTGTTTTCCTTTTTCTTTTTAAATCTCAAGTGTCATCTGTAGACCGAAATATCCTTTCCTTAACAGCTCCTAGGAACCTTTTAAATGCTCAAGTCTTATCTTGTAGTTTGTTTCCAGAAACTATATTACTTTAAAAAATTTTGTTTTTACCTTTCTATTTTGTATTTCTCCTTGAAAGTCCAGCTATCCATGTTGAAGGCAGTTTTTCCTCCATCCTTACCTCTAAGATGCTCCTTTTCTAATCTGCTATTCCTTTAGTCTTTCCTCCTACCTCCTGTGGGAATTGTCCAGTTTGTAAGTTAAAAATGTGCTCAGCATCTGTACTTGTATGTTGGAATTATAAAATACTGTTGGATAATATGTCATAGGAAAGCTTTAAGGCAGAGAAAGAGGATGAATAACAAGGTAGAAAGCCAGGGAACCACATCACCTCCACTTGATACTCCTGGTTGTTTTTCTCTTGGGCCCAGATCTCACTTTGAAACCCTTGGGGAGTGGAGGAGGTGTAATTGGTAGTCTTGGAAAGGCTGGTTTTGCTTTCATGCCGTCTGTGTAAACAGAGCATTGAGGTACATGCCTAAGATCTCAGCACTCCTGAAGCAGGAGGGCTGGGAGTTTGAGGGAAGTTTGGGTTACATAGCAAGACCCTCTCACAGAAAATCATGAAGCCAACAAATAAACAACACCACCACCAAAAAAATGAGAAAAGACACTATCAAAACTTTTTATTTCGATGCTGGTATTGAGGCTTGAATTCAGATCTTGTGTTCTCCCCTGGCTGTTTTTCACTCAAAGCTTGCTCTTCTACCACCCGAGCCACAATTCGTTTAGCTTTTTGCAAGTTATTCAGAGATGAGAGTCTCACAAACCTTTTCTGCTTTTTTTTTCTTTTTCTGGGCTGGCATTACATCTCAATCCTCAGGTCTCAGCCTTTTCAGTCGCTAGGGTTACAGGAATGACCCTCTGGTACTCAGCTTATTCTAATCAAAACTTGGAAAGCAAAAACAAAAATTGCAACACATGTACATCCATCCTGGAGTCTTCCAAGCCAGCTGCATGCAACGAGATCACTCTTTTTTCCACCAGTGGAATAAGTTAAGTTTATGTATGGTGCATTAAAGACTTTTTTCCAGAACAGTACATCCTTGAGTATGTGTTTTTCCAGTATTTGCAGCAGTGCAGTTTTCAGCATGGTGTGTTGTGTTTAAATTACCTGGTTTTATCAGATGGATAAAATTTTCTATTTAGGATAGTACTGAATTATTCTAGGCTGATAGTCAAGTACTGTCTGTTGCTATCCTGTCACCTCATGAAAGAAGGAGGAGATTGCAGTGAAGAATTTAATGTAGTTCCTACGAAATTAAGAAAAGTAAGGTGAGGGGTGAACAGGGGAAGGATGGGTGAGAATTCATAATCTGCTTTGTTAAATGGCAACTCCTATGTATCACTACTTATGAAGATAATAAAATAACAAATAAACAAAACCCTCCAAATTCTCACCCTCAATCTACCAACTCTAGGATTACTAGATGTGTAACAAGCAATTTAGAACTTTTATCCAGACAGTATTTTATCCCAATTGGCCTTTTCTACATTTAGAGTTCATCCAGATAACAAAACAGCAACTGTCATCTGTCAATGTGGGAGTAAATGTCATAGACAGACCTTCAGAACCCCAAATCTCGGTTCTGGGAGTGTAGCCTTGTGGTAGAGTGCTCAGGTAGCATGCACAAAGCCCTGGGTTTTGTTCCTTAGTACCACCTACTCAGAAAAAGTGATGTTATGGCTCAAGTGGCAGAGCACTAGCCGTGAGCAAAAACATCAAAGTGCCCAAGGACAGTGCTCAGACCCTGAGTTCAAGTGCTAGGACTGGCAAAAAAAAAAAAACCCACCCCAAACCCCAAACCCCAAATGGACCAAAATACCAAAACCTCAAAATTCCAGGAATGGAATTCAAGGATAGCTTGTCTGAGACCACCTACAGAAAGAGGTTTCTTCCTCAGATACCCCAAGCCTATGGCCACAGGTCACAGGTAATAAAAACCTCTGTGTATCCTCCCAATACCACACAAGGAAGAGATTTGCATTTGAGCAGAGTAGACCTTCTCCATAAACTCTGCCTGTCTACTCATGGTGACACGCTGAATGAGTCTTGGTCACCAGGGCCATCTCCAGATGATACTTTCACCAAGGCTCTAGCTCATCTACCGACAGAGGACACATGGAACTTTTGGAGAGACAGTTTGGCAGGGCTGAGAGACATTTCCACTAAAGGTATTGTTTGGCTTCCTTTAAGAAATTTCTAGGGGCTGGGAGTCTGGCCTAGCAGTAAAGTGCTTGCCTAGCATTCATGAAGCCCAGGGTTCGATTCCTTGGTACCACCTATACAGAAAAGGCTGGTACTATGGCTCAAGTGGTAGAGTGCTAGCTTTGAGAAAGCCCAAGAACAGTGCCAAAGCCCTGAGTTCAAGCCCCAGGACTGGCAAAAAAAAAGAAAAGAAAAAAGAAAGAAATTCGTAAGACTTGAGCTTTCTAGGAAAATGACTTTGAGAAAGTCAAGATATATATATATATATATTTACATATATACATATATACATATATACATATATACATATATATATATTTCAGGGATTGACAAGCATTTTCTGTTAAAGGTCAAGGAAGTATTTTCAACCATGGGGAATCCAAATAGTCTCTAGAACAACCATGAGACTCTAGAATTTGCAGCAAAAGCAGCGAAGGACAAGATTTTCATGAATGAATTCAGTCATCTTCCAGTGAAACTTTATACAATAAATGGGGCTGAATTTGGCCAGAGACTATAGTTGTCTACTTGTTATTTATTGATAGATTAATTTAGTTTTGTGCTGGCCTGGGACTTGAACTAAGGACTTGGGTGCTCAAGGTTAGTGCTTTACCACCTTGAGCCACAACATCTTTTCCAGCTTCACTACAGCTAAGAGTCTCAAACACTTTCCTTCATGAGCTGGCTTTGAACTGCAGGTCCTCAATGTCAGCCTCCTCAGTAGCTAGGATTACAGGTGTGAGTCAACTGACTCCAATAGATAGTCCTGTCAATAGTAATGTAAGAATATCCAGCTAGGACACAAAGATGACTATTTTAAAATAAACTATATTTGGAAATATATTGGAAATAATATCTGGGAGCTGAACTCTAGATAGAACTCAAATGTTTGGGGATCTTCTATGATCTCACTATAACTCAGGAAAGTCTGATTTTCTAATTGAAGTAGAAAGTTTCTTCTTTTTTTTTTCTGGCTACCCCAGTGGTTCTTATGGATAGGTATTGCCATAAGTCAACTGTCAATGAATATGACAGTTATAGATTAAATTTCCTCAGAAATTCATGAGAAGGAGGAGTGGAGAGTGGAGAGAACTGGAAAGCAGGGAGGAGGAAACATTCTAGAATTTGCTAAACTGCCTTTTTAGAATTAATTATAGCTTTGCACATAGCCATTGGGTTTGGGAAATATTCCTGACACACTCTCATCAAAGGTCTATAAAACTGCTGGTGTTTAGGGAGGAAGGCTTAGCTAAGAATGAGTGAGGAAAGCAGTCATATGGGGAACTTTCTAGAAGACTCAGTCTGGAGAGTGACAGAATTTCTGGGAAGGAAAACTTGGAATGCAAGGGGGCTGAGAGTTGAGTGCGTGAAGTGTGCCTGTGGGTGGCTGTGTTAGCTTTGCTGTTTCCTGGTCTGATTCAAGGCACCCATTCCCTCATTAAGGCCTTCCCATAGACAGGGATCTGACAACTTTGAGCGACTGGTAGCTGGTGTTGTGTAGGTTTATTTGATTTATTTGATTTAAACAAGAGATAATTTTTTGTTGTTGTTCTTGGATGTCTGATCAACTTTTTCCTCTCAAAGGGAACTACCATTTCATGGCTAGAAGGTCACAGAAGCTTGCCTAGCTTTCATATACAATGTGCAATTTAATTTTAGGGAGGGATTAGGAAGTTGTTCTTCTGTCTCTGTGTTTCATACAGGTACAGATATTAATATTCAAGTTATTACAAAGCTGTGTTTTTCTGAAAAGCCATGACTATCTTCCTTCCTTCCTTCCTTCCTTCCTTCCTTCCTTCCTTCCTTCCTTCCTTCCTTCCTTCCTCTCTCTCTCTTTCTCTCTTTCTCTCTCTTTCTCTCTCTCTTTCTCTCTCTCTTTCTCTCTTTCTTTCTCTCTCTCTCTCTTTTTCTCTCTTTCTCTCTTTCTCTCTTTCTTTCTCTTTCTTTCTCTCTCTCTTTCTTTCTCTCTTTCTCTCTTTTTTTCTCTCTCTCTCTCCCTCTCTTCCTCTCTTCCTCTCTTTCTCTGTTTCTCTCTTTCTCTTTCTTTCTTTTTCTTTCTTTCTTTCTGTGGGTCATGGGGCATGAATGTGGCCTGGGCACTATCCCTGAGCTCCTTAGCTCAAGGCTACCGCCCTTCCCTTGAGCCAAGCCCCACTTCCTGTTTTCTAGAGGTTAATTGGAGATAAGAGTCTCAGGTCCTTCTGTGCCCGGGCTGACTTTGAACCTTGATCCTCAGATCTCAGCCTTCTGAGTAGCTAGGATTATAGGCATTAGCCACGGCACCTGGCTATATTTCTAAATATACTAAAAATCTCTTCCTGAGGAAAGTTGACTGTTCAAACTTCAAAATTTTGCCACAGGGAATCCCCATTTGTTTAAGGGTTATGAGAAGATTTTTCTCCCTTATTCTATAATTTCAAATGTCTATAATTCCAGTGTGTCACAAGCACTTAATTTACTTTTATAGACAAACCAGTGAAAGAAAACTACATTGCATTGGTTTAGGGAATGAGTAGGCAAAGCCCGTGTGGCTTTGAATGAGGAAGGAATGAAAGGCAAATCAAAACACCCTACATAAAAACAGTATCTCAAATAACAGAGAGCAGTGTCAGGTGGGGGAGAGAACACTTGTGCTCCCTGCAGTCACTCTGGTCTCACTGGGTCAGTCTATCCTCACACCATCCCGTGTGGGTAGCCCTCACCTGTGGTGTGTGTTGTAGTGAGGGCACACACAGGCACGCAACACTCTAAGAATATGCATGATTGTGCTGGGGACCGAGGTCAGTAGTAGAACCCTCAGGTGGCATCCCTGAGTTCTCCTCCTAACCAAGAAAAAGAGAAGACTATTCAGGAGATTCTGGAAAGTTATGGTGAATTGTAAATGAACAACAAAAGCCAGTAGACATTTTGCAGGCTCTTCCTCATGGAGTGTTCTCATGGCTTCATGGCAAGCTACCAAGTTGGCCTTGCGGAAACCTGAGTCTAAGAGATCGCTCAGGAGCCTGTGCTGAGAGGAAAGACCTGGAAGCTGCCATAAACAATGAGAAAACCACCTAAGCTGGGAATGGGGACCTCAGAAGGTAGCTCTGTCTTTTGGACTAGGAGCAGCTGAAGCTTAGGTTTGACATATTTTCAAAAACAATAGAGAAAGCTCTTCTCATTCTCTCTCTCTCTCTCTCCCTCCCTCCCTCCCTCCCTCCCTCCCTCCCTCCCCCCCTCCCTCCCTCCCTCCCCCCCCCCCCCCCCCCCTCTCTCTCTCTCTCTCTCTCTCTCTCTCTCTCTCTCTCTCTCTCTCTCTCTCTCTCTCTCTCTCTCTCCCTCTCCTCCCTCCCTCTCTCCCTCCCTCCCCCCCTCTGGTGTGAGCCACTGGCACCTAGCCACTTTCAGTTTCTAAATCCTTTGTTTTCTTTTGGTCAGTCATGGGACTTGAACTCAGAGTCTGGGTGTTCTCCCCTGAGCTTTTGAGCCCAAAGTGAATGCTCTGCCATTTTGAGCCACAGCACCACTTCTGGTTTTCTCAGGGTTAATTGGATAAGAGTTTCACTGACTTTCCTGCCTGGTTTGGTTTCTAACAATGATCCTCAGATCTCAGCCTCCTGAGTAGCTTTGATTACAGGCATGAGCCGTCAGTGCCTGGCTATAACTGGGTAATTTTTTTTTTTGCATATTTTTTTTTTGCCAGTCATGGGCTTGAGCTCAGGGCCTGAGCACTGTCCTTGGACTTTCTCAAGGTTAGAGCTCTACCACTTGAGCCTCAGCACCACTTCCAGCTTTTTTCTATGTATGTGGTACCGAGGAATCGAACCCGGGTCTTCGTGCATGCTAGGCAAGCACTCTACCACTAGGCCAAACTCCCAGCCCCAACTGGGTAATTTTTGACTGGCTAAAATCTTAGAGGATAAAATGTGGAACTCTTCCTTCTTTCCTTCCTTCTTTTCTTTCCTTTCCTTTCTTTTTTTTTTTTTCTGTTGATCATGAACTCAGGGCCTGGGCATTGTCTCTGAGCTTTTTTGCTCAAGACTCTACCACTTTGAGCCACAGGGCCACTTCCAGTTTTCTGGTGGTTAGTTGTAGATAGGAGTTTCATGGACTTTCCTGCTTGGGTTGGCTTTGAATTGTGATCCTCAGATCTCAGACTCCTGAGTAGCTAGGATTACAGGTATGAGCCATTGGCTTGGGATTTTTTCATAATAGGACTTCCTGTATAGTTTACTTTTTGTTTTCGTTCCCCCTCTTTCCTATTGAGTATGAAGAGAATGACAATCATAGCCTTAGTCAGATGTGAGCTCATTTCTCCAGATATGACTCATTGTCTGTAAAAGTCATAGGAATATTAAGAGCATGCGTTTTACATTTGGAAAGAGAATGCCCCAGACCTACAAGGGGGGCTGGGACTATGTGTCCTCAGTCTGCAATCACCATGTACAATATTTTGATTCTCCAACATTTTTGTTGGTCTTGTTAACTTTTGTAATGACTTGTTGATAAGGTTTTCCAGGATTTACTGACATGAGCTCTAGACGTACCTGGAAGAAATCTTCATCTTAAATGAAGCCATATGGAAGCAACAGCCTTTTACAGTCACAGAGAATGCTATGCAATCGCTGGGGTAAAGCCAGTGTCATTGGAGGGCTGTGATGATTGCTCTGTTAATTTGACTCCATTGGTCACTACATGGGATATTCTGCAGCCTCGTGTCCCAAAGCTTCATTTTGGGCCAAAAGAACATGGTATTCTTCAAATATAGAATGCTATGATTTGCAAAGGTATGTGAGATTATTGGTAGGCAGGCAGTCCAGATCTATCTGGAGAAAGAGTTATTTAGCCTCAAAGATAAAATTGCATTCTCCCTGCTAGAAGCCATCCATTTCTATCAAACAGAGATCCTGGCTGTGTTTGTGAACAAAAAATCAAACCGATGAAGTGTTGTGCCCTTCTCCAGTGTCTCCCTGTAGCATCACATGATTCAGACTTTGGCTTATGCTCTGTGTAGGGTGAAGTACAGACCCATAAAATAAAGTTTGGGGGGCCAATAATAAGACTGCTGCTAACTAGAAGAAGAAAATCACTCTTTCTTATGGATTAGCTTTCTTTATATTCAACAGCAAGTAAAAGCTCTTACTGTAGCACTGGAGCCTTAAACTATACCTATGAGGTTTTTAAGGAGCCTTAAATGGCTGTCTGCATTTTAAAATTGTATTTTGAGGCTTAGGAAAATTCTGTGAAATTTCTTGTTTCAGGAAATTTGAAAAATTTGAGGGAGATTAGAATCTGTATTTCTGGCACTTGAATTTTTTAAAAAAAAATATCAATTTAGGGGCCGTGAGTTTGGCCTAGTGGTAGAGTGCTTGCCTAGCATGCACGAAGACCCAGGTTCGATTCCTTGGTACCACATACATAGAAAAAAGCCAGAAGTGGTGCTGAGTCTCACGTGGTAGAGCTCTAGCCTTGAGAAAGTCCAAGGACAGTGCTTAAGCCCTGAGCTCAAGCCCATGACTGGCAAAAAAAAATATCAATTTATTGCACAAAATTAGCTAAAAAGGTTATAGGGCTGTGTAGATTGTTTAGGGAGACAAAAATAGATGTTGTTTGTCTTTTATTTCATTACCAATGTTTATAAGCTAGAAATTTTCTCTTGGGCTTCTGTTTTCTTATCTCACATATAAAATAGAAACATAATACTGTTGCAGAGATTTGCTGTGGATATGGTATCTGGATGAAGCTAAGAACTCAATGATTTTTTTATTAGTACTATCAGCATTCTTAGCATTGTGTTGCCTGAAAACTATTGGGTACATAAAAAGCTAGCAACAAAGAATGTGTGTGTGTGTATGTGAGAGGGATTGAGGAGAGAGAGAGAGAGAGAGAGAGAGAGAGAGAGAGAGAGAGAGAGAGAGAGAGAGAGAGAGAGAGAGAGAGAGGGAGGGAGGGGGGGGGGGAAGTTCTCAGGCTTGAATTCAAGGCCTGGACCCTGTACCTGACCTTTTGTGTCAATGCTAATTTTAGCCACAGCTCCTCTTTTAGTCTTTCAGTGATTAATTAGAGATAAAAATCTCACAGACTTTCCTGCTGGGGTTGACTTTGAACTACAGTCCTCCTATCTTAGCCTCCAGAGTAGCTAGGATTACACATGTGCCCAGTAGAGTTTTTAATCCATTGCATGTGGAACCTGAATCTCTGTGGCTCTTTTCCTTGTCAGGCTCCCCCTGCAGATTTCATTTCTGCATCCCCCCCCCCCCCAAACAATGGTGAAGGCAGATCAAGTTTTGGGATGGAGTGGCCAAGCCCACAATAATGTGTCGCCTGGTTGTGATTAAATTGTTGTTTGACACATTTTTACACAGATATAGCTTTCTGGAGCACCTTGGGAGATGTCAAAGTCTATAAGTAAGTTCTGGGTCCAAAGCATTCATACACAAATAAATGAAAGCAGACCTATTATTTGGTTCTGCCAGAGCCTTGAAAAGTACAAACCCCACCGTGTAGCATCTCTCATTGACTTCATCATGGTGTCTGTTTGTCTCCTTACAGGAAACCTGAATTGTTTGACACTAGGGTAAAAAGATAAAGCAAAAGTGCAATAATACTATCATAGACAGGCAGGGCATTTGAACATGATACTCTAGCTCAGAGAATAAGGTTTACAACGCCTTGAGTTTCTGGCAATGAAAATAATGTAATTAATGACCATCGAATGCTTTTGATTTAAAAGAAGCATGAATCAAAAGCCACATGGAAGACAGTTTTCTCCAATATTTTCTTAAGGGCAAGGAAGTGGCTCTTACAAATTTTAAGGATAGTTAGCCACCGAGGAACTGTGTCCAAAGAGTTGGAAATTTATCCACAGGCTACGTCATAGTCCATGTTTGATTTGCAAACAACATTTTCTCCTTTACCAAGTGATCACTCAACTCAAGACCAAAGTTATCTGATTATAGGAAACTTACTTGACTATTGTGGTTACTGTAAATATTTTCTGAGTTTGTTCCAAGCCTGCAGTCTCAGAAAGTTTCCATGTGTTCAGCTTATTGTGTATAGACAAACTAGGTAATATTCTTTCCCTGTTTTTGCAAAGAGCTGCAACTTGAAAAAAAATGGCTTTGAGGGCTTTTCAAAATTGCTTTTAATTTTACTTTTCATTTTTGAGAGTTGTAGGCCATCCCAATATGGGCCCCATCTAATGTGATAAATTAGTGATGCATACTGTGTTTAGAAGCAAAATACGGAAAAATTCCTTCATGCTAATTTCCTGCCCATTTGTAATCATTAGGTCTTAAAATTCCCCATATATCTTTGTCAGGTAGATAAAAGGCCTGATTACTTAACTGCTGTTCAGATATTTCACACACCTGGTTTTAGGTAACATTTCTAGAAGAAGAAGAGAGGCGGGTCCAGGCAGGTCCAAGGAGACAAAACAAGGAAGCTACTTCCAGTTTGCAACATCAAATTTTTATTGCATGGGGCCATAAACAACGCCAATTAGCGAAGCATGTTTGCAATCAGAGTTACCCTCTGAAAAGCACTGGTGGGTATACTTCCCCAGGAGCAGATGGTGATCATGTGAAATATTTCCACTGTCCCCAGCGCAGGAGATTTACAAGGAGGGTGGGCCCATGCTTGCCCAATGGATCTTGCTGCTTCCTCCATCCAACCCATTTCTTGTCTGGGTCTAGCTAGACCTCTGGAAGGGGTTAAGTGAGAGTCCACTGAGACCACTTGACATCTGTTCCAGGCCAACTTTTTGATCTTGTTGTTTTGTGCTTGGAAAGGGGAGGTTCAAGAGAGAGAGAGGGCGGAGAGGGAGAGGGAGGAGGGAGGGAGAGAGGGAAGGAGGGGGAGAGAGAGAGAGAGAGAGAGAGAGAGAGAGAGAGAGAGAGAGAGAGAGAGAGAGAGAGAGAGAGAGAGAGAGAGAGAGAGAGAGAGAGATAGGAGAGATGGGGAGACAAGGAGAGGGAGAGAGAAGAAAGGGAAGAGAAGGAGGGAGAGAAGAAAGAGGGGAGAGAAAAGAGAAAGGAGAGAGAGAGAGAGGAGGGAGGAAGGGAGGGGAAGGAGATGAGAGAAAGAGAAGTTTCAGCATGGGAGAGAATGAAAACAACTCAATGATGACAGATCAAATGAAGGCAAAGCAACTTTTTTAATTTTGAAAACTTGGGTGGGATGACATGATCTGAAGCGATGATAATAGGGAGGAAAAACACTGGATTCCCCTGCGTGAAACCCTTTGTGAACAGGAATGTAAACCATGCGGATGTTAGCTATCATTTACCAACACTTCCACATGGGTGTCCATGAAAACTTGGTTATGCTTCTCTCTGTGCTGTGGTTCTGAAGGTTGACTGAGCCTGCCAAGCATGGAGGATTTTCCTTCCCTTTGCAACAATGAAATGAAATCTCACCTAAAAGAAATATGGTGACAATTAGGCAGGACAGTAGCTCAGTAACTGTCAGATTACTTGTTTTATCAGCTTTGCTGGGAAGGGAAAGAAAAATCACAACAAAGGACTGAGGATGGAGAGGAGAAATAACTTAAGACATCCCAAAGCCTGAAGCATTCAGAAATATCTTAAGAAGGAAAGAAGGGCTGGAATCTGAGAAGGTGAGGTATCAAGCTGCAGTCCTCCCCCACCCCCCAGCTTTGGTCTGTTTGCCTTATACTGCCAACCACTTCGTTGGATAACTCTTGGGGTATTGGGATGTCTCATAACAATAAGGACGCTAACTTGAAAGGAACTTAACAAGGCATGATTTTACCTCTGCAGAAGGGAGTCCAAGCTGGACGCTGTTGGCTCCAACCTGGAATCCTAGCTACTCAGGAGGTTGAGGTCTGAGGATCATGGTTCAAAGCCAGCCCAGGCACAAAAGTCTGTGAGGTTCTTATCTCCAGTTAACCACCAGAAAACCAGAAGTGGCTCTGTGGCTCAAGTGGTAGAGCACTGGTGTTGAGCTGAAGAGCTCAGGGACAGCTCTCAGGCCCAGGGTTCAAGGCCTATGACAAGAAAAAGAAAAAAGAAACAAAAAAGAAGCGAGTCCAGAAAGGAACCTAAGTTAGCATGTGCACTGGCTGGGGTGTTTGCCCAGGTTTTATTGCTAGTTCAGGACTGTTCTTCCTTCCAATTGTTCAGAACTTAAGATTCACAACCTTCCATGTCTGGAAAGTTTGAGAGGGGTTTTAAATCAGCACATATGACCAAAGCCGGCACTTGTCAGAAAAACAGATCTTATTCAGCTGGCACTCTATCATTTGAGCCATGCCTCCTTCCCCTAGAGAAACAATTATAACAGGAAGAAGCTTCACTAAAATAGCTTCTTGTAAGATGGCAGCTGCCCATAAAATGGCAGTGTATATGTCAAACAACCCCTTGGGCTGAAAAGATGGTTAACTCCTACAGATTGACTGTACATCCGTCTCTTGGAAGGGCCAGAGTGTGGTGAAAATGGCTTTGGTCAGGAGCTTTTAATACTAATATGCTTCTCTATCGTGACTTTCAAGGTAAGTTTCTGGTGATGTCTTGCCCTTGGCATCTCTTTAAAAAAAATGACAGAGTTGAATGTGCAACTCAGAAATACTGTGTTGCCTCTCATAACACCCCCTCTTAGTTTTGGTTAGAGATGGAAATAATGATTGGATCGTGCTTATTTTGGATTTTGCCTATTCTCCTGGTCCGCTATACATGTCCAGTTAAGCTATTCTTAGACATTTGCTGAGCAAGTTTATGAGTCTTTTCCAATGTACTGCCTAAGTAAAGGTGTGAAGTCATGTTTGGCTGTGTGGGGCAGAGGCAATCAAGTCCAAGTTTTGGCAGCAGAAAGCTTGGAGAGTGGGGAGAAGGAAAGGGTAACCCCATTAGGGAGTTTATCCTGTGAAGGCAGCAAGCCCAGCTTTTGCCAGGATCTGGTTATTCTGATGGAGTCTACAGAGGAACTCTGGGATTCCATGTTTGGGGATTGTCTGGTGTGATTTCCTTGTGTGTTGATCATGGAAGCAGATTGTTTTCAGGCCCATATTTTGTAACTAGTTAAGGCAAGGTTTCCTGAAACCTGGGAAGAGGTATCTTTTTTTTTTGGTGGTGTTTATCTTTTTTTTCATATATTTTTTATTGAAATTAATAAAAGGGTTACATTATATTCACCAGATAGAAGGTGCATTAATTCACATACATTGATACCCTTTCTCATGTCTTGGGAATAGGTATCTTAAATCTTGTTCACCAAATGTTTTGTTTGTTTCTGAGCAGGACTTGAACTCAGTATCTGATGCTTTTGCTTATCGTCTGGTACTCTACCACCTGAGCTACACTCTAGATCCATTGTTCCCCAAATCTTTAAAAATTAAAGAAATTGTTATTATATAGGTGATAAAGAGGGAGTTTACATAAATCATGTAAACAGTACTTTTCTTTTTTGGATGTCACCCTTTCCTTTGCTTTCTCCCACTTTTTTTCCTTCCATGGCTACCTACAAGTTGAATAGTTCATTTTCAACACAGTGTTTCAGTGAGTACCATTTGTTCTCCAAATCTTCAGGGTCTTTGTGGCTAAGTGATTTCTCAGTGTTATACTTAAGAGTCAGGCCTAGCAGCAGAAGAGAGAGACCTCCTAAATTGTCATCTATGCCAGAGATAGGTTTTTGTTGTCTTGTGAATTATTATGGGGGAAATGTATCCCGTGTGCTGCTGTTATGTAGAACTTGTTTAGGCTGTGTCTTCATATTCCAGCTGCACTGGACAGCCATCTCTAAACTTTAGATTCTCAGTCCAGCCATCTGGAAGTGTTGTAGGACCAGGCCTCAACTGCCCTTCATCCTGCCTTTCATGTCACCTGAAGTATGCTCAGGAAGGTCTATTGTGAGGGCTTAAAACTAATCTCTCATAGTTTATGAGCCCAGATCCATTTGCAGAGTGGAGGAGACCCTCGCTGACCAGCGGCTTAAGCAAATGTCCCTTTCTATGCTGTTCCTATGGTGAGACGAGTTCCACACACATGATGTAAGTGAAATTGGGACTGGCCTTTCTCCCACAGGTGGCTCAGAAATCATTTACAAAGCAAACAGAAAAGACAGCCCTGGGAAGGGGACTTTTCCTTTTGCTCTGGGCCAGATCTATGCTCCCAGGCCCCTCCTAGGGGCTTCTCTGATCTGAAGGTGCGATTGAAAACAGGTGTTTACCCAATGCCTATAAAATATATACAGGCAATGGGGGAGATCCTTGGAAATTCCTTCTCCTGGTAAAAATATGGAGACAGTTCCTGAATCTGACTTTGCCTAGATCCTTCCAGACCTCTAATCCCATCTCTCTTTGAAAACAACAAAAAATGACAACAATTTTCAGGGAAACTGGGAACATATGATTCCACCAGCCCTGGGTCCATAGGAAGAAATGTGAAAAAGATTAGAGCGACTGTCAAAATGTCAGGCTAGGCCTTGCACAGTTGGGAAAGGGGTTCTTGTCTTCTGCCTTGCCCCTCTCCTGATCAGCCACTTAAGTGACCTTGGCCTGGAGGACCAGTGGCAACTCTGATTTGGATGCCAGGTTTACCCAATTTTTATTTAGCAAACAAATTGAATGTACGGCGGTTCGTGTTTGGGGTAAACACCTGATTAGATTGTCTTAGAGTACAGTCACTCAGGCTCACAAGGGCGAGGAAGTTTCAGCTGGGCTTTGTTCAGTGGTTGAGAGAATTGGGTTTCTTTATTTGTTGTCAAAAGCTCTCCAGATCCTTCCTGCCTTTGTAGGCTCATTAAGCACGTGCTTGCATGTGGGGCTACTGACAACGCAGCTGTATTTCATTTGTTGATAATTGATGCACTAAATGTAATAACCAAACGAGATCTGTTGACTCACGAGCTAATTTAGGTGTGGATGTTACAGCACTTTTGCAGCTGGAAATGTTTCCATCACACAAATCTGTTTCAGATAAATGCATGCTGTTCCTGGCCTCCCTGAGACAGAAAGGAAGCAAACATCAGATCATCCTGTCGATGTACAAATATCAAAATATACATTCCTGAGTGATGGTCAGTTAGGAATGATGCTAGTATCAGAATTCATTTTCTAAACAGGTGACCTTAACCTGTTACATACTGGGGGTAAGAAATGGAAGTGCACAGGTATCTGTAGTATATAAAGCTGCAACACCTTTATCATAAGGGCGTGTACTGATATCAGAACAGGACTATTTTTCATCTGCCTCTTTTTTTCCCCTACAGGTAGAATCTCTCTTTTTTCCGTATTTCCAGAGGTTCTTCACTGATACTTTAGCTTAGATAGTTTGAAGAGAAAGGTGTATGCTATAAGTTCTGTGACCTTTAACATGGGCTCTTGGAATGGGAAGATTTCACAGAAAGGAGCTTGTAATACTTGACAGACACCCTTGTAATGATCCCGAGCCGCGTATAACATCTAGGTTGCTGCTTTTGGTTGTTGTTGGCCGTGGGGCTTGAACTCTGGGCTTGGGTGCTCTCCTGACCTCTTCAGCTCCAGGCTAGTGCTCTAACATTTTGAATCACAGCGCCACTTCTGGTTTTCTACTGGTTAAGTGAAGATAAGAGATTCATAGACTTTGCTGCCTGGGCTGGCTTTGAACCGTGATCCTGTTTCCTGAGTATCTAGGATTCCAGGTGTGAGCAACCAGGGCTTGGCTTGCTACTTGTTTTAATGCCACTTTTGAACTGAAAATTACTTATGAACTTTTAAATAGGTGTGAAACCCCTCCCCCCCAAAACTCCCCCCAATAAAAGAACATTTTGTGATATATGGGATTTCATTGAATTTCAAGTCAAATAAGGTTTCATTAAGATTATTCATTTGCTGTTTTCTGTGGATGACTTTGAGGGATGACATTTATATTAGAGACAGGTGCCAGTAGCTCTTACCTGGAATCCTAGCGACTTAGAATTTGGAGTATTGTGATTTGAGGGCAGCCTGGGCAGAAAAATCCACTAGATTCTAGCTCTAAAATAACCAACAAAAAGATGAGGTTAGAGGCATGGTTCAAGAAAGCCAGTACAGAAAGTAAAGTCAAGTAACTAAAATTAGAGGTTCAAGCTTGCCACTGTAGGAAAAAGGGAAAGGAAGGAAGGAAAGAAGAAAGGCAGGCAGGCAGGTAGGCAGGCAGGAAGAAAGAGTTATTTAGCTCTTTATTAAAAAAAAAGTTTACCTCCAACCACTGGAATGAACTATAACACCAGTAATTTCTGTGAGAAAAATCTAGATTCTCTTATGGTACATTTTTTTTTAACAATATAAAATTCCGTTGTTATTACCAAGGAGGTGTTGTACAGAGGAGTTAATGTCTCTAAAGTCAGGAAGTAAGTACATTTTTGGACAATGTCACCTCTTTCCTCACTTTCTCCCTCCTGTCCATGCCCATAACTTGCATAATTCATTTTCCGCATAGAGTCAACTGGGTGCCGTGATTGTATTTGTCCATTTTTCCTCCCTCCATTTCTGTGCCTGCCTTTATCCCCCTCAAAGGCCAAATGCAGCAACAGCAATTACAACAACAACAAAACCCAAAGCAAAATAAAATGACATCACCATCACCACCATCATTACAAAATCCATTTTTTTTACTACTTGGAATTTGTTTCGCTAAATAATATTTTGAATGTTCAGCAGAGTTAGGCTTTTGTGTTCATCTCTTCTGAGTATCCTCTTTTAGTCTATTTGGATTGTGGTGCATTTCCTATAGAATTGTTGATATTTCCACTTAGGTGTTGGGGAGAATAGGCTGTCTGACTATTGTGTGCACAGAGCTCCTTCTTAAGACAGCAGCACAGCTCCAGAGAGGCCTTAACTTTTCCTCTGGGTGCTGATGTTCTGTGTTCTTGCAGTGTGTACATAAACACTTTCTTGTCTGTTTGGAAACTTTGCCTTCTTCATTGGGTTACATTTTATTTTATAGAATACTACTTCTTTTTTTAAATTGTAATTAATAGAAGAGTTTCAGTTATATTCACCAGATAAAAGGTACATTTAGAATACTACTTCTAACTCAAGAGGCTGAGATCTGAGGATTGCAATTTGAAGCCAGCCTGGGGAGGAAAGGATGTGAGACTCTCATCTCCAATAAACTACTTAAAAAGAAAAAAGTGGGAAGTGACATGGAGGCCAAAATGGGTAGAGCACTAGCCCAGGGACAGTACGTAGGCCCAGAGTTAAAGCCCCAGGACTGGCAAAAAAAATCAAAATAAATAGTATTTCTAGTATTATTTTAGTATATTTTAGTACAACTTACTATATAGCTTTAGTAGAAAAGTACTGAAGCTGCATAATAAATTATTTCCTTAATAGATCTTTTAAAACTTCAAGTTTATGGCCTGGAGTTTGGCCTAGTGGTAGAGTGCTTGCCTAGCATGCTTGAAGACCTGGGTTTGATTCCTTACTACCACATACGTAGGAAAAGCTGGAAGTGGTGTGAGCTCTATCCTTGAGAAAGTCCAAGTTCAAGCCCCTGGACTGGCAAAAAAAACCCAAACAAGCTTCAGGTTTATATAATTTGCAATGCATATTATAATATATTGTATGCTTACATATAATCATACAACTTATATATTATACCATACTATTATACTATACATATACTATAGTATATATTTGGTATTTATCATATTAGGCTGATACCTGATACTCTATATAATTATGTTATATTTTATTATCTATTATATTTTTACATTTATTTTTATATTAACTTTACAACTTGGGATATGGGAGTTGGGGGAGAGGGATAGTGGGAGAAAAATGAAGGAGAGGTAACAATGTTTGACAAGAAATGTATTCGTTATCTTATGTAACTGCAACCCCTCTGTACATCGCCTTTACAGCAAAATAAAATGAAATAAAAATTATTCCCCCTTCTTCCCTCTCTCCTTATTTAGTGACTCATATAGGTAGACAATATTATCCAGTGGTGACTATTTTTTTTTCTTTTATTTATTTTTTTATTGTAATTAGTAAAAGGGTTACATGATATTTGCCAGATAGAAGGTGCATTAATTCACATACATTGATACCCTTTCACATGTCTTGGTACCCGTTTCCCTCCCCCCCCACACCCCCCACCCGTCTTGGTTTTCCCCCCTTCCCTATCAAATTTCAAATATCCAAATACAAATAAATTCAATATATCAGATAACAAAGTGAGATACTATACCAATATGAGATAACCAAGGGACAGCAAATGAGATGAGAGACAACATAGTACATTAAGGACAACAATCATTCATTATATGGCTTTTGTTTCACTATCCTGGAGGTCCTTTCAATTAGCTTCACATTATATGTCCTTATGTATCAAGATTTTGCTCTATTGTAAATCTCTGCTAGTAGAACCCAAGGTTTCTGACTATTTTTTTTTTATTGTCAGGATGGGAAGATCGAGGGAATCTCCTACAGTGAAAGCCATACTTGAACTTAGTAACATAATTAATACATGGGCATACACAAAAATTATCACAAAGTGTCACTATACCTGAAGGTTAGTTTTCTGCCTTAACATTTTTATGCTTTTCAATATATTTTTCCAGTTCCCAGAAGAGTAGAAAGAATGGACTGAATGCATCTTAAAGCACATTTCCTAGTTTGTAGGTTTTTAATTCAAGAGCTCTGGAATTTTGTGGTTTCTCCACAAGTAGGCCTTGGATGAAAACTTAAGGTAGCAAGTTTAAAAAAAAAAAACTGGCCCCGAGTTTTCCTTTTATTTCAAACTGAACTCATGTTACTCCTGTTGAAAATTGTACTGACAGGCCTGTACATATAATTTATGATATTTCCTATCAAGATGTTTAGCTGAATTAGAAACATTTGGGAACAAGGCCTTCTGTGGCCAGTTAAAAGGCATTTTTCTGCTGGAGAGAGGAGAAGCATGGGGCACAGGGTATAATATACAAGAGTTCTTAATATATTTTATTTCAATGACTATTGATCAAATACTTAACTGTAGACTGTTTACAATTTTGATCCTTGTTGTAATCACAGAGGAAGTGTTTATGGCTAGACACTTAGCTTTCTTTTAAGGTGCTCACCTAATGTACTGTTTACAGGGCAAATGTCCCCAAACATCTTCTTATTCTCTGAAACATTACTTCGAATAGCTTACATGACTCACTTGTCAGACAACTTAATTAGAGGCACTGAAGTGAAAAGGGAAGTTCTGCTGAAGTTTTCTGTTGTTATTGTTGCTGTTTGTTTGTTTTTGGTTTTTGGAGAGCATGTGGCATTCAACAATAAGATGAAAAACTTTTTACATAGGGCTATCTTCTAGCAGCTTAAAGAAAACAGACAAATTTAACATTAAATGAAGAGGTTCTTGTATTGATTGGCCCAGTTACTTAAAAAGTGATCTGAAGCCCATAGACTGACTACACGTGATAAATTGTACAGATCTCTAAGCATTCACACACGGTGAGACTGAGGGAGGATGCTCTTACTGTTCCTCTCAAAAGAGTTCTAACAGAAAGGCACATTGCCTGTTGACATCTGAGTATACAAAATAATACTAATCAAAATGAACTCCAGGATGTTTTGTTCTTTTTTCTTTTTTTGCTGTTTTTCTTTTCTTTCTGACTTATTGGTTCATCTATATGTCTTTGGGCGTAAAAGCGGTGGCCCAGAAATGGAGGGACAAAAGGTGAACAGATGTGGCCATGGTATTCACTGGGCAGGCATGGGAAGAAATCACTAGGGTAGAGCAAGGGAAGGGATGCCACTGGCCACCAAGAAATGTACACTTGTCCTGACTTAGAGAACGGTAGCAGCTCTGTAGATCACCTTTATGTAAAAAAAAATCACAATAAAAAAATAAAATAGGCTCTGCTTGTTCTTTGTAAAAAGACAGAAAGTGGTGTTGATCACATTAGTTCTTAGCATTGTATTCATTTACCAGTGAGGATAAATGCCAGCACTACATGCATTAAATGCATCTGAAAACACATTTCCAGGGGTTTAAAAGGAGATACTACCAACGCCAATTAGATTTTTGCCCAAGAAGGCACTGAGTGAATTTTTTCCCCCAGTTTCACATACGTTGCCAGGTGTTGCTGCTCAGCTTTCTCAGAAGACTCTTACCAGTCTATACTCTTCTAGAGACTTTTTGGAGACACGTTGATGGCTAGATTCTTGCTCCGGAGCCTCAAAGACCTAAGTGAATGAAGATGGCTGGCCAATCAGGCATTAGCCTGGGCAAAACAGGAAGTTTTGCAGCACTAGAGGAAGCCAGTAATCTCTAGCCAGGCGCTGACCAAGGAGAATGAGGATTGTGGATACCCAGACAGATTTTGGGGAGAGGCAATCAGGATTCTTTATCTAGTCTGCGAGAAACTTAAAGTGACTTTTAACCTGAAGGAACCCCAAGCAAGGATAGGAGCAGAAAGCCAATATTTCTTTCTTTTAAAGATTTTTTTAAATGAGCACATATTAGTTGTACAAGAGAGAAACTCACTGTGACATTTACATATAATATACTCTGGTCAAAATCATCTTTTTCATCTTTCTCCCTCATCCTCCTTCCCCTTTCTTAATACAAATTCCACAGGTTTCCTTGTGTATACCAATAGTGGCTGAGGGTGATTTTTCTTCTCCTCACCACATTCTTGGCAGCAATCATTAATGCTTATTTATTATTTATTTTAAACATTACCATTCTGGCTGGGGTGAGATGGCATCTCAGCTTTAATTTGTTTTTCCTTTTATGGCTAAGAACATTTCCGGCCCGCGCCCCCCCCCCCCCGCCCATGTAGCTAATGTGTCTGTTAGCCCTTTGTATTTCTGTAGAGAATTATCTGTTCATTTTGTTTCCCATTTTATTTGGTTGGATTATTTGTTCTTTGCTGCCTAATCAGGGAGTAGGGTTTTATTAAAGATGCCAAGCTTGATTTCAGAGTAGCCAGTTCTGAGCATCCAAGGTAAAAATGGCCAGAGGCAGAAGGAATGACACCACTCATGAGCCTCAGATGCAGCTTCATCACAATTGCTTGTCTTAATGCTTAAAATCCTAATCAGATGGGGGCATTAACTTGAAAGGCAGTCATTCTTACCACATCGTGTACTGTTTAGGAGCTCCAGGTCAGAGTAAGTCACTGGAAGAAGTTCAGAGAAAAAGAGAGATACTTCCTAAAGAACCCACTCATTCCTGGGCAATAGGCCACATGCTTTCTGTATGCTTCCTTTTACCTAGCTGTGTATCTATATATCTATATCTTTCTGTGGGTGTATGTATGTATGTATGTATGTATGTATGTATGTATCTCCCCCCCTTTCTCTTTGTCTGTCTGTCTGTCTGTCTTCTGTCTTTGTGTCAGTACTGGGACTTGATCTAAGTGCCCAGTGGCTGGGCACTGTCCTCTAGCTTTTTCTCAGGTCTAGCACTCTACCACTCTAGCCACAGTTCCATCTTAAGGATTTTGGTGATTGGAGATACAAGTCTTACCAACCTTCTTGCCCAGAACTGTGATCTAGGAGTAGCTAGGATTATAGGGATGAACCACTGGCATCTGGATGTATATCTATCTATCTATCTGTCTGTCTGTCTGTCTATCTATCTATCTATCTATCTATCTATCTATCTATCTATCTATCTATCTATCTATCTATCTTTCCATCTATTATCTATTGTTGGTCCTGGGCTTTAACTCAGGACCTGGGCACTGTCCCTGAGCTTTTCCAGTCAAGGTCAGCACAACACCACTTCCTGCTTTCTGGTGGTTAATTGGAAATAGGAATCTCATGGATTTTGCCTCCTGGACTGGCTTTGAACTGCGATCTTCAGATCTCTGCCTCCTGATTATCTAGGATTACAAGTGTGAGCCACTGGTGCCTGGCTTCCATTTAGGACTCATTTTTTTTTTAAAGCAATCTTACAGCACCATTGAGAGGAAGCTACAAAGACGTCCTATCTAGCTATTATCTCTCGCATGCACACTCTTTCGTTATCACCACCGTGGATCAGAGCAGTGCATTTGTTACAACAGGCAGATCCACGTTGACTTACCATAATCATCCAAACTCTACTCGTGGTGTTGTGTGTCTTGTGGACGGGAGAGTGTATCTACCATTATGGTGTCAAAGCAGAGTAGTTCTTCCCTAAAATATTCTATATGGTCCAATGGCTTTTTCCTCCCCTCTAACTCCTGCCATCATAAACTTTTTCCTGTGTCCATGGTTTTGCTTTGTCTAGAATACTCTGCAACTCTGAAGTTGTACAGATTTGTTCCTTTCACTTCCTAATATGCTTCATGGCCTAGGAACTCATTTTTTTAAGCACTGGATAACATTATATTGTTAGGGCATATCATAGTTTATTATCCATTTACCCACATCTCAGTCCCTAAGTAGCTAGGATTACATGTGTGAGCCATTGGTGTCTGGCTAAATAGGTGCAAATTATATTCTTTCTTCCTTTGTGTGTGTGTGTGTGTGTGTGTGTGTGTGTGTGTGTGTGTGTGTGTGTGTGTGTGTACTGGACTTTGAACTCATGACCTTACTTACTTTGCTAAGCAGACACTCTTAGCATCAAGCCACGCCTTCAGTTCAATGTGTGCTTTGGAATGAGTCATTGCGTGAATCATATGGAACAGCTGAGACCTTTTATTTCTTTCCTGTGAGGAGAAAGCATGTTTGTCAGAACATTTGTGTTCAATATAGACACAGTCTTGAGCTAGAGAGGCATGTTTGTTTGTTCTTGTGATTAAAATGTGGAGATGACTTCAGGAACAGCTAGAGCCAGGTGTCAGGCCATGTATTCATGTCTGACTGACTTCTCATACTGTTTCATTCTCCCAGGGAATCATTCTCACTCAGAATCTCTTTCTACTCCCTGTCCCTTGGTGACTAAGTATTCAGCCACAGATTCTGGTTTACATTTTACTGGCTCAGAAACCTTCGTAGAAAGGAACTATTTCTTCCCCAATAGTTTCTGGAGGAGAAGTTCTGAGACACGGGCCATGTGTCTGTCCTTGAACCAATCTCTGTGGCCAGGATGACAGACTCTTCTCATTCACTAGGCTTGCTCAGATGATCACCATAAATGCTGGGACTTGTAGCTGTATCCAAACTGCTTTAGCTATATTGTGATTTCTCCCAGGAAGATCGAAGGCAGCCATGCAGGGACACAAGGTAATGGATGCCCAGGAAGGCAGAAGCCACATTGGCACACACCACAAGTACGAAGAATGGGAGAGGAGTAAGTGAGTGACATAGATTTACTGACTGTTCTGTGGTTTACGCCAAGCTGCTGCATCTGGTTGACTTTTGTCTAATCATCATTCAGCATTGAGCTGGCAAATCACAAGCAGTTGTGGTTTTAAATTTTGTAAGCGACAGAATCACTAGGACAACATTACAAATGTATCCATCTATTTCTTTTGTCTTTGTATCTTAGGCTCAGGAGAGCAGCTCTGGGCATTGATTCTCCCCTTTTTTACCCCCACAACCCCCCTCCCATCCCACAGTCCTGGCCAATCTGAAGTTTCCTGGGTTGAGGCAGCCTGGAGCCTGGCCCAGAGAGCACTCTGTTAAACACAGAGATGAAGTTATCATGGGCTTGGCCCATTCTCCACTGGAGTTTTTATGATAATACTATCAGCCAAAAAGATGAAGCAAGACGTGGTGCTTTAGAACAATGGAGCCCCTGGGTTGAACACTGTAGACCAGGGGAGGTGGGAAATAAAGAACTTGAGATTCCTGTGTGTGTGTGTGGGGGGGAAGCCACTGTAATTCTGAAGGTGTTTTGCTGAGGAAAGGCGCTTGTGATTTGTGAAGCAAGACTAATCTGCTTGTGGGAAGCTGCAGCATGAAATGAGACAAGGTGTGATCATCTGTCAAGTTCTACAGAGAGATGATTTAGGGGGAGATAGTGGCTTGAAAACGTGAGGATGGGTGTTACTAACTTAATCCATATGATGCCTTGAAAACAAAAAGTATATTAGGGGGCGAAAGGCATGAAGCAGACATTCCTCATTGTCTCCAGGTGAGATTTCGCCTGTGAGTTTACAAGCAAGTGTTGGCCTGCTGTGTGCAGACATTTGTACAATAGATTAGAGCGCACAGATCGCCACAGATGAAAAGTCAGGGGAGACACCTCTGACTCTTTCCCTTCCCCTGTCTAATTTATCTATCTCATTTATTCCAGACAAGAGCTCCTTTACTTTGTGAAAATTAGAGACATCTGTACTTGACCAACTTGAGGACAACCAAAGCTTAGGATGCCAGGTGTGAACAGATGGCTTGTAGGGTCAAGAAGGTGACTCCTTTCTTCCTCCTCCTCCCCCCCTCCTCCCCCTCCTCCTCCTCCTCCTCCTCCTCCTCATCATCATCATCATCATTGACAATGATCAAGAGGTATTTGCCAGGAGGAAAGAAGGAGGGAGAATTAAGCTTCAGTAAGAGATGCAGATGCTAGAAGGACTAGGATGATTCACTTAGCTAGGAATGTGCTTCCAATTCCACACAACAGTTCTCTGGTCCCCCCTGTTAATCTTGGGGCACTGCTGCTGCTGCTGTGAAGGGGAAGCAGCATACAGAATAGGATGGCATCTGCGTGTGGATCATTCATTTTTCCTAGGATGCTTACTTCCAGCCCTCAGACTGGGTCAAGGGCTTCCACAGGTAGGGGAGAGATACTCAGAAAGCTGGATTTGTCCTTGTGAAGATGGGAGGTCAAGAAGTGTAATTATCAAGGTAACTGTGGCTCATATCTGTAATCCCAGCTATTCAGGAGGCTGAGATCTGAGGATCATGGTTCAAAGCCATCCTATGCAGGGGAGTTTGTGAGGTTCTTATGTCCAAGTAATCACCCCCCTACCCCAACTGGAAGTAGAGGTATAGGCTCAAGTAGGTAGAAAACCAGCCTTGAGAAAAAGAGTTGAAGGAGAGTGCCCTGGGCCTTAATTCAAGCTCCAATACTCTCCTCCACAGTCATGGACACACATACACAACTAGACAGTAAAATGAGTCCCATATGATTTTTGTTTAAATTGAAAACCTGATATATAACTCAATCATTGGGGAATTTTAAAGCAGTTTAGTACTACTTTAAAATTAAAAAATTAAAAATTAAAAAAATTAAAAAATTGGGCATATCAACTTATTTTTCTTGTAAGTAGACACTATTTTTCAGAGAAGTTTAAGGTTTACAGGATTTTCTACAGGTCTTCAACAATTACCTAGGCATAACCTTCCCTTAGCATCCTCTAGAAAAGAGGGGTTCATTTGTTACAGATAACTGACCTGCACTGACACATCATGACTAAAGCCCAAAGGCTTCCCCCTTAAACTCTTTCACTGATCCAATTTCTAGTATATCAGATTATTGGAATAATAAACAGCCTTAATTATATGCATTTTAAGGTTCTTCTATGCTAGTTTTTAATCCTTGATGCTGTTTGTACGACTTGGTAGTTCATTTCTTTTTCATACTGAGTAATATTTCATTGTCTGGACGTTTCATTCTCTTATGGTGTGGGGATGGAAGGTTTGTTCCTGAGAAGAAGGGCCATGGTCAACAGTGGAGTGGGTCTGAGCTCTGTATGAGCCACACAGCATCTAGGAGCTTCCTTCTGTCTGCCAACTGGAATTCCACTTGATATAGTGATTTAGGGTACAGAGCAACCTTTTTCTATGTCCTCTCTCTTTTGTAATCTCTCTCCTCTCTCCTGTAATTTTTGATTGGATTCTTTGAGAACAGAGATGTCAAAGTAGTAGGAAAAGGGGAAGAGTGTGGGCTTTTGAAGAGAATTTGTGTTTAGGTCTCAGTTCTGGTACTTGTGAACTATTGGATTCTTAGAAAAACCATTTGACCTCTGTGTCTGAGCTGTGATTTCTCCATTTGTAAAGGGGAGACAGAGTTCTCAGCTCAAAGGCAGTTTGGGAGAATTCAAGCCCCAATACGATTTCATAATTAATACAATACCCTCTCAAATATTCATTTTAATAAATTTTTCAGTGAAGTGACTGGATCCCTGGTAGTCTTGCTCTTGGCTTCCCACTATGTTTCCCAACAAGTCCAGTGATGGAAAACCAGGGGCGTTTATTGTATCTTCATGCATGGAAAGTTAGTGTTTGCTTAGTGTGGGTAATTTTCAGGTGCATATTTATTCAGCAATTTTAACTCATAAATGAACCTTCCTTCACTCTCTTAAGCCTCCTGCAGCTCCCCAAATCACACACCAAACAAAACACAGGCTAGCCGAATAAAGACTGTCCCAAACTCAACATGAGCTGCACTGAACATTCAATTCTAAGTGAATCAGCTGACAGGTAGTTTTCTCCACTATGGCCCTGGTCAGGCTATTTCCCCTGAGTCCTTCTGAAGACAAAGGCAGTGTCAGGTAAACCTTCAAAAGCTGTTGCCTCTAGGAACCCTCAGCAGGGCATGCAAACATTCCACATTTCTCTGGTTTGACTACAGATCAATGGAGGTTCAACCATAGCACAGCTGTGTGTAGGTCTGATGCATTGCTATTCACTCCGGACAGAATTCATTGTTGTATGAGAACATATTAGTCTTTCTCATAAGCTGTTCCACTGAAATACAATGAGAAAATCACTCTGAAGTTGCAGGGAGTCCTGTCAGATTACTGTTGGAGTGTGTTTGTTAATTCTGAACCTTTTTCACTTACAGGAGTGTGGATCTGTGCCTTCTAGCGTGAGATAACTCCATGAGATCAGGAGCCATGTGTCATCTATTGTTCTTATAGGAAACCCACGACATAGGAAGGAAGTTCTAGGAGCTTCAGGAGAGGAGTGAACTGTTTCCTGGATATTTAGCAGTGGAAAAGAAGTGACCGTCGAGGCAGAACATGTGTAGAGTTCAAGACTTCTGGGCTAGGATCTAGTAGGGCATGCCGACATTGTCTTTAGAGTTTTATTGTGGATTTGCTGGAGGAAAGAGAAAGGTGACAGCTCAGTCTCAGGTCTCTAGGGGAATGGGTTTCCCTGACCTTATCATATATATTTTGAAATTTTTTCTTGGAAACAGATATAACTGGTGAAGGATGAGTACTCCACAAAAGAAAATTAGAAGCTGGGCGTCGGTGATTCCTATGTGTAATCTTAGCTACTCAGGAGGCAGAGGTCTGAGGATAGTGATTTGAATCTAGCCAGGGTGGGAAAAGTCTGTGGGAATGCTAGCCTTGAGTAAAAGAAAAAAAAAACAACAATTCAGGCACAATGCCCAGGCCTTGAGTTCAACACACACACACACACACACACACACACACACACACACACACACACTCACACACAATTAGAGACTGTCACAGGAAGCTGCTTTCCAAATCCATTGATAAAATGACTGCGTCCACCTTTCAGGGGATATCTTTTATACACTTTCACTTTCCAAGAAGTGTTCCGAAAGGTAGGCCATTCATTCGAATTCGTCTTGATGCCTCTCTTTATGAACGATGGCTCAGCTACTCCCGAAGAAGTTGGCTGTGTGAGGATTTCAAAAAAGGATGCATTTTGGAATATCTTTCCTGTTGACAGCTTCGTGTGTATTTAGGAATTGCACTAAACATGTCATTTCACATTATTTCATTCTTCCTCATCAAAACAACCCAACCAGATAATTATTCTTATTTTGAAGATGAGAGAATTAAGGCTCAGAAGTTAAATAACTAGAAACCACTGAGCTGGTACTGGAACCCAGCCACATACAAGCTACTAATCACTCTGATCCGCTGCTATAGCAAAGTAAAATGAAACAAAACAGTCACAATTCTCTTACACTTTTCTTCTCTCTGTGTTATCTTTCAGTGGTCAAAACCTAGTTCCTTCCGTTTCCCTGGCACAGTATTTTAAAGTAATTGTGAATATGAATAACTTTGAGAAATACCTGAACTGTCATTACCTTAGATTTATACTCTGCTAATTTATTCCTAGATAACTGGCAATTAATTACTTGTCTCTCCTCTTTAAGGAGGAATTGTCAAGTGTTGACACTGTAGCTTGTTCAGGAAATAAAGCACAGAAAGATGCCATGTTGGCAGTGGACATGACCTTATATTATATCAGGGGCTTGATTAGATTGGTACCCATCCTGGGATGGGTTTGCTTTTCGAGAAGAGAATGAGGAGGTAGAGCTCAGGAAAGAGAATGTCCACTGCAGCCAGAAGGAGATGGTCTCAAGTGTTAGGGCAAAGGTGTCTTTGAGGAAGAGGGAAGAAAAAAGTAGGAGAAGTTATAGGGAGTTTGTTATTCAAAGAGAGAATTTAGCTATGAGAAAACCCCTAGAGGAGAGCATGAAGTGGCAGAAGAATTTGGAAAGAAGTCTAGACTGAGAGTGGTATTCAGAAGAGATTGGCAGTGCTACAGACTTGGGAGAAGGATGAAAGGAGTTATGATTGTCACTCATGAGCTATTTTGTGGGGGAAATGGCAGCATTTATTTCACAACATGGAGCTGGGTAAGAAGGACTAGGTAAATAACAGTTTTAGCATTTTACTTGGTTGGTATGGGTTATGGTGGCTAACTGGGTCAGAGCTGAAGAAGGAAATGATGTGGAGAAAAGGGGATGGATTTGCTTTGGGCCACATTGGGAGTTGGTGTGGATGCAGGGGGAGCCTTCTAATGAGGCAGCCCAGTAAAGCACCTAGAGCCAGGACCTGGGTGAACTGTCCATGTGAAATGAGAATGTCAACCAAAGAGTAACTTACGGATGTGTTTTCTTCCCTTGAAGTGCATGCCCTGGTGTGTGGCTCTGAGTGAGCAGGCAGGTGTGTGCCGGTATGGAAGTCACAAGCAGGTGTTTCACAGTCAGATCCAACATCAAACCTCAGCTCTGCTACTTTCTAGTTATGGGAACTCAGCAATCAGTGTAATCTCTCCGAGACTCAGGAGAGGCAGTTACAAAATGAGGAATGATAATGCTAGCCCCATTAGGGGAGAAAATGATACAAAATTGTGTATAGTAGTTTCCTTTGCAAAGAAGCATACAGTAGCACTCAGAACTCCCCACTTCACAGATGCCCTTGCTGTGTATGGGGTCCTCTGTGTGGAAGATGGGGGTCTTACTGATAAGCTTGTCCATTATTCTGAGGTTGCTAAGAAGGGATAAAATCACCCATCTCTTCCAGAGGCCTCGCTGCAGAAAGGTGCGAGCTCACCAGACAGGCAGAGCATTTTCTTTAAGCAATTTCCAGAATCCCCACTGTCTGCATACCTGCTGACCCCCTGGAGTGGTTTAGCTCCATCCAGCTGCCATACATCCAGGGAAGAAGCTCTTTCTAGGTCCTTATCAACTGTCTTCCTTCCCAGCTCCTTCTAGCAATGACCTGTGAGCTCTGAAAACACTGAACTCAGAATGACTTTGGACAGTGGCCAAAAGACCCAGTACCAACCACAATAGTCCCCAGATATCCCAGGTCTTACATAAATACAAATCAATTGTTTTTATTTGAAAATGCTCAAAGCAGGGGTTATAGTTACTTAAGTCATGTAACGAGTACTTTTCCTTTTGGCCAATGTCACCCCTTCCCTCACTCTCTCCCAGTTTTTCTTCCCATCCCACCCATAAGTTGTATGATTCATTTTGAATATAGTGTCTAGTGAGAACCACTGCTGCATTCATTTACCCTTTGTCTCTCCATTTCTGTGCCTCTCCTTATACTCCCAAACACATATAGACAAAGAAGACAAAAAGAAGAGAAAAGAAAAACAGCAAAAAAAAGAAAGAAAGAAAGGAAAAAAGAAAAAACCCTCTTGTTTCTATTTCCTGGAGTTCATGGGGCTTGAATTAAGGGCCTGGGTGCTGTTTCTGAACACTTTCGTTCAAGATTAGCACTCTACCACTTTGAGCCACAGCTCCACTTCTGATTTCTCAGTGGTTCGTTGGAGTCTCATGGGGACTTTTCTGCCCAGGCTGGTTTTGAACCAGGATCCTCAGCTCTCAGCCTTCTGAGTAGCTAGGGTGACAGGTGTGAGCTATTAGTGTCTGGTGATAAGTATTGTATGATCAGATGGACATAGACATTGCGCCTTTCTGCTCTTCTCCTAAGAGTTTCCTTCTTTTTTCGCACTGTGTGTGACTATCCTGAGACTTGTACACTTGATTATGTCCCAGTGTCAAATACAGGTTTTAATTGATCTCCAGTGGAACTTTATTGGCCATGCCATTGGTTGTAAGACCATAACAAACATTGTTTCAAGGGCCACCACATCAGCAAACATCATCTTTGGATAAGCCAGAGATGGGCAGACTGGTGGATGACCGTGTATGTGAGTCTGACAAGCCTGCTTCAAGGCAACAAACCCTGGGCAAGATGAATGCGAGTCTTGGCAGCTTTTGGAGGAGCCAGATCCATTAGCCCAGGACTTGAGAGGCTGTTTACACTTAGAGGGATTCATTTATTTCCTCCTTGTGATGTAAAACGGTGTCAAGTCTGATGGAAGAATGCCCGAGTGTTATATGTGCTATTGGCTACATGAAGGGTACCCCTCGTCTGTCAGCTGTCCTGCTAACTTCTTGGGGAATAACGTCCTCTACCCAGCCCCTCCCCCACGCCTGTGTGCAGCTGTTCAATGGAAGGGTAAGGCAAATGCAGTCTTCCCTGGAAATATGGCCGGAGTCAGAATGGCACCAGGCTGTGTGCTGGCATTCACCAAATCTCCTCTTCTGTTGTCATGCTAATATTCACATTTGGCACTCAGCAAGTGCAGTTCCGTCTTTTATGTCTTTAGGTGGGATTGTGGGTAATGTTTGGAAAGAGAGATTTCCATAGGTAGGTATCCTGCAGAATACCTCTCTGAAAGGATTTATCAAGAAGAAATGTGCAAGCTGAAAGGTGGAAGGAAGCTGGAGGAAGGAATGGGAGAGGAGGTGAAGATTAGGGAGCAAAATATATGATTTTCAGCTGCCCTGGGTAGCCTGGAGCAGTCTGTTCTCCCCTCCTGGGAGGGAGGCTCTGCAGGTTGCAGTATAGATTGGATAGATTTATGCCCTGCACGCTGAATACATATCCATGACTCTCCACGGCACAATTTTGAAAAGGTGATTATGGGTCTGACATGAAGGAATATTTTATATGAAATTGCTGAAAGATCTCTGGGCACTAACGATAATCACCTTAGTACTTTAGAAAGTGTTCCAATTTGTTTCCCGTTAGCTGTTTGGCAGTGAGGATTTGCATGCAATTTTAGCACAGAATCTGGGCACCCTGTATACCATCCTGCTCCGTAGAGGGACTTTCTTGGGAGAAAAATATTCTGTGGTTTGGGAATAAGTCCCAGGAGATTTCAAAACGTGCCCAGACTTCAAATCTGAAATGCTACTTCTTGAGAGTATTTCAAAGAGACAAAATACAGGAAAAGGATGTGAATTAAAAAGATGCATGCTCAAAGTCACTCATCATAGCATGATATAATTTGTATATCCTGCCATGTGAAATGCCATGCAAATATGTACACACACACACACACACACACACACACACACTTGATAAAGCAGAATTGGCTACAACTTAAATGTGCCAAAGAAGGGCATTTAGTGTTTCACAAAGCACTACAGAACAAATATGGATTGCTCAGAGAGAAAAGTAATTCATAGAATGGGATTTTATTTTATTTTCAGTAAATACATACCCACACATCTACCTATCTATCTATCCATCTATCTATCTATCTATCTATCTATCTATCTATCTATCTATCTATCTCTGTCTGAAGCTAAGTCAATCAATAAATTTATCTATGAGGAATTCTATAAGGAATATAATAAAATAAATATAGTAAACAAAGGTGGTCATGTTAAGTTGGTAAGATCTTGGCTTAGACTTTGTTTTGTAAAGCATGAGTTACCTGTTATATTAACATAGAATACTTGTGTTGCAAAATAGTACTCCCTGTATCTTTTTTGGACTGTGCCCTAATCTATGAAGCGATGTTTATACCATCACTTCATACTTGGTTACCATAGTATCCAAGAATTATTCCATTCAGTAATCCCTCAGGTCATCTGTTGTCTTCAACCTTACTCACATTCCGTGATTACATGGAACAGAGAGGACAGTGAAAGCCATGTTTTCTGTTTTCAGAGGGCACTACCATAAATTGGTGTACCTGTTCCACTATTAGGTTCATGTCCATGGTGAACTTGAATGAAATAAATACAGGCTCACTCATACAGGGCCCATGGAATTGTTTTGTTTCTGTCCAAATTCTTTGAAAGTGACCAAGTGAGAAAAGACAAGATCTGCAGTTAAGTGATTCACCCACCCCCTGAAGAGAAGGCAGGTGAGTCAACAAACCCTTGAGATTAGTAACACCAAGAGTTGTTGATCCATATAAACTGATTTTTGCGAGGAGTCTTAGGTCTCTTTTTTTTTTTTGTAGGAGTTGGAGGAGATTTCAAGTTAAACGACATAAATGAGTAATGTATAAATAGAATACATAGAAAACATTGGCATACATAAAAACAACCTTTTAACTTTTCCTATCATAAATTGTACATATTTTTTCTACCACCAATTAATGTATACATTCTGTTTCCTTCTATAGTGCCATCAGAAGTTCTGCCATTCTTATGTTATCCTTCTTTCTGGGATGGAGTTTATGGATGACACATAATGGCAGATCTGATGCTATTACTTTGGCAACATGGCTTTCCAGGTCAGTGATGCCTCAAGCCCAGCACTTTTTTTCCCCAGGGATGTTTAGCTTTTATACACTAGTTATTGTAAAATATTTACCCTGTTTATTACCAAATAAAATATTGCTTGTGATTGTAATCTATTCTTCCAAATACTGTTTGGTCAATGCTCCAAATTTTTTAAACATTTTTTTTGCCAGTTCTGGGCCTTGAACTCAGAGCCTGAGCATTGTCCTTGGGCTTTCTCAAGGCTAGAGCTCTACCACTTGAGCCACAGCACCATTTCTGGCTTTTTTTCCCCTTATATATGTGGTACCGAGGAATTGAACTCCAGTTTTGCTAGGCAAGCACTCTACCACTAGGCTAAACTCCCGGCCCTCCAAATTTCATTAGAGATACATTTTAACATTTGAAAGCTGAAGAACCTAAAGGCAATACGACTTTACTTAGAGCACACAGCTTATAGTTAGAGCTAGGACTTAAAACTAGGAATTGGGCTCCATTTTTAAATGGTCTTCCAACCATGTCAGAGTTAAGGTTTGGTTGCTGTGATGGATAAATGCTGGCATTGCTGTTAGCTTTTCTATATGGTGTGTAGATTTAAAAATATTCAGCTACTTATTAGCCAACTCTATTACAACAAAGTCTACCTGTTAACAAGGGAACTAGGACTATTCAGTGCTCTTGTTGTTGTTTAATTCTTCCTTCACCTCTTTGTTCTCTTATTGCCTTGGACCCTGAGTCTGAAAGATTTGATTTAAACTTCTAGCTCTGTCACTCACTGGTTGTGCAAGACTTGGTAAGTTTCTTGAAAAAGAGGAAAATATCTACTCTAAAGGGGTGTTGTAAGGAAAAATGAGAGAATTCATATAAAACATTCAGCACAGAGCTGGATTAGCACTGCCAGTAAACAAAAGCATTCTTGTCACTAACAATTCTAAGTGATATTACGAAATGAATTTCATATACACATACATACCTGAAAGCAAAGCGGTAATAAAGCAAAGAATTAAAACTCTATTTTTTTGCCAGTCCTGGGCCTTGAACTCAGAGCCAGGGCACTGTCTTTGGGTTTTTCTCAAAGCTAGTGCTCTACCACTTGAGCCACAGCACCACTTCCGGCTTTTATCTGTGTATGTGGTACCCAGGAATTGAACCTGGGTTTTTTTTTATTAAAAGATTTTATTAACACTGATTTTTTACATCATATTTCAAATGTCAAGTTTAACAAACAAGTATTCAAGAATGGAATCTCTATAAGCAATCACTGGCACAAAAATTTAAGAACAAAATTAAAATTAAGCTGAGAGTTTGTATGTCATAGATACATGTCAATCTATATATCATATGTCTATAGAATATATGTCCCATCATAGATCTATATGTCTGTATAGTTATATTTATATCTCTAAGTTCATGTCAATGACCTCGAGTACCCGAGTATTGAGTCATTGCTCTTGTACAGTTTGGATCTAATATCAAGGAGACCATGCGCCTTTTATTCCTTTGGTCTTGACTTATCTCATGCAACATGATTTGCTCTAGTTCCGTCCACTTCCCAGTGAATGCCATTATTTTATCTTGTCTGTTGGCTATGTAGAATTCCATTGTGTATGTGTATATATCTATATCTATATATATCTATATATATCACATTTTTTTGTATTCATTTATCTGTAGTGGGGCATCTGGATTGTTTCCATCGCTTGTCTGTTGTGAATAGTGCAGCGATGAACATGGCTGTGCAGGTGTCCTTATCGTACCCTGGGTTATGATGTGCAGGATAGATGACCAGAAGTGGTATGGCTGGGGATGAAAGGTCTATGTTCAGTTTTTTGAGGAACCTCCAAACAGCCTTCCAGAGTGGCTGTACTAGTTTACATTCCCACCAGCAGTACAGTAGAGTTCCTCTTTCTCCACATCCCTGCCAGCCTTTGTTGTCTGCTGAACCTGGGGTTTTGTACATACTAGGCAAGCACTCTACTAGTAGGCCAGGCTCTTGGCCCCTAAAATTCTAATTTTTGTGAAGTAGTTTTGAAGCACTAGAAATCATGGGGGCCATCCATTATCCAACCATCTAAACCTCTGGATGATTTCTGTTAATTCCAGAATACCTAAGAGCATAGCTTATTAAGAAGGAGAAATGGCATTGTCTAAGTTCTAGCTAGAGTAACAAGAGTATTTCCTTAGATTTTCCTGAGCATCCTATGTGGTGGGTGTTATAGTGTACACTTTATTGCATACACAAATGGACTTTTGGAAGTAAACTGCTGTGCAACATGTAGATTGGCAAAGCAGGTATTGAAATACTTTGCTCTGGGATCCATCACACATTTGAGTAGATAGCATATCTGAAATGTTAACAAGTCAAAGTTCTAGGATTCCCCCTTGATGTTCCAAAGATTTATCTCAGTGAACATCAAAAATTCATGATACATATTCATCCTTCTAATAACATGACAGTTATACTAATGATTCAAACACAGGCCTTTTTGTCACTACTGGAGATTTTTTGAATGGAATCCATTGTGGAGTGATTTGGTAGTCTTTGTTTATGTAAGTCTTACAAGTAGAATGTAAATTATAGGCAGGAGAATGAGTTCAGTGGCCAAAAAATATAACGATTTCATTTTTGGTTATGTTGTTTGACAATGAATGGCACAGATGTGGGAGAGTTAGTTGACACCAAAATCTTCTAAACTGAGTTGTGGGCTTGTGTTAGTGACAATAGGTTTGCTGTGACTGTTCAGGAGAGTTCTACTTTCTTATTAACTTATGATCGCTTTCTAGAATCTTCTTTTCAAAAATTACATTCCTATTCTCACCCTTAAAGGCTTAAGGTATATTTTTCTCCAGCGAAATTAGCCTTATATGTAAGCCTTGGTTAGTCTTCAAACATTTTGAATATGCTGATCTCTTTTTTTGGATATTTTTCTTAAATATTAGTTCTGTCCTGGTCTTTTGATTACTTTGTGAGAAACAGCTGTATTCTCTGTTAGCATGACATGAAAATTTTCTTTGCAGAGGACCAGAGACAGGAAAGAGAAGAACAAGGAAAGAAAGACAGGAACAGGGAAGTTGAGGGATGAACCCAAGTGGGAGAGAAGCTGAGAGCTGGAATGAAGGAAAGATGGAGAAGGAGATAAAGAGAGAAGTTATGAGGACTAGAGGTAGAATGAAGGGAGAGAAGAAGACAGATGGGAATAAGGGAAAGTGAGAAAGGGGGGGAGAAGGAAAAAAACCAAGAAGGCAGAACCTGGGCTCCTCCTGGGCCCAGCAGGGAGTTAGCAAGAAAGAATTTGAAACCAGAAGGACAATGTTATCCAGAACCAGGAGTTGAACCTAATTATAAGCAGACCCTGCCTACCCACTTTGGAAGAATGATGGACTCCTGGCATGCGCCCTCGCTTGGCAATCTCCGCCCCCATCCGGGCTGCCATAAGGAGATACGTAATGTCTAGAGCAATGGGAAAGTCATGCTTGCAGATGGTACAGATGGAGCTGCCTCATAAAATGACTCACTGTGAATCCTCACTGAAATCTCCACTATAAAAATGATAATGGAAAAAGCACAAGAAAGCCTAAATGGGCTTGAAAGAAATTTGTTCCAGCTTGTGTAGCTCCCTTCAAATTTTTGTAAAAGACCCTATTAGAAAATGCCAGCAAGATAATGTATCTTCTTTTCTCATGGCTGTCCTTCCCCTCTTCCCCTCCCCACTTCTTTTTGACATCAACATGTAAGTGAAAGCAGCAAGGGGAAAAGAGGACGGAGTACTGGGAGAAAAAAATGTAAGAACTATTTATTAGGCAAGAGGCTGATGTTGTGGAATGGGAGGGCTGGGGAGCTTTTTCTGGAGAAAGGGAGTGGTGATTTGGAGATGGAGAGGGCAGGCTTTAAGAAGGACATATTGTGTTTTGCACGGCATCTTGATCGGATGTTACTAGAGTAAGCTGGGCCTCTTGGAGAGTGAGATCAGAATCTGAATGAGGGAGGTTATGAAGCTGTGCAGATTTCTGTTAGCAGGATGAGGAAGTTTTTAAGCCCAAAGAGCATTCCATTCTGAAAGTAACTTACTGGCTTCTTCAAAGTCACTCAAGGTCACGATTCTTTTTCATTTGGTTGATCTCAAATGGTCCAGATTGTGGGTACAGACCGTGTCAGAAGTGGAGGCTATCATTCAATGGAAAGTCTTATCTAGACTCTCTAGGTAAAGAGTTATAGAATAGAGGGAAAAGTATGCTGGCAGCCCAGACTCAGGGCTCCTAGTCTTGATACCACTGAACTTCAATGCAAGGAGAAGAGTCCAGAGTGGGCTCCATCCATCATACTGATGGGGAGAAGGGAACACTTGGTGAAGGTCAACCAAGTTTAGAATTAAGGGAGCGGTGAGGGGATGGATGGCAATGTATTTGGGAATTCTGTGAAATTGTTACCACCCCAATGTGTAGGATCACAGGGGATGGGACGATGTTTCTGGAGGCCAAATGACAGAAGAGTTTGCTGGGAATGGGATCTCTGGTATTGTGGTTACCATGGTGATAGTCGCGGGGCTATAGTCACTGCTAGACAGAGGGTCAAGCCAGGGGGTGCAGAGAAATTCTGTGACCTCTTGTTTTTCTCCTATCTCTAGGTGCTTTGCATTGGTCAAGTCCAACCTAAAGACAGCAATGAGGGAAGCCAGAGCACAGAAGAAACTATAGAAGAGAGATGGGGTTCATGAAACAAGAATCAAAACAGTCAGTATGTAGGCCTACAGAGATAGATGGTCGTTTCTTAGTGCCAGAAATTAGTTCCTTTGTGGCTAGATCTAGGTAGAAGAGAAGTCTATTCAAAATGATGTAGGCCTGTGTCCTCTGCTGAATTCCAGTGAGCAGAGATCTAACGCTGATAAGAAACAAGAGTCTTAAGTGGGGAAACTGAGGTAGATAATCTGCCATTTGTTGAGCTATCAAAGGAAGCTTACTACATTTCTTGTATGCTTGCTACATTTCTTGATGGACCCAGGAATTGGGCTGGGCCTGGACACTCACAAAGTTTTAGTTGTTGGAATTTCTTCTGGGTGGGGAAGAAAAGCTGGAGTGATAGGGGAGGGTGGTTTACTTACTTATGATGTACTTGTCAGCAGATGTGAATACAGAAGCCTTAGAGGAATGGTGGGGCGTGAATAAGAGCCTGGAGACTTAGCTGCCAGGTACCCAAAGAGCCACAAAGAGGTAGAAAATGGGCCAAGGTGCCATGCATACCTACAGCCTTCCCAATGAGATGATACTCCTTTACAACCAGAACCTTCACTTTGTCTCCCTTGTCATCATTCTGGGTCATCTAGAGAATCACAGGTGTGGGGATAGCTTATAGAGGACAGTGTAGAACTGTGAGGGGAATTAGAAGTTTAGGGGAGAGGGAACTTCATATATATATATATATTATATATAGCTGTATCTATAAGTATACATATATTTCTGCAGCTTCTCTGATTTCTTTGGAAAATAATATCTTTTGTGAAAGTACATAAAAAAAGGGACTCAAAAATTTCAGGTTAGAAGAAAGCTGGTTTCTCCATGAGCTAAAAAAATTAAATAACTATCTTGTGTACACAGCATCAATTTCCATTGAATATGTCCATCAATGATACTAAAATGGTGGTATAGTAGTAGAAAATGCGTGAAATTAAATTTCATGATTGTTTTTTTGGATGTTCCCAAAGAACATTATGATTAATTATCATCTAGTTATATCACTATGGTAAATTTTGGCATCATGTGTTATGGCTGTCTCGGTCTTGAAAGAAACCTGCATTGTGGGTTTTGTGGTTCTTTCTCCTGGGCTTAGGAGGGGCCATAATCCTTTGCTGCCTTCTTTATACATGACAACCAATTTTCATTTTCCATCAGTCATGGGGCTTGAACTGAAGGTCAAGGCACTATCCTTGAGCAATTTTGCTCAGGGCTCATGCCGCAGCACGACTTCCAGTTTTCTGGTAGTTAATTGGAAATGAAAGTCTCATAGTCTTTCCTGCTGCGGCTGGCCTTAAACCAGCATCCTCACATCTCAGACTCCTGAGTAGCTGGGACAACAGGCGTGAACCTGCCTTGCCCAATTCCATCTCTCACTTTCTTTTCCTGGAAAGGAGCCCCGACACGTTATCAGCCTTGGTCACTACCACAATAGAGACAGTGATTACTACTAAAAAGTAATAGTTACATTTGATCTTTACTTTTGTACTTGATGATATTGTAGACATTCTTTCTTTCCCCTTTATGGCCATGGTTGGAGAGACTGAAAGTGTGCATATTTTCTATAAAACATCTCTAGTTCTACTTACAACCCTTTTTTCACATTTGCATCTTCTCTCTCTCTCTCTCTCTCTCTCTCTCTCTCTCTCTCTCTCTCTCTCTCTCTTCTTTCTTTCTTTCTTTTTTGGCTCAGTAAGTAGGTTTGAACTCAGGGCTTCATATTTGCTAGGCAGGTGTGTTAGGATATGTGAGTCACACCTCCAAACTTTTTGCTTTAGTTACTTTTCAGATGAGCTCTTTGGCTTTTGCCTGGGGCAGATGTGGATGATGTTTCTTCTACCTCTGCCTCCTGTGTAGCTAGGATTACAGGCATGTGTCATTACGTCTAGCTTCCTTTGTTATCATCATCATCGTCATCATAGTGATTCTTGTCGATGTTATTTTTATGGTTATGGGGTTTGAATTCAGTATCTCATATTTGCTAGTCAGGTGATCAACCACTAGGCCTTTAAAATTATTTATTTATCTTTAATTGTTATTGTGAAGGAGATGTTCAGAAGGGTTACAATTAATTATATGAGTCAGGTAATGAGTATATGTTTTCCCTCATTTTATCCCAGTTTTTCTTTCCCTCCTCCTTCCCCCCACAAACTGTATAGTTCATTTCCAACACAGTGTCTAGTATCACTGCTGAATTTGTTCATCCTTGTCCCTCCATTTCTGCGTCTCCCCTCCCTCACCCTCCTCAAAACAGACAGACTTACATACAAGACAAAAGACACAGAAAATAAAACAGCAACCATGGAGAAAATTACAACAAAAATTCACCTCTTGTTTCCATTTCTTTTTTTCTCTCTTCCATTTCTTGAAGTTCATTTTGGTAAATATTATTTTATATGATCATGTACACATAGTGATTGGGCCTTTGTGACCCTTTCCTGAGAATATTCTCCTTTGGTCTTACTGTGTGAATCTGTGGAGTCCTATATAATTTATCATGTTCAAGTATAATTTTTTGTCTTTTATCATACAGTATGTTTACTTATAGATTTATAGACAAATTCTAGTGACAACAAATGCAACCAATGCAACCAATGTTTCTTTGGGTTTGGATATTTGGGATGTTTTTCCCCCAAGTCTTTCCATTTCCTTATAAATAGGGCAATGTCATTTTATTTGATGGAAGCATAGAATTGTGTATATATACAGCACAGTTTCTTGGTTCCTTCATCTCCTGAAGGGCATCAGGGTTGATTCTGTATTTTGGCTATGGTAAACAATGCAGCAATGAACATTGTGTGTTGGTGGCCTTGTCTGTGGTCATTTGGGTAAATGCCAGGAGTGGGGTTCTGGGTCACAGGGGAGTTCTACATTTAGTCTTCTGAGGAACATCTATACTGCTTTCAAGAGTAGCTGAACAAGTTTACATTCCCACCAACAGTGTAATAGACTTCCCTTTTGGCCACACCCCAGCCAGGCATCTGTTATTGTTAGTTTTCATGATAATGCCCATTTTCACTGGGGTAAGGTGGACTCTCAATGTTGTTTTGAATTCCATTTTTTAAAATTACTTGGCTGTTTTTTTATTTAGTTATATTTCAGATAGGGTTTCATAGGGCTTGCTTGGGGCCAGACTCAGATAGAGATATGTCTAGTTATGGCTATTTGTATAAGCTAGGGTTGCAGTTGTGCCCAGGTTGCTTGTTGATATGGCTCTTTCATTAACTTTTTATGTAGGCTAGCCCTCAACCTTTGTCTTCGACTACCTGAGATAGTGGTGGTGAGATAGCATATCCTGCTACATTTGTATCTTGGAATCATTTGGCCCCTGTGCTTTCTGTCTTATGTGGATGTTTCATGGCATCTTGAAAATGTCGTCCTGAATATTTCACTTATAGATGAGGTGAAAATTAAAAGTTATTATGAGACACTTGCAAGTGAGAAGGAGAACGAATCATTTACAAAAGACTTGGGCGAATGATTTGACCTTCTAATATCTAGTCCTGAAACAAGTAGCTTGATTGAAGGAACTGTATTAGTTCTTTTCATAGAGGTTTAGATTCAGGGTAGTGGTTCTGTATTTCCCTCTACTTTTGGATCTACTATATCCAGAATTCTGTCTTAGCTTTGTTTCAGAAGTTGTCCCCTTATGATTGATGTTGAATATTATTGTCTGTGGATGAGGAAAACTAAGACCAGGGAATGCACCTGAGCTATTTGGAGGATAGGCTCTGCCAACTAGATTTTCTAAGCTCTGGGGAATGTTAGAATACTGCAGTAGTTCCAGTGTTAAGTGTTCTGTCTTAGGGTCTCTGTGAGTATAGTAAGACCTTTCTCTTCATCTTCCTGATCCTCTATCTAGGCTGGTGGTGGGATCTGAACATGCCTGCTGTTCCGTGTACCTGGGCTGGCACTGGTTCCACACACCCCTCTGTGGTCCTTCACTGAGTTCCGGTTTGTTCCCTGGCATGTGCTATTTCTTTCTAGGGAGTTATCTTGGCATGGGTGAAATAATAAATAGCTTTATTTTAAGTAAATTATAAATAGCTAAATTATAACTAACTATAGGGCTGTTGTTGGGTCTATTAGTCCAGAAAGGTAAGGCTCTTCTTTTAGTCTTCATGTGGTATTTCTGAGCAGTTTGGATTATATGCCCGTATTAGCCTAAGACTGGAGGAAACTTCCAGAAAACTTTAAAAACTTTTCTTGTTCCCCTACACCAAGTCTGAGGAACAAAGGCAAGTGAGCCCTGGCTGTACTGTCCTTTTGTGTGGCTTGAAAGGGGGTGTGGTCACTGCTTTCCATGTGCCTGAAGGGTGTGCTTTTATGGGTGCCTGACTTGTAAACTGGAGCTTGAATTTGGGGTCTTGTATTCTCCTTTGGCTTTTTTGTTCATAGTGGAGCCATGACTGTAGAACCAACTTTTTGTTGTTAAACAGGAGATAGGAGTCTCATAGATTTGTCTGCCCTGATTGGCTCAGAACCTGGATTCTCAGATCTTTGCCCCTGAGTGGTTAGGATTATAGGTGTGAGCCATCAGAGTGCCTGGCTCCCATATATATATTTGCCAATCCTGGGCTTGAGCTCAGGGCCTGAGCACTGTCCTTGGGTTTTCTCAAGACTAGAGCTCTACCACCTAAGCTACAGCACCACTTGCAGCTTTTTCTATGTATGTTGTACCGAGGAATCAAACCCAAGTCTTCATGCATACTAGGCAAGCACTCTACCACTAGGCCAAACACCCTGCCCCCATAATTATATTTTTATTGTGCTCTGTTTTAACTACTGCAGCTATACAATGTGCTTATTTCACTCATTAGTTGTTCTTGCCTATTTACTCTTTCAGGTGAGCTTTAAGATTACTTTGTCAATTAGCAAAACTGAATTGATGTTTTTATTAGCATTGTATAACATTAAACTTTCACGTGAATTGGTAAATTTTGACCTTGTTACCTATCCAACCTTTCCATCTTAATATGTGGTATATATTTTTGTTTAGTCAAAACTATTTTAAATGCTCTTCAGTGAAGTATTATGGTTTTTCTCTATAAATTTATTTGTATTTCCCATTAAAGTTATCTCCAAGCATTATATGCTACTATTAATCTAAATAGACTCATTTTATCTTTCTATTTCCCTGATTTTTTTTTCCTGCTGGGCAGGAAAGTGACTCAATTTTACAAAATATGTATTTTATGTTAGACTTTGCAAGAGTTTATGGATTTTTTCAGAGCACTTCAGCTGATTTTTGACTTTCTAAGTGTATGCACACATTAATTTTAGAACATGAAAAAAATGCTTTATGTGTAATTTATTCAATAAGCTTGGTAGAAAAGTACCCAGGAAGGAGGGGAATGGTTCTAATATTGTAATAGTGCTTACATTCCCTTCATAAGGATATTCTAAGTTAACTTGTGTAAAGTTGGTGATTTATGGCATCCAGATATACTTTGTAAAGTCAACCACATGCCTTGCTTTTCCCTGTCAACCTGTGCTGTGTAGCAAGACACATGTGGTGTTTTTCTCCCTGAAAAGCAAGTTCTTCAGCTCAACATGCAGATTCTGGGCAGCAACCTATTAATTCAAGCAGATTGATGCCTTGCCTGCTTGCTGGGAGAGGATTTCATAAATGAAAACAGGCCAGTGCTTACTCGATTCAGTCTTCCGGCCCTGTCACTCTTCCTTCCTACAGCTAAGCCAGGTGCTTGGAGAACAGGGTTGGCGTGTTTGTGGAATGTTACACTTAGTGAGCTAAAAAAGAAACCAATAAATAACCCAAACAAGTGGAAAGAATTTGGTGAATGCTTGCTTTTAAGACTTCAGAGATTCAAACTGATCGTATCTCTCCCTGGCCAGCCAGCAAACCACTGAAAGGGAGGAGTTAAGGCCTTAGACTTCACTAAAAAGACATCCGAAAATGAAAACTTAGGGTTTACAATAAGTAGCATTGGATGAAAGTATTAATTTCATAGGCGCATAAGACCAAGGGGGAGGAAAATACCTTGAGTATGTACAGAATTCAATATTTAGCACATTTTCCTGGGGACTTGCAATATTTCAACATGTATTCATTTGTATTTGCAGTTAAGACTGCAAATTCACAGGCATCCTCTTTCCTTGGTTACTCATTGACCATCTGGCTATACTGAGTAGAGTTTGAATATACGGTTTAGAGTTTGAATAAAGATGAATGAATGTGAACCTAATTTCCTTACCTGGTGTGGCCCATTCTGAGATCCACGGGAGAAGGTAGAATTTGTTTCTTCCAAAAGACTGAGGAAAGTTCTTTCTATTCCTTAGGTTTGTTGTATTTCACAGGGACTAGCTTTTAGGGTCTCTTCGTGTGTGTGTGTGTGTGTGTGTGTGTGTGTGTGTGTGTGTGTGTTAACTTTACTACTTGAAACACACTTCTACTTCTAGATTTTTTTTTCTGGCTAATGGGAGATGAGTCTTATGGACTTTTCTGCTTGCATAAATGGTTTATAACTTTGATCTTCAGATCTCAGCCTCCTGAGTACCCCAGGATTACAGGTGTGAGCCACCATTCACAGCCAAGGATGGTTTTTAATGAACATAGGCTCTTTTAATAAACATTTAGCTCTGGGCCTAATCAATGCAAGACTTGGATTCTGCTGTTTTGGTCAAGCATGGGGCCATTCAAGGGGTTTTGGGAGGCCTTCTGGTGATATGAGGAAGTGTGTTAAGTAAAACATATTAAAAGACCAAAGTAGCATATTACTTGAAGGATTACAGGACATTTGAGGTTGAGAAAGGTTGGCTTGTACAGCCAGAAATGCAAGGAATCCTGTCACATCTTGAGAGAGTTCTCTAGACCCTGTAACTTTCTCCAGATGAGCATAAATATTAGAATCCTTGTCAGTTCTTTCCTGCTCCCCATCAAAGCTTACTGGGCCTGCCTTTACGGGAGCACGGTTCCTTATATTTCTCCCTAGCCTGGAAAAGACCAATGGTGCATAATTGCTGAAAAGTGAAAGATCAGCTGGCTTGTGTATAAGTAACAACTTAGGGTGAATTTTTCCCCCTCAGAGTACTGGTGTAATTAAGCATTTTCAAGGCTTATATTCACCTATCTGAGGTTCAATTTATTTTATCTATAAAATAGGAAAATTTACTACTCAATTTAACTCTAAATGCATCCCTTGAAAAGAGTCCATATCAATAAAGTTGTTGAATAGTCATTGAGTGCCAGTCATAATATTTTGTGCTTCAATGTGTGAGAATGAATCTTATAAAATCAAATTAGCTCCACTTTAGTGGATGTTAGGCCTAAATCTGAGCCTGGGACTCTTTTTATTACAAACCACATTCTTGGCTACTCTTCATTTTTCATATGTAAAAAGGAGTCATTTTTGCCTTTATGCATTCTGATAAATTTTAAGAGTGAAGCCAACCTGGGCATGGGTGACTCATGCCTATAATTCTAGCTACTCAGGAGGCTGAGATCTGGGGATTATGGTTTGCAGCTAGAACAGGCAAAAAAGTTCACGAGTCTCTTATCTCTAATAAACTACTCAGAAAAAGCTATAAGTAGCACTGTGGCTCAAGTGATAGAGTACTAGCCTTGAGCAAAAGAAGTCAGGGACAGTCATTAGACCATGAATTCAAGCCTCATGAGTGACAAAAAAAGAAGAGTGAATCCTTATTTTGGATACTCATCAGAAACACAAACTCCTTATGATTAACTAAGTTAAGATTATAAGCTACTCCACACATGTATTTGAGAACTGGTGGCCCCTTTCCCTTCCTCATGAGAAATTCCAGATTGTCAATGGGAAAAGCAAGGTTGAAATAGCAGTTGTCATGGTGGGTCAGGTGTTCTGAGCTTCCATTTGGGTTAGTCTGCAAGTGAACGGTGTGTTACTAGAATGTGAACGAAAGGCAATGTACATGACTTGTAATTTCTACATGGTTCCCTGAATGTGGTCACACATTCTCCTCTGTTGTATCCTGCTTTGGATAGTCAAATGACTTTGGTACATAAGACAGGAGAGCTGCTACTGAGAAAAGTTAAATGGGCAGCTAATGAGATTAGAACATGATGCAACGATCCAGATATAGTAATCCATCAGAATAATGGTTCCATTTTATTGGCTGCTTCCTCCAACTATGACGATACTAGATGGGTAAAATAATACTTTTTTTCTGTGCTGGTCATGAGGCTTCAACTCAGGGCCTTGGCACTGTCCCTAAGCTTTTTTTTTGCTCCCAAAGATAGTGCTCTACCAATTGAGCAACAGCTACACATCTGACTTTTTGGTGGTTAATTGATGATAAGAGCCTCATGGACTTTCCTGTTCTCAAATCACCTCCTGAGACCTCAGCCTCCTGAGTAGCTAGGATTATAGGTGAATGCCACAAGTTTGTATTCACCTGGCTGAAATGCTTTGAATATGGCAAGAATTTCACCATAGATATAGTGATCCAAACATAAAGAAGAAATTGAATAGAGACATATATCTTCTTCCTATCATCCCCCCTTCATTTCCTACCTAAGGTTGCACTTCCTAGAAACAGAGAATGAGGTGAAGAATCCTGTGCAAGTGATTTATCCATGGTTTTGGAATAAACCACTTAGCAAGTCCTACCAACTTTTGCCTGGCTCCTGGTGCTGTAGAGGAGAGGTGATGCAAGTATCCTCACTTGAAGCTATGGGAATTGGCATCTTACCTTTTCTTATTAGTTGTTGGCTGTTCTTGGATGAAAAGGTCAAGGGTTCTTACTCAGAGGAAGATGAAGCTGAGTCGTTAGTACCATCCTCACCGGTGATGGTGAATGGGTACACAGACTGGTCCCTCCAAAGCCCATATTGTGGTACCCACTACTCAGTATGACAGTGGATAGAAGTTGGGCCTTTGAGAATTGACTAAGTCACAAGCACTCCACCCTCAAGAATGAATTAGTGTATTATAAAGGAAGTTGACTGGCACACCTTTCTCCAGTTTTCTTCTTCCAATTTCTGCCCTATGAGGATGCCTTCTGGGATGTGGAGAAAGTCTTCCCCAGATGTTGAATCTTCTGGTGGGGACTTGTCTGTAGATCTGTGAGGAAGAAATTTCTGTGGTCCTAATGACTCAGTTTGAGGTATATTTTGCTAGAGCAGCATGAGCTGCCTAAGACGTCCTTTCTCTTGTATACTGCAGACAGATTAGCAGGAGAAAGCCCAGAATGGATTCAGGGCTTCCCATGGATGCAGGGCAAGAAGCATCAGGTAAAACTTGGTTCATTGTGTGTAATGCAAGCAAGAACACTTCGTCAATTCTTTCTTTTTTTTTTTTTCTTCTGTGGGTCATGGGGCTTGAACTCTGGGCCTGGGCTGTCTCGAGCTCTTCAGCTCAAGGCTACCATCCTACACCTGGAGCCACCCCACACTTCCCGATTTTAAGTGATTAATTGGAGATGAGAGTCTTAAGGTCTTTCGTGCCTGAGCTGGCTTTCAACCTTGATCTGCAGATCTTAACCTCCTGAGTAGCTAGAATTACAGGCATGAGCCACTGTGCCCGGCTTCAAGTATTTCTTATTATGGTCATAGTTTGGAGGGTTTGAAAGCTAGCTCCTCCATGGAGAGAGGCAGATAATTCTGCTTTGGGTTGTATGCATAGCCTATCCAGACTGATTCAGATTTTGGTTAGGGGAGATTCTTTGTGGATTGCTCTTACGTCTAAGCAGATGATGATGGGTGCGTTCCTTCATTCTCCCTGTATTTATTGAGAAATATAAAGCACGGTGGGTTTCTCCTTTGGTTCTCACATTCTCCATCCCTATTCCATGAACTTTCTGTACAGTGAGTTCTGCTTGTATCAGAAGCTTTATCTTTAATATAAGGTGTCTGTAGGGACAACAGTTCTCTCCTCCTCCACTTCCTCCTCCTGCTCCTCTTCCACTTCCTCCTCCTGCTCCTCTTCCACTTCCTCCTCCTGCTCCTCCTCCACGTCCTCCTCCTGCTCCTTTTCCTACTCCTCCTTTTCCTCCTCCTCTTCCTTTTCCTTCTCCTCCTCCTTCCTATTCTGATAGAACTCTCTTGCCCTGGGAGGGATGAACGATTCATCAGGTTAGTAAATTTTAAAACATTAATTGGTCATGCTGATTTTGGCTTTCTCCTCTTATTTAGGAATGTTCCTTTCTGGAAAGGACCAGAGTCCTTTGCTCAGATAGTGAGGACCTAGTGCTCCACTCAGCTTTGCTGCGACTGTGGCATAGGCATATGTCTTTTTTTCATATATTTTTTATTGTAATTAATAGAAGGGTTACATTATATTCACCAGATAGAAGGTGCATAACTTCACAAACATTGATACCCTTTCTCATGTCTTGGTCACCATTTCCCTCCCCCACCCCAGCCCCTCATCTTGTTTTCCTCCCTTCCCTATCCTATTTCAAATAACCAAATAAATATATATATATATATATATACAATATATCAGATAGCAAGTTAAAATGTTGTAACAATATGATATAACCAAGAGACAGCAAAAGAGATGAGAGATAACATAGTACATTAAGGACATCACTCATTATATAGCTTTTGTTTCTATATCCTGGAGGTCGTTTCATTTAGCGTCATCTATGTGGCCTTATGTATCTAGGTTTTGCTCCATTGCAAATCTCTGCTAGGAGAGCCCAAGGTTTCTACTGATTATGACAAATGAGGGAAACCATTGAGCCTATGTTCCTTTGAGTCTGGCTTACTTCACTTAATATGGTTTTTTCCAAGTCTTTCCATTTCCTAACAAATGGGGCGATGTCATTCTTTCTGACAGCAGCATAGAATTCCATTGTGTATAAATACCACATCTTGTTGATCCACTCATCAACTGAGGGGCTTCTGGGTTGGTTCCATATCTTTGCTATGGTAAATAGTGCTGAAGTGAACATCGTTGTGCTAGTGGATTTATTATGTCCTTGTTTCTGGACGATTGGGTAAATGCCAAGTAGTGGAATTGCTGGGTCATAGGGGAGCTCTATGTTTAGTCTTTTGAGGAACTGCCATACTGCTTTCCATAGTGGTTGAATGAGTTGGCACTCCCACCAATAGTGTAGTAGTGATCCCTCGGGCCGCATCCCCTCCAGCATCTGTTGTTATTAGATTTCTTGATCCTGGCCATTCTAACTGAAGTGAGGTGGAATCTTAGAGTCGTTTTGATTTGCATTTCTTTTATGACCAGAGATGTCGAGCATTTCTTCATGTATCTATAGGCCATTTTTGTTTCTTCTTCAGAGAAGACTCTCTTTAAGTCTTTGGTCCATCTTTTAATGGGATGGTTGTTACTTTGGAGATAAGTTTGGGAGTGATTCAATTTTTTGAGCTGTTGATATATTTTAGATATGAGGCCTTTGTCTGTTGAGCCCATTCTGTAGGCTTCCTAATTAATTTACTAGCTATGTCCTTTTCCATACAAAAGCTCTGCAGTTTAATGCAGTCCCACTTATCCAGCCTTTCTCTTATTTGTTGTGATTCTTGGTCCTTATTAAGAAAGTTTTGACCTGTGCCAAGGAGGCCTAGTGTATCTCCTATTCCTTCCTGTAAAGTTTTCAGTGTGTCAGCTTTTACCTGAAAGTCTTTGATCCATTTGGAGTTAATCCTGGTGCAGGGTGACAAAGAAGGATCCAGTTTTAGTTTTCTGCAGGTGCTTAACCAGTTCTGCCAGCACCACTTGTTGAAGAGGCTATCTTTCTTCCACTCTATTTTTTGGCTCCCTTATCAAAGATTAGATGGACATAGGTGTGTGGGTTAATGTCTGGGTTCTCAGTTCTATTCCATTGGTCTTTAGGCCTGTTCTTGTGCCAGTACCAAGCTGTTTTGATAATTATAGCTCTGTAATAGAGTCTAAAGTTTGATATTGAAATTCCTCCTATGCTGTTCTTTCTGCTGAGGATTGTTTTTGCCATATGGGGTCTTTTATTATTCCATCTGAAATTTTGGATTGCCTCTTCTATTTTTAAAAGAATGACATTGGGATATTGATGGGTATTGCATTGAATGGCATATGTCTTTTTCGTTCTGGATGTTTGTATTAGCAACTTCATTTTGGTAATGGAATGTCTTATCATGAAAACGCTTACCAAAGTATGAATAGAGGGAACTTTTTTAATCCCATGGAAAAAAAATCCCACTAAAACTCAAATAAAAAGGTCCTAAAGTAGCATGTCAAGAGCCTTCCCTATGAGATCAGGAACAGGATAAAGACTGCCATAACTGCTTGGGTCCAGCATTTTATTGATAGCTCTTTGTCCTATAGTCTATCAGACAGTCAGAAAGGCAATGATTAGTTTTTCAAAATGAAGCCCAACTGTCATTATTCAAGATAAAAGAATCACAGAAAATGCAATGGACTATGTTGTTAGGTTTAATAGCAACATTTTATTTAGTTAATTCCCAAACTGTTGAATTCCATATACCATAAATAATGTAATTTCTATTACTTCTATACTTTTAAATAACTATCAAACTATTAAGTACAGAGCAATGGATAAAAAGGTAAAGTTAGTTGGGCACCCGTGGCTTATACCTGTAATCCTAGTTACTCAGGAGGCTGAGATTCAAGGATCATGGTTTGAAGCCAGCCAGAGCAAAAATGTGTATGACACTCTTACCTCCAATTGACCACTAAAATGTCTCAAATGGAGCTGTGGTAGAAGTAGGAGAGTACTAGCTTTGAGGAAAAGAATAAAAAAGCCCAGAGACAGTGTCTTGGCCCTGAGCTTAAGCCTCAGGACCAATACTTCCTCCCCCTTCTCCACCCCCCCTCCTACAAATATATATATATATATATATCCTTCATCAAGACTCTTCTGGTGTTGTTTAAGAGGATTTGATTCTAACTAAAATTAGAAATGCTTCTTATGGTCGAGGATGAAAATATTGGTCATTTTCAAAGTGTTCATAGATTTATGCTAATTACAATTAGTATTTGCATTAGTGTTATATGTGTGTATGTATCTATGTATGTGTGTGTGTTTGTGTGTGTGTCACTGGCCAACAGAATAAGAAGAGATTTTAAAGGGGTGGGGCATCAAAATAATTAAATGATGTCACTTGCAGGGAAATAGCTGGAACTGGATAATTCATTGAATGAGATAAGCCAAGCCTAGATACAATACATTTCACTCAGATTATTTATTATATTTCTACTCATATTATTGCATAATTATAATGCATATACTGTTAATGGCCACATTATAATCCATTTAGTAGATCTACCAAGCATATATATAAGTGTTCTTTGATTACTGACATTAGATTATTTCCTCTGTGATTTCCTTTGGTTCACTATTTTAAAAGCTATCATAAATACCTTGTACATGTAGCTTTTCTGTTAATTGTATTATTTCTCGTCAACATTAGTAACTAATTTTCTGGCTCCTGATGATTTTTTCCACATGGATTTCCAAAAGTATTGCATTAATTTATATAGCTACAGAAGTGGAGACTAATGCTAGCTTTGCACAGTTCTTGAATTAGGAAGTTAATAGCTGTGTTTCAGTTTCTATTTACTAGATGAATAATAGCATTATAGCATTGACTTCTTAATATAATTTGTACGAACTTTCCCAATTAAAGAATTATCTGCTTATGTGCTCCATGCTCTTTTTCCTTCATTTCATTTTAGTTGTGTGTATGTGTGTGTGTGCTGGTCCTGGGCTTGAACTCAGGGCCTGTACTCTGTCCCTGAGCTTTACTGCTCTGAACTAGTGATCTTTTCCTTTAGCAATAACTCCACTCCCAGCATTTTTTTTTTTTGGTAGTTAATTGGAGATAAGAGTCTCAAGGATTTTTCTTCCCAGGCTGGCTTCAAACTGCAATACTGTATTTTCAGCTTCTTGAATAGTTAGAATTATAAATGTAAGCCACTGGTACCTGGTTCATTTTTATTTTTTTATTATCTTTAATTAGTTTCACAAATGTTTTATTCAGTCCAGCATGTCAATTTGTTGCTAAAATGCATTTTTTTGGTCAATCACTTGGGGGCCTGAGTGTTGTTCCTGAGCTCTTTTACTCACGGCTGGAACACTGTGCTACTTTTGGTTTTTGAGTGGTTTGTTGGAGATAAGAGTCTCATGGACTTTCCTGCCTATGCTGGCTTTGACCATGATCTTCAGATCTCAGCTTCCTGAGTAGCTAGGATTATAGGCTTGGACTACAGGCCTGGCACCTACTATCTCAAATGTATTTGATCAGTGTTCATCTTCTATTGTTCTAGTCACCCTCTCCTGTTTTATTTTTAGAATGGAGTTATTTTTCTGTGTTATGTGAGATTTAGGTACATGGTTTGTTATAGGCATTATTTTTTCTTCAGATTTACTGCATGTTGCTTATTTTTATTTTGTTGACTAGCATAATATTTGCACATAGCTATGAGGTAACATATGATGTTTTTATTTTTCATATAGAAGAACTATATAATTTTGGTAAATAATGAATCTTTTTTTGTGTGTGTGCTGGTGTTCAGCTGGAAAATCACTTCTCCAACCAATTAGAAAACATTCAATACCATGTCCTTCTACATTTTTATGACTCAAGCAAAAGCTACTTTTCAGGTAATATGAAACCTTTCTGTGAAGTGTTAAGTATATAGATTTACAAAAATGGAACAGAATCTCCACATTATAAGTAAGATATTTCGGTATATATTCTTTCAGACTATTTATATTGTAACTATCTGAAAACAAATATATAACAAAACACATTTTCCAAAAGAGGCATTGTAGAGAAAATATACTATTACAAAGGGTACATTTTCCTATGTTAATCTATGTTAGTGGCTATAGATATTTTGCAGAAGCTTAATTGGTGGCATAGCATTCCATGACATAAAAAATCCATTTCCATATTTGATCATTTCAGCATGGAAACTTTAGGATTCTTTCCTTTATAAAAATTCTGAGATAAACAATCCTGCACATTAAAAATACTTAGTAGGGAGATTTATGATGAAAACATTTTGAAAAGAGTTCTGATTTTTTTCTCATTTTGGCTTCCCATCTTTCCAGTTTTATTTGGACAATGCCTCTTTCCCTATGCTTGTGTAATTTTCCTTCATCTTTACTAATAGAATAGATTAAAGATAGAGATGTCTCATTGTTACTCTATGTTCTAGGATGATTCATGTGAATATTTCTCTATAGATTTATTGCCAATTTGCATTTCTGTTTTAGTTATGTCCTTAACCTAGTTTCCCATTAAGGCATTTAGGTAAGTCTTGCACAATTAGTTTTATAACTTAAAAATAGGATGCAGACCATACCTTAGAAAAAAAAACCTGGTGTAAAACCTTGTAATCAGTGAGAATTAGTTTATTCTTTTTCTCTAAGTTGAGAACAGCTTTACAGTTGCTGTCATCTGTATGTATAGGGCAACCACGCTTGTTACTCTGAGGACAGAATTACAATTTCCATTAAATTGTGTGAAATCATGGGAACTGTAGCAAGTAAGGGTAAAGCAACCTTAAAGTAGATATTGGAAGGTTTTAGTCCTATAATGTGATACTATTTATTTTTGTCAGTAATAAGTCTTGAACTCAATGTCTGGGTGCTGTCCCTGAGGATTTTTTTTGCCAGCCCTGGGCCTTGAACTCAGGGCCTGGGCACTGTCCTTGGGCTTTCTCAAGGCTAGAGTTTTACCACTTTAGCCACAGCACCATTTCTGGCTTTTTTTTCTATGTATGTGGTACCAAGGAATCGAACCCGGGTCTTCCTACAAGCTAGGCAAGCACTCTACCACTAGGCTAAACTCCCACCCCCCTTTTTATCCTTTTCTCAAAGCAAGTGTTCTACCACTCTAAGGCACAGCACCACTTCTGGTTTTCAGGTGGTAGATTGAAGGTAAGAGTCTCTTGGTCTTTTCTACCTGGGCTGGCTTTGAACCATTATCCTCTTGATCTCTGCTTCCTGAGCAGTTAGAATGACAGGTGTAAGCCGCCATGCCTGGCTAGAAGACTTACAATTGAATTGGTTACATTAGCTGACAACTAGAAAGCAATTAGAAAAATACCAGGCACATGGTGACTGCTCCAAAGAGTGTAGCAATTATTATTTATTAGTGCCTTACCTTCCTTCCTGTCTCTCAAAGCCTATCATGCACAGCCTGGGTGTGGTCTCTTCCTTCAGGACACTGTGCTGAACATTCTAGCCCTACCACACTGTGGCATCTACAATACATTTAACCATGTAGTGGTCTTCTGGTGTTCACATTACCTTTGGACTGTACTACAAGCACCTGAGAAGTCAATGGTATGAAATATAGCATGGAAGCAAAGTATAAGGCCTGGTGAAGATGGCTTGGGTTTGTAATCCAGAGCTTCTGCTAGTGACCGTGATGCATTGCATGTATTTAAGATCTCAAAGCCAGTTGTATATTTGGATACAGAGCTTTCTTTGTTTCTTTTTTTTTTGGTGCTGTTTTCTTCTCAGCAGTGAAATTGCTAGGTCAAAAAATACTGTAGGTAGTCTTTCTTTTTTTTTGTAAGAATTGAGTGATTGTTGTCCTTAATGTACTATGTTATCTCTCATCTCTTTTGCTGTCCCTTGGTTATCTCATATTGTTACAGTATTTCACTTTGTTATCTGATATATTGGATATATGTGTATTTGGTTATTTGAAATAGGATAGGGAAGGGGGTAAAACAAGATGAGAGTGGGGGTGGGGGGGAGGGAAATGGGGACCAAGACATGAGAAAGGGTATCAATGTATGTGAATTAATGCACCTTCCATCTGGCGAATGTATTGTAACCCTTCTATTAATTACAATAAAAATATATGGAAAAAAAAGAATTACACTATTTTCACTCTCCATAGAGTCTACTAGACTTCAGTCCATTCATTTTTAACCCTTTCTTACCACCCAAGTGTTTACATGTAGATTTATAGCACAAGGGGAGAATTAGGCCAAGCCAGGAGGTGTAGAAGAATGAATGGGGAAAGGGGAAAATGCAGGCAAGAATTCATTATCTATACAACAGAATTGAGAGCTATAAAGGAAGGGTGGGTCCTAGGGGAGTGAAGACGTTGAAGTGATGACACAGATCAAGAAGCATTGTATTCATAAACTGCTTCGGTAAATGGGAAAAAATCCAATACATAACTTGAAATTGACAAGTAAGGGAAGGGGTGGATTGAGAGGGGTGCGTGAAACTGTTGAAAAGGTGTGACATTGATGAAGATACACTGTATTCATAAACTTTGTTGAACTCCTTTGTACAATTACTTTAAGATAATAAAACAATTTTTTAAAAAGATACTATCCAGATAGACATTTGCCTCTTATGCCACAGTTTCTTCATATGTGAAGTGGGGATCATATATTCTCATGGTATAACTCTCACAACAAACAGATTACACGTTTATTCTGCAGCAACTAGTGAACTGATGCTAACTATGATTGTTGGTTAGTTGGAATTGTGCTCACCTTTCACTTGTTCACATGCATGGCTGGGCCATCATTAGAAGGATGTTTGACAACCAAAGCTGATGAAACTTCATGGAGGTGTTTAGATTATCTGAAATTTGCCATCTTTCTGGCAACCTGTATCTATGATTAATTAAAAGTTCTGGATTTTCTATGGTGGTGGCTTAAAAAAAAAACTACTTAAAATAAGCTGTAAAGGGGCTGGGAGTTTGGCCTAGTGGTAGGCTGCTTGCCTAGCATGCATGAAGACCTGGGTTAAATTCCTCGGTACCACATACATAGAAAAAATAAGCTGCAAGTGGTGCTGTGACTCAAGTGGTAGAGCCCTAGCTTTGAGAAAGCCCAAGGACAGTACTCAGGCTCTGAGTTCAAGACCCAGGACTGGCAAAAAAAAATAGGCTGTAAAAAGAATTGCTTGATCATCTGGAGGGGACCAAAAAAAGGAGTAAAGTGCTATTGGAAGAAAATCCTAAATCTTTTCTCTCCTGCATAAGAAGACTCACTTTCTTCTTGCCTGTATAAACAATTTCCTTTTTAGAACAGAGCTTAAGGAATGGAGACCTGGGATGGGAAGGCAAAATTCAATTTGTGGGGTCATGCTTGGTGAGAAAAGTGTTCCCAGAAATAATATTTGAAGAAGGATTACATTCTGAATGCTGGTGGATTTCTTACCTCCTGGCAAAATAAATTACAGTGCTGGAAGGGTTTCAAGCACCCTCACATGCCAGAGTTGACATCGACGAGGTTCTATTCAGGGTTCTTTTACACCCATTTTAAATGGCTGCCAAGGCATTTGCCTTTCTTGCTACATCTCTGTTAAGTACTAAAGCTCCTGGCATGATGTGCTGTAGAAGCTACACAGGGATGGATTTTGACAGCTTGGTGGGTCCAAAGATTGAACAGAGGCTGGGTTCAGCTGGCAATGGAAAGAGAAACACAGTCCAGTGGGGAGGCACTTGAAAAGGACTTTGATTTCACTTATGGGGATAAGATAAACTGTGCCTGCTCTTAAGAGAATAAAGGAATAGGGTCAGTTTGCACTGTGGATTTGGAAGAAACTTGGATGTGTGTGTATATACGCATGTGTCATTTCTAAATAGAACATGTTTTATCACATGTACTCTGGCTATACATATGCTACAGTTGTAATTATATTTGATTCTATAACATATATGTGTATCACATGTGTACCGCTTTTGGAAACAGGCAAGCATCCATATAGACATGCATTAACCCACATTAATTTTTTTACCCTCTCTGTAGGTTTCTTTTTTCCACTTTAAGAGAAAATATAAGGACCGAATGTAGATAAAATACTTCCAGCCTGGTGACAGTGGCTCACATCTGTAATCCTAGCTACTCAGGAGGCTGAGATCTGAGGATTGTGGTTCAAAGCCAGCCTGGGCTCTAAAGTTCATGAGACTCTTATCTCCAATTAACCACCAGAAAACTGGACGTGGTGCTGTGGCTCAAGTGGTAGAGTGCTAGCCTTGGAGCTGAAGAGCTCAGGGACAGTGCCCAAGTTTAGAGTTCAAGCTCCACGAAGGATAAAAAAGTATGAATATCAGGTAGTGCTTATTGCTACACATTGAACTCTGACTCTTCAGCTAGTAGATTACATCCTAATTAACTCACAACATTAATTTCACCACCCAAATATACTGAACACCAAATATCTACTGTCAACCTGGGAAGACCAGATTTCATCCAGGAAAAAAAAAGCAAATGCTGCAAAAATTATTCAGATTGAGTAAGAGCATCTCACCATAGCAAAATAAAGAAAACAACTGAAAACCAGAAAACTGGAGTGGGTCATTAGTTATAAAGTCAATAATTTAAATTATTAGCTAGGTAGGGAAATGGATTATCAAATAGATAAGAGAACAAAGTACCTACAGTACAGTCATCCACAACCCCAAATCATCACAACAACATGGTAGCATTTTCCTAACTTGAAGGCAGATTTATGGTGAGTAATTTGTGTCTTTCAAAATTTAGAGGTAGGAGGTAGATGAAAATATAGTATACTCAGCAGAACCTTTGTACAGCTGACTGTTGGACCAAAACTCAAGTTTCCTGAAAACTCATGGAAAAGCCATTCAGAACTGTAACTCCGAGACCCTTATTATGTTTGTGGAGAAAATAACTTTTAAAACCTGATATGTTCACTTAGGCACAAAGGTATATTTTTACAGTATTGTAAAAAATAAAAAGAATGGTAAATTAGGAATATTCTTATATTCCAAATAACCTGGCATTATTTTATTTTGTCATAAATTGCATGAACCCCAATGTGATTGAAACTCTACCAGGGTTTGACGTTCTAACCGCAGCTAATGTACTTGAAAAAATTAAGAAAAAGCATTTTGTCAGTACAGTTTCTGCTTCAAACTGTGCAAGACATACTTATTCTCCAAGATAGAAGGACTTTTTTCTTTCCTTTTCTTTTTAAAGAAAAACTTAAAAGACTAAGCAGGAAATAACACACATTCACGGAGGCATTTTAGCCAACAAGGCATAATTGAATGTAAGGAAGAAAGGGGATATATTTTAAATTAAAGAATTTTGACAGGCAAGTTAGAGAAGAAAGGGCTGCATTTTATATTACCCATTTTCCCAGGGGTTCAAGGCTCTTACAGGCCCTCAAGGGGAGGGCCTCTCATAGCAAGGAGGCCAGGAATTGAAGAAATGTGGAATATAATTTCCGAGCAAGACAATGATGTGGCAAGATGACCTGAGGAAAGTTTCCCACAGTATCCTTGAGTTCTAGAGTAACTTGATGAGATTTGGGCAGAGCCAACTGGGTTGATTGTGTCCCTAGTATTGCATTGTGGAATTTCTTCAGACCGTGTTGGAAGATCAGTATGAATTCTAAGTTTTGATATTGAATAGCTATGGTAGTTTGAACAAAGCATTCACTGTCTTTGGGATATAGTTTCCTCAATGATAAATTAAGAATAGTACCTGTTTTTCCTAACACACATGGAAATCAAGCTAAAAAAAAACTGGCATGACTGGGTCACATATGTAGTATCTTTATTCTGTGCCTATGCCTGATTATCATCACATGTGAGTGTCACACATCAATAACCCCTGTGTGTACAAAGCTAATGACTATAATGCATCAAGGAGAGGTAATTCTCAGATAGATCTTTATAGATCTAATGTATTGTTTTGAATCTAGTAGCATGCAGTGGCTTAATACGAATGAAAGTTAACTTTTTAAATTTTATTTTATTTTTATCACTGGGAAAGTTTCCAGAATGTTATCAACACATGCTAAGGTTTCCTATGTAAAATGCAGTCCCGAAACCCTTGCTACCTTAACCTCCAGTTCACCACTTCCATATGACTTGTGTCTCCTTTGGAGAAAAAAGAAAGCCACAGACAAAACTTTGTCAGCCAAATTCCAAAGTGACATTCAGCAGTGGATACGGTTGAATTCAGCATTGGTGTTATTTTCAGACTGTCAGGGAAAACTACAATAAAAAGTGTGGACACATGGATGCGTGCCCTCCCCCTCTTTCTCTCACGTTCCCCTTTTCGCCTTCCTCTTCTCTAGAGCTTAACTGATATGATAGTTTCTCAATGACTAACACACAATCACATGGCCTACCTTCAGTAGGATTTTAAGCTATGGGTCCCCACATGTCGTGCATAGATCAATTTAACTATACAGCTCTCCTCTTGGTTATCATCTCTCCTACAGCCATGTGGAATACTCATCTGCTCTAATCCGGGTCGATAGTATTTCCAAAGTACTTTACAAGCCCCACGTAAAGGCCCCTAATGCGTTGCAGCAGCTGAGCTGGTAGCACATATGATATCTTAAATGTAACAATCAAAGGAACACACTGGATCTTGGTATTTCCGCTGGCTTGCAGATGGGCTGTGTCCAGATTCCAAAAATCTATAATGTCAAGTTTAGACTACAGAAAGCTTAAAATAAAATAGTTGCCCTGCCTTGTGTCAACAAGTAGACTAGGGCAAGGGCTACGTTCCTTGATATGGAGACCAACTGTATTCGATAACGGTTATCTGACCCCCAGAATAAATTTTGCTTTTGAGGGGGAGGGAGTATGTGTCTGTGAGCAACCTCACTCAAAATTTATGTAATGGAGGGCATTGTTTTATTAATCTTCACCATGTGGAACTCTCCAGGTGTTAAGCTTTGATCTCCCTGCCCTCTGGCACATTAAGATTTCTAGTACTCATTGACAATGCTGTTTGTGATTTAAAGCCTCTTTCCCTTCCTGCACAGAAGAAACAATAATGGTTCAGATAACTCTACCCCAAGCCAGAGACCCTCAGCTCCTTCCCTTGTTGGGTTTCAGGTTGGTGTAAAATTCACTCTGATTCTGTTTAGGAAAATTTGATCGGTTCTCCAAGGAATAAAAGAATATCTTTTTGAAACATTTTATGGCACATTAGATTACTGCTGGAAATGCCACCTTTGGCTGACTTGGAGATGTGGTGGTATGTAAAGACAAAAAGTAAAAGGGAATTTTCCATTTCTGTCCCCTTAAGGAGGAGGAAAAAGAAGCTGGGAGGGATTAAAAAAAAGAGATACAGACATTCAAAAGTCTAAGTCTATTATAAACCCATAGTACAAAGCACAAACATGACAAATTCTTTTTCTAAGAAAACAAACATGCCCATAAAAATGAAAAAAAAAACAGGATCTAATTTAGTTCAGTAAGGATAGTACAATATTGGAAGACAATATAAAGAATAATCAGGTGGGTTATAGAGCATGGACTGTGTGTGAGAGTCCCTGGTTCAGACCCCAATTCTTGGTTATTTGCTATGTGTCAGGCTCCTAACTTATAAAATGAGAATGAGAATAGTATCTTATAGAAAAAGTGAAATGGGTCTTTGGAATAGGCACTGTATACCCTAGGTGCTAAAATAAATGTTTGCTAATACCTTACTGCTGGCAACAGTACCTGACAATTTCAATTTGAAGAATCCTTTCTTCTTATGACCACCTCTACTGTTAGAGTGCGCCATTTTAAAATTGTCTGGATTGGCAGAGATCAAGGCTGGCTCTGGGTGAGTTAGAAAGGCAGCAATCCTTTTACTGGGTTAGGCAATGCATTTCCAACTATACATATTTGCTGAGTAACATCGACACAAGAGGGAGAAACCAGGAAGTAGGCACAATGATGTTTTGGGCTTTTCCCTAATTTGCAGTAGGATGAAATTTTCTCTTTTTCAATCCTTTCCATGCATGGAGAAAACAAAGGGACATGCTGGCCTCCAGCACCATATATCAGCTTTACTTCTTAAACTTCGTGTGTAGGGTCACATGCTAAGAATTCTCTATGTCTAGCATTTCTATTTTGATTTCTTTTGCCAGTCTTGGGGCTTGAACTCAGGGCCTGGCCTTGGGCTTTCTCAAGACTAGTGCTCTGCCATTTGAGCCACAGCACCACTACCACATTTTCTGTGTATGTGGTACCAAGGACTCGAACCCAGGTCTTCATGTGTGGTAGGCAAGCACTCTACCACTAGGGGACACCCTTGGCCCCTCTGTCTAGTATTTCTATTCAAGACCAAGCCTGAGCTTCATTTGTGTGTCTGCAGGGTGTTAGTAGTTCATTCTTTCCCACTGTTGTGTGGAAGATCATTGTATGCACATCACAACTTATTCCATCTGCTGTTTGAAGTGCTCTATGAAAAACGAGGTCATGGAAATTAAACCTTTTTTTTTTGGTAAGATAATCGGGTCTAGAAGGTAAAGACCAAAATAGAGACAAACAAAACACTTGAGGGAAACCAAAATTTCTCAAATTCAATTCAATTTCAGGTAGAAGAAGGCAAAATAGTGGCTATGAAATTTTTGATAAAAATGTCTTCACTTGGGGTCAGGAGTTTGGCCGGGTGGTAGAGTACTTGTCTAGCATGCACAAAGACCGATTCCTTGGTATCAAATACATAGAGAAAAAAATGTTGGAAGTAGTGCTGTGGCTCAAGTGGCAGAGTGCTAGCCTCCAGAAAGCCCAAGGATAGTGTCCTGGCCTTGAGTGCAAGCCCCAGGACTGGCAAAAAAATGTCTTCACTTAAAAAGGTTTATTTATAAGATTGTAGTAGTCTCTAAAGGTTCTTAGAAATGATCCCCAGTGGACAAAGACTGTCTCTAGTAAACTTTCATTACTGCACTTATGTGTAGAATGTAAGCCCACCCGTAATGGTTATTACTATATAGTTGGTTTCTACTAAATTTTTTGTTTTGATATGGCTTGAAACATGTAGGTCACAGGAACTTTGTAAGATTATAGAATCTTTTTCTCAGAAGGCTAACAGAATCTGTTTCTTCTAAGAAGGACTGCTGATCACAGAGAGCAAGAGTTCGAAAGTGTGAATCCATTCACAGTTCCTCAGTGGGTAATTATTTGACCCTGAGTTTTGACTTTCTCCATTAGGTATATAATAAGAGCACCTAGACTTAACAGTTTCTTTCCTTTGGTCAGGAAAGAGCGAGAATGATAGGACAGGCTTATGTGACAGAAAGGTTAAAAAGTCCTGAAATAGCTCTATCTAGGAGTTGTACCATTATACAACAATTCATTCATTCATTCATTCATTCATTCAGCAAATACACATTGAGCACCAAGGGCTTAGTGAAATAGGAAGTAAAGTCTTCTTTAGGGAGAAGGATGGAACAAGGAAGCCAGAGGACTGAGGAGAGAAAGGAAGAGGCTATATGAACCAGTTATAAGAGAAAGTGGGCAATCGTGTTGATTAGGAATATGCAATGGGATCCCTGGATATCTCTGGATATCTCTGGAGCTCAGGAATTTCTCCTTAAAAAGTTGAAGAATGAGCAGTTTCCTAACATATGTACTGTGCTCTTTGAGCCCTCATTCCTTGCTTAATATGTCACCCACGTCTTCAAAGAAATCCTATAGGGGTCCCTTGTACAGTAAAGGTTAAAGAGAAGCTTTAGCTGAGTGGAGGGTGGAGTGTGTGTGGGGGTTCCAACCTATATAAACAGGAGCTCAACCCAGCCCTCTCTGACTGTTTTCTTGGTTCCTCTGCAGAATCTCCATAGATTTGAGAAGCTAGCTGGAAACTGCTGTTAAAAAACTTGGCCAAACTCAATAAGACCTCAAACATCAAAGTAGAAAAGGAACTGTAGGTCTGGGGCCATATCTAATATTAACAGCCCAGCCTTCCATACTCCTGTACGTGAGTTTTAAAGGTTGCAAAAGGCAAACTCAACAGCCACTTTGCTATCAAAAGTTTCCTGGCACTGACATTTCTTCAAGTACAGTAACATTTTAATCTCTTACTACCTCAATAATGCTGTGTAATAAACCACCCCAAAGGCCAGTGGTTTCATTTACTGGCATCTTATTTTCATGTTCATGGTTTATGCGAGCAGTGGACAGTTAATGCAGTTGATGCAGGGTTGGATCTGCAGGTCACCTGGGTATTTTTTTCCTCCCTATAGGGGCTCAGGGTGCCTATCTGATCTACCAACTTCTCATTGGTCAAAGCAAGTCATATGACCAAGGTAGCCACCAAAAGGCAAGGAAGGATGTTTTGCCTACAATGAAGTCATGGTAAGATACAGACTTATTCTACAGGCGAGTGGGAAATCTATCTAATAAGCCTGGATCTTCTAGTGGCTAATGGGTCTTTTAAGTTCATGTGATGAAACATGCATAAGGACTAGTCGATACCATTAAGGATGGGGCTTTGTGTGGTAATCAGATGTGTTATATTGTTATTCAAGCATCAATATATATATTCTGCTAGCTTGGTGTTACCTAGGGAAAAGGTTTTCCACAGTCAGACTTAAGACTCTCAGAGTTGAAAGTGACCTGAGACACATCTAACTCAATCTTTTGCTTCTCAGTACCACTGCTCAGTCATTTAATATCTGTGTGAACTAGTTCTAAGATCGAAAGTTCACTAACTTTGCTTAGATAATGGCTTGCTATCTATGCTTTACTTTGCATAGATAACTGCTTTTACAATGATGTTCTTGATGATTAAGACCTTAGACTAGAAAGCATCTAGCAAAGATATGAGGACAGTGGGCAATGGTATCTCACACCTTATAAGCCTAGCTTCTCAGGAGATGGAGATCTGAGGATTGCAGTTCGAAGCCAAGCTGGGAAAGAAAGTCTATGAGATTCTTATCCCTAATTAACAACCATAAGGCTGGAAGTGGTGCTGTGGCTCAAAGTAGGAACACACTAGCCTTGAGTGAAATTGCTCAAGGATAGTCCCCAGATCCTGAGTTCAAGCCCTTTGGCCAAGAAAATAAAACAAAACAAAAAAAAAAGATATGAAGGAGGTAAAAGCCCAGAAGGAGAGAAGGTTTGTGAAAACTTACTACTTTAGAGCATTTCTAAAAAAAAAAGGGGGTTCAGAGGGAGAAGAGTAAGGGAAGGAGAGCCAATAGCACTGGAAAGAAATTGTAACCATTCCTTTTTACTTTCATGTTTCCTGTGACTTTGAAATTTAATATGGCTAAGAAAGAGTAAAACAGGGGCAGTAAGGGAAATAAGAGCTACTCTGAAGTGATTCTTATGTTAACCCAAGGTAGAAGGTTATCTTGAGAATCAGATTTACAAATGCTTCCAGTATAAGTAGACATATGGTATCTGAAACTCTTACTCAAGTGTTAGCCCTCAGCTAAACATACCATTTCCCATAGCTTGTGAATTGCTTTTAAAAATGAAGGAACATGGCTGGGAGTTTGGTTTAGTGGTAGAGTGCTCACCTACCATGCATGAAGCCCTGGGTTTGATTCCTCAGTACCACATACACAGAAAAAGCTGAAAGTGGCTCTGTGGCTCAAATGGCAGAGCACTAACCTTGAGCAAAATATATCTAAGGACAGTGCCTAGGCCCTGAGTTTAAGACTCAGGATTGGGGAAAAAAAGTATAAAATAAAAATTTAAGTTAGAAAAAATGAGAGGGGCCGGGAGTTGGGCCTACTGGTAGAGTGCTTGCCTAGCATGCATGATGACTCTGATTCGATTCCTCGGTACTCCATACATAGAAAAAAGCTGGAAATGGTGCTATGGCTCAAGTGGTAGAACTCTAGTCTTGAGAAAGCCCAAGGACAGAGCTCAAGCCCTGAATTCAAGCCCCAGAACTGGCAAAAAAAATGAGGGAACATTTAGCCAAGAACTGTTTACCATTGAACAATGTTAATAGCAGTATAGAAATTATCTTCTTTAGTTCTACTCTAATACCTCCATTTTATGAGCTGCTAAAAAGTTGTCAATGAGTCCAAGGTTGAAGTCTTAAGGTGGGCTATATCCTCGTGAACTTTGTTTTTAATGTGTAACTTGGATGGAGTTGTGAGCCAAAGCAGTTCACAAGTTATTTCAACAACAAGATCAGTTGTCAAATCAGCCAGATGGAAAACTAGACTGACTGGTTATTTAACTTTTCTGTATAACCAACCAAAAGAATAACAATCACAACCATTAAAGTTTAAAGACTGAATTTTTAAAGTTTTCAACAAGTAGTCTTGACATGTAACTACAACCTTAATCTGCAAACCACTTCAAGCAGAGCTGAGTTTTAAAAGCTGTAAATTAAAATCACATTTCTTTTGTGAGCCCTTGAAACCTGGGAGAAGCAAATAAATCAGCTAGATCATCCCCTATTGAGAATCCCAGATTTCTTCAGGAAACATAGAGCTCAGAAAGAAATTAAAGCAGAAACTGAAAAATGTGGTTTTCGACTCGTGATTTACTACCTGTCAGGAAGTAGGATGCATATTGTTTTTTATTTGAGTTCATCATAAACCCTTTCTCTTCGTCCTTTCTGTGAACATCCAGGTCCAAATCAAACCACCATTGCTTACCTGTGGTTGGACTTATTTGATGCAGTGTCCTAGGCTAGAGTCAGGCCTTAGACTAGTGATCTGGCCAGAGTAGAATATAGAATTGGTGCTCCTGGCCTCATAAGTGGTCTTTCAAAAATCAAAATTAATTAACATCATTGAATAAATCTTTAAGTAATTGAACAAAGGGGTTTCAACTCCACATGTCAGTTTGTTTTTTTTTTAAATTTCTTTTTTTTATTGTAATTAGTAAAAGGGTTACATGATATTTGCCAGATAGAAGGTGCATTAATTCACATACATTGATACCCTTTCACATGTCTTGGTACCCATTACCCTCCCCCCCACACCCCCCACCCGTCTTGGTTTTCCCCCCTTCCCTATCAAATTTCAAATAACCAAATACAAATAAATTCAATATATCAGATAACAAAGTGAGATACTATAACAATATGAGATAACCAAGGGACAGCAAAGGAGATGAGAGACAACGTAGTACATTAAAGGACAACAATCATTCGTTATGTGGCTTTTGTTTCAATATCCTGGAGGTCCTTTCAATTAGCTTCATACTATATGGCCTTATCGACATGTCAATTTGTGAGTACAATGCATCTTGACCAGTTGCACCCTTGACAATAATTTTGACCAGCATTGTTTTCCTCTGAAACATTCAGTATAAGAAGTGGACACATTGGGTTTTCTTAAAAAAACAAAAACTAGCACCAAGACATTTAGGAATGATTATTATTATCATATAAAACAGACAAGCTTTTAGTTTTAGTAAGTTTGATCAGTCTAGATCTCTCTGGTTCAGCCTTCGTGAAGGAAGACCTGAATCTGTTTCTCGGATTGGCTTATATCTGTGCTTTTTAAAAACTTGTCTACAGAAATACAAGGAAGACTTTGGGATTGCTGGTATAGCCCAAGTCTAAGCAACGCCGTGAAGATAGAGCAGTGGAGCCTGTTGAAATTGTTTTAAGAAGCGGTGTGAATGAGTAAGGGAGAATGAGAGGAGGGGGGGCATTGATCGGGATACCTTATGTGCATATATACTAATAAAAATACCTTAACCAAAACCATAACCAACCATAAAACCAAAACAAAACCAAAACCCTCCTCCAAAACTCAATTGCAGTGCTACCTGCAGGTGCAAAATCCTCATGGCTGGTCAAAGAACAGGAAGCTAGTAATTTTGGTCAGGACTTTCAGAGCAGGTGATGCTTAGATCACTCCCTTAGAACTACCTTCTTCTTAGGCATTTATGCTGAAGTATTGGCTAGTTAGAATGCAAGGAAAGCTGTGACTGGACTTCAGGAGAGAAACACAGATCTCTCTCTGAGCAGTACAAGATGCAGGCTGCATGAGCTGTGGTGCCACTCTGCTTAGATCTGACTCTACCAGCTTTCTGTGTCAGCTGTTATGGGCTCCCATAGCAGTGAAGCTGCTATCTATCTATGCCTCACGTTACAGAGACTGTAATGACTGCGTGAAATGATAGCGGGTTGCTCTCCAGCCCAGATGCATTCCAAAACGTAATTCATGCTCTGCAGCTGCCAGGGTGATTGGACAGAAGCTGAAATCAGATCTTGGCTTGGCTTCTTCTCCTCTGTCAGACTCTTCTCACCTTCACATAGGCTTTTTCTCCATGTCCACAAAGCTTTCCCTTCTCAGTTCTCCTCATAGAGAAGCAGCCTAAACTAGGTGACCACTAGAAGAGAGTTTTGCATGGCAGGCTGCCTTTGTCTGTGACCTCAGAGAGCACTGTGCAGCTTCCCTGGACTCTTTGAGCAGGACTGCACGGATCTGTCTGCATAGCACACAGTCAGCCTTCAAGTCAGGTGGGTTCCTCTTTTCCACATGGATTTGGGGAGAAATTGCTGGTCTTAGGAGTTACCTTTTTAAAATTCAAACCCAGTAGGGTGGTTTTCATAGCCTTGCTTCCACCCACCGCCATCTTCAGAAATAATGTGACAGCTCCTCCATGGATCCCCAGCTCCTCTGGCGCCTCAGGCTGTTCTTGTCAGCTTGAGGACAGGAGGGTGGTGGGTGGAAAACATCTGGTGAATAAATTTACACACTGCCATAATGGTTTCCATGTTGGGTTTTTTCATATATTTTTATTGTGATTAATAGAAGAGTTACATTATATTTGCCACATAGGAGGTGCATTAATTCACGTACATTGATACCCTTTCTCATGTCTTGGTCCCCATTTCCTTCCCCCGCACCCCCACCCCTCACCTTGTTTTCCCCCCTTCCCTATCCAATTTCAAATAACCAAATACAAATATATCCAATATATCAGATAACAAAGTAAGATACTGTAACAATATGAGATAACCAAGGGACAGCAAAAGAGATGAGAGATAACATAGTACATTAAGGACAACAATTACTCATTATAGGGCTTTTGTTTCTATATCCTAGAAGTCCTTTCATTTAGCGTCATACTATATGGCCTTATGTATCTAGGTTTTGCTCTACTGCAAATCTCTGCTAGGAGAGCCCAAGGTTTCTACTGGTTATGACAAATGAGGGAAACCATTGAGCCTATGTTCCTTTGAGTCTGGCTTATTTCACTTAATATGATTTTTTCTAAGTCTTTCCATTTCCTAACAAATGGGACAATGTCATTCTTTCTGACAGCAGAATAGAATTCCATTGTATACAAATACCACATCTTGTTGATCCACTCATCAACTGAGGGGCATCTGGGTTGATTCCATATTTTTGCTATGGTAAATAGTGCTGCAATGAACATCGTTGTGCTAGTGGATTTAGTATGTCTTTGTTTCTGGACAATTGGGTAAATGCCAAGAAGTGGAATTGCTGGGTCATAGGGGAGCTCTATGTTTAGTCTTTTGAGGCACTGCCATACTGCTTTCCATAGTGGTTGAACGAGTTTGCACTCCCACCAACAGTGTAGTAGTGATCCCTTCTGGCCACATCCCCTCCAGCATCTGTTGTTATTAGTTTTCTTGATCCTGGCCATTCTAACTGGAGTGAGGTGGAATCTTAGAGTTGTTTTGATTTGCATTTCTTTTATGGCCAGAGATGTTGAGCATTTCTTCATGTGTCTATAGGCCATTCATATTTCTTCTTCAGAGAAGACTCTCTTTAAGTCTTTGGCCTATTTTTTAATGGGATGGTTGTTACTTTGAAGATTAGTTTTGGAGTGATTCAATTTTTAGAGCTGTTGATATATTTCAGATATGAGGCCTTTGTCTGTTGTATGGTTAGTGAAGATCTTCTCCTACTCTGTAGGCTTTCTAGTTAGTTTGCTATGTCCTTTGCCATACAGAAGCTCTGCAGTTTAATGCAGTCCCACTTATCCAGCCTTTCTCTGATTTGTTGTGATTCTTGGTCCTTATTAGGAAAGTTTTGACCTGTGCCAAGGAGGCCTAGTGTATCTCCTATTCCTTCTTGTAAAGTTTTCAGTGTGCCGGCTTTTACCTCGAGCTCTTTGATCCATTTGGATTTAATTCTAGTGCAGGGTGACAAAGAAGGATCCAACTTTAGTTTTCTGCAGGTGCTTAACCAGTTCTGCCAGCACCACTTGTTGAAGAGGCTGTCTTTCTTGAGGACAGGAGGGGGGTGGGTGGACAACACCTGGTGAATAAATTTACACACTGCCATAATGGTTTCCATGTTGGGTTCATATATATATATATATGTATATATATATATATATATATAATTAACTAAACAGGCTGGAGTTAAGTTTCATGTGTGAAACCCTGGAAGCAACTCTTGAGAAGAGATGGAAGTTGACAAGGAAGTTAAAATAAAAAATAAACAAACAAAAAACCAAAACAAAAAAACCCCAACTTTTTTCAGTCTTGTACTTTATTTGTTCTGTTTCCTCCCCTACCTTTCTGTTTCCTTCCCCCCAGGTCCCCTTATCTCTCCTTATCCCTCTCTCCTTTATTCTTTCCTTGCTCACTCTTTCTCTCCCTGTCATCAAATCTCCCTCCATCCTGCTTAGGTCTTCCTGTATCTATATAACATTTGCTCTGCATGGGTGTGAAGCAGTCAAAAATAAACCAAATAGAATATCAAGGACAGATTGTATTGATGCCTCCCTCCTGTGATTTGAAAATGACATCCACAGATGTATCTCTGATATGGGAAAGAAACAGGAAGAATGAAAGGCTTTGCTGAGTAAGTCTCCAGCAAAAGTGAATGAGATGATAGGTGATGGGCCTGAAGACTGTACAGCAGGAGGGAGAGACATCCATTTATATATGGGTAGTGGGCACTAGTGTTCTTACTGCATTTCAGCAATGAGGCCGGGGAAGGGGTGAGGTGGAGGATGCTGAAATGGCATTCTTAGCTTGTGAAAATGGACCTTGAACTTTGCAGTGCTTTTTGGAGTCTGCCATTTATTTGTGCAATGCATCTTGATCAGAGTCATCCCTTCTCCCCGCCCCCCCCCCCCCCCCCCGCCGCCACCAATCCCATCCTCTCCCATCTCCTAGTTCAGTTTTCACGGTGAATTCTCTGTGTACCACTATTTGAAGAAAACAATTTTTAAAAAAGATATAGAAGAAAGTTCAAAAAATGTTCAACTATGAAAACTAAAAGAGCCTGTCATATTTGCCAATGAAATAAAATTCTCTGTTCTAACTTGAGGGTCAGACTGTGGTGTTTTGGAACTTCCCCGTTTTCATTGCTGGCTGAGCATATACTGAAAGTCTAATTAAAATTGTGAATGAGAAAAGTCTACCTTCTGCTTTTTTGATTCTGTCCTTGATTAGAAAAGCACTAGGAGACATTAGTCATGGTTTTATTTGTCCCCTGCCCTCCCGCCTTTATGGAACAATGTGAGTATTAGCAACAATCAAGCTTATTTTCTCATTCAACTCTTTTTCAGCACCACGCTGAAAAAGAAAAAAAATTCAGATACACCTTTGTAGATGCCAGTGAAATCTTTACGATGCTTCAGATCTCTGAGCTCTTCCAGGAATTAGATACATTTGCTTGAGTAAGTGAACTCACCACCTTGTCATTTACAGAAATAATTCTTGCTTGCTGGCTTTTCCAGGGTGGGCTTTGTGAGTCCTAGACTACAATGTAAAGTTCTGTCACCTTTGCTTGTGTTACTGGCAAGGTGGAAGCCTACTCAGACATGGAAGGTCTCCTTCTAGGCTTCTGCTCTGTACTCAAATGTAGATGGTAGATATACCAGCTGTCTTCAGTGGCTTTGAGGTGGATAGTGGATTCTTTTGGTTAGCTAAAGTGCCCCACTTTCCATCAAACACTGATGGAAGTGTTCCATACACAGGCAGATTCAGAAGTCTTCATTATAAAATAAAAATGACATTGATCAAGATGCTTTATACTCAAAAACGGACATGTTGATCTGAAACCCCTTTTTTACAACTACTTAAAGATGACAAAATAGTTAGGCCCCCGTGACTCATGCCTGTAATCAGGAGGCTCAGATCTGAGGATAGTAGTTTAAATGAAGTCAGTCCAGGCAGGAACATCTGTGAGATTTTTTTTTTCTTTTTGTCGGTAGTGGGGCTTGAACTCTGGGCCTGGATGCTGTCCCTAAGCTATTCAGTTCAAAGCTAGTGCTCTACCACTTTGAGCCACAGTGCCACTTCTAGTTTTCTGGTGGTTCATTGGAGATAAGAGTCTTACGGATTTTCATGCCCCAGCTATCTTTGAACCTGGATCCTCAGATCTCCACCTCCTGAATAGCTAGGATTACAGGCCACAGAAGTCCTTTATGTATCAGGAGCCACCACAGATACACATAGGGCCCATTCTGGCACTTTCTTCCCTGCGCCTGCTGTGCCCACTATACCTCATCCTCACAACATCTGTCCTGACCCAGCTCTGCTGTCTTTCATGTCCACCATTGCCTCTCTGCTCAATCTGGCTGTCCCTTCATGGTTCAGTTCTCTCCTGGTCTTTCCCGGGAAGATTTTTCTGACTGCCAGTCTGTGGGTTCATTCTTTCTTTGGACTTCCATTGCACTTGTCATTTGCTCCACAGAGTTCTGATTGTGCATATTCTCTATTAACTTTATGTTCACTTTACTGCTCAATACTTTGTGTCCTCCACCCCCCGCATAGTAGTTGTTGCAATTCATTAAGCATCCATTATGTGTTAGGCTTATGAATTACACAACTGCTCTAAGTATTCAGGAATTAATAACCTGCCCATGTAGTGAAACTTGATTTTGAACCCAGAGTCATCTATTCCAAACTGTGTGTGTGTGTGTGTGTGTGTGTGTGTGTGTGTGTGTGTGTGCCAGTCCTGAACTCAGAGCCTGGGCATTATCCTTTCTCTCCCCCCACTCCTTCACCCTGTCTGCACTTTATCATTTGAGCCACAGCACCAGTTCCTACTTTTTGGTGGTTAATTAGAGATAAGAGTCTCATGAACTGTCTGTGCTAATTTCAAATCTGAGCCTCAGATCTTAGCCTTATAAGTAACTAGGATTGTAGGTATGCACCTGTGGCACCTAGCTTAATTCTCATATTTTTTTTTATTGTTGTTGTTGGTTGTGGGGCTTGAACTCTGATCCTGGGTGCTATCCCTGATCTCTTCAGCTAAGGCTACCACCCTACCCCTTGAGCCTTAGCTCCACTTCCGTTTTCTAGTGGTTAATTGCAGATAAGAGTCTCACGGTCTTTTGTGCTCGGGCTGGCTTTGAACCTTGATCCTCAGATCTCAGCTTCCTGAGTAGCTAGGATTATAGGTGTGAGCCACCGCACCCAGATTCAACTTTCATATTCTTAATACCTGACCCACTCCTTCCTTTCAAAAGACACTTGGGCATAGATTGGTGACATGAATTTCTGAATGGCTTGTAGGATTTGATTTAGCATTTTGTGTTTTCTGATAATGTTTTATTGTATAATAAACATGAAGTTTTGTGATGCCTTGCTCAATTCAGCCTGTAACAAATGGACAAGAAGTAGAAACTGTACCTGGTTAAACAAATCCTAAAAGCTTTAATAAATCAGTCATACATAATTGATCCTTTGCATTTGAGACATTTCTTAGTAATTGAATATATGATATGAGTTTGGGTGAGTTGTCCAAGGAATCATTTCTCATTATCTTTAAATCAAATGCAACGTTTAGACATAAGAGCACTGTTTTGCAAGACTAATATTTTAAGTAATACTTGTTTCTGTAAAATATATTGACAGACCACAATTCTTTAACCTTTTTATTTTATTTTATTTTATTTATTTTTTATTTTTTGCCAGTCCTGGGCTTGAACTCAGGGCCTGAGCACTGTTCTTGGACTTTCTCAAGGTCAGAGTTCTACCAGTTGAGCCTCAGAACCACTTCTGGCTTTTTTCTATGTATGTAGTACCAAGGAATCGAACCCGGGTCTTTGTGCATGCTAGGCAAGCACTCTACCACTAGGCTAAACTGCCGGCCCCTTCTTTAATCTTTTTAACTGGGAGGAAAGTTGTTCTTTTGAATGATGTTCAGAAAATCTTTATTGCTAGGTCTCTCCTGAAAATAAATGCTGAACTTTTGTGACATGTACTTTTTGTGACATATACAGGGCCTCATTTAAATAGATTCGTTTTCCATATGAAAGTTAGAATCTGAGAACAAGAATCTCATAAATGAGAAAAGCCGTAAGCCGTATGATATTTGATTATAGTGCTTTGCACAAGATAAACCATAAATGTTAGCCATCATCATCATCATCATCATCATCATCATCATCATCATCATCATCATCACTTGTGCCAGTCCTGGGCTTGAACTCAGGGCGGGGTGCTGTCTCAGGTTAGTCCTTCAGTATTTGAGTAACCAACCTTTTGTTGGTTACTTGGAGATAAGAGTCTTATAGACTTTCTTGAATGTTGATTCTCAGATCTCACTTTCCTAAATAGCTAGGATTACAGGCACAAGTCATAGGCACCAGGCCTATTTTTATTATTATATACCTACTTTATTTATTAACTTTTATTCAGTGTCTTTAATTGCAGATGTTAGATTGTGTATAGTAAAGTGTTTCATCATTATATTTATACATGCATCTAATCAACTTTGGTTATACCCTCCTCCTCTGTTACTCCTTCTTACCTTTTAGCTTTTTTCATTTCTTTCCCCCCCCCCTTTTTTTTTGGCTCGTCCTGGGCTTAAGCTCAGGGTCTGAGCCAGTGCTCAGTGCCAGTGTCCTTGGATTTTCTCAAGGCCAGAGCTCTACCACTTGAGCCTCAGCAGCACTTCCGGCTTTTTTCTATATACGTGGTACTGAGGAATTGAACCCTGGTCTTCGTGCATGCTAGGCAAGCACTCTACCACTAGGCCAAACTCCTGGCCCCTGTTTGTTTGTTTGTTTGTTTATTTATTTTTGCAGGCACAGAGGCTTCATACTCAGGGACTTATACTCTTTCAGCTTTCTTGATTATGGCTGGTGCTCTACCACTTGAGCCATAGCTCCTTCTGGCATATTACTGGTTAATTGGAGATGGATTTTTGAAGTCTTTTCTACCCAGGCTGGCTTTGAATTATTATCCTCCAGGTCCTGGCTTCCTAAGTAGCTAGTATTACAGGCATGAGCTGTTGGCATACAACTTTACATTTCCTTTTATAATCTGTTTGCTATATGTATGCATTTTATCCTTTTTGAAAGGTTAGTAAGATAAAACAAACTTAAATCCAACTTTGTTCTGGCATCCAAAAATTCACAATTACAAAAATATGAACTTGGATGATATTATATTGTTATTGTTTATATTTTTATGGTAAAGATAATTACTTTTTGTCTACTACAGTTGACCCTTGAAAGTAGGTCACACTCACTATAAAAATATTTGGAAAACCTAGAAGAGTAAAAGGAAAGTAGAATTGAATTCTTCAATCATTATATTTTACTTGGGGATAGCTACTATTAGATTTCATATATTTCTTTCCAGCCCTTTCAATATACATATAGACTATATGCACATAAAACAAAACTTGATATATACATATATTACAAAATTGGAATCACTACTGTATGTAATTTGTACCATGCGTTTTTACCATTAATATTTAATCATAAACATTTGCCTATGCTACTAGTCTTCAAAAATATGACTTTTAATTTCTGCCTAATATTCAATTACAAGACCATAATATAATTTACTGAATCTTTTCCCTGTTGTGGTATCTTAAGTAAGTGATAAATGTTTTTGTACATAAATCCTTTACTACGTCTCTCATTTACTTAGGGTAGATTTCTAGCAGTGGAATTATTGATTCGAAAGTATGGACATTTTTATGACTTACAATACATATTGCCAAATAGCTTTCCAAGTTAAATTTTGGATAGCAGAAAACCCCTCAACATTCTTGCTTTTGTCATTCAGCTTTCCTACTATAAGCACTACCTCTAAAATATTTTACTTTATTTTATTTTTTTGTGGGTCATGGGGCTTGAAGTTGGCCTGAGTGCTATCCCTAAGCTCTTCAGCTCAAGGCTAGCTCCCTACCACTGGGCCTGGGAGCTGTCCCTGCACTCTTCAGCTAAAGGCTACCAACCTACCCTGGAGCTACAGCCCCACTTCCTGTTTTCTAGAGGTTAATTAGAGATAAGAGCCTCAGGTCCTTTATGCCCTGGCTGGCTTTGGACCTTGATCCTCAGATCTTAGTAACCTGAGTAGCTAGGATTACAGGCATGAGCTACTGCACCCGGCTCTAAAGTATTTTTTTGGTCTTCAAGTATTTTCTTAAAAATGCAAATTAAAGTTCCTATCAAAAGGTCATTTTATAAGTAATATTGAATATTAGTAGGGCTGGGAGACAAAAGCAAGAACATTTTATGTATTAGTTAAAAATAGAGTTTTTGTTATTAAAATAAGAGTCATGTATATATGTATATATATATATAGCATAAGAAAATACAGAGTACTACAGCTCTCTCTCTACTTTGAGGCTGAGGAAGGCAATTGAAAATGTAAGACAACTGAGTCAAGTCACAAAGCAAATACTGGCATTTTTTATTACATCACAGTTTTTAAATTGTCTGTATGCCAGAAAATGAATCAAAATCAAAATAAATGTTAAATGGTGAGTAAGGAAGATTATTAGCTAAAAATTGGATAAAGATCTTCTGTAACAGATGTAGATTTCTTACAAGGGAATTATAAATGCACCAATGGACACACATACACACACACACACACTCACACACACTCACACATAGAAAATACATGAATGGAGGGCACTAAATCTAACAAATAGAAAATTACTTCCCTGTCTTTAATACATATTTATAATGATACTACCCACACAGATCCATGGATTTAACCTTCTGATTTCCAGATCTCTCTCTCTCTTACACACACACACGCACACACACATGCACACACAATCAGTTGCTTTGTGAAATCATGCCTCAATTTTTTCCTGTTGTCATTTCCATCTGGTGATCTTGGTTTGCATTCTATTCAATGCTCGTCACTCTCTTCTTCCTATGTTAATACTGTGTTCATCTGAGGAGCTCTGAGTTGGGGCTTAGTGATAGTTGAAGACACTATGGTTTGAGTTGTTTGGATTGTTTGATTGGGAAGCCAGTTCTTGGAGATGGAAGATCACCCCTGAGAACCTATACCAGGAACTCCTGGGCAGGGGACTGGCATGGGTGTGGGTGTGTGTTTGTGGGCAGAATGTCCAATAACTCTTTAGTTTTGGTGTAATCTAATAACTTCATCCTCACCTGTATCTGGGTATCTCTATATCCAGAATCTTCTATTCTTCCAGTTTGATGTGTGAGTCTGGAGGAGGGATGGATGGTTGACTGGCTACTTAAAATAGCAGAGGGGACCTGGGGATCTAATTACTTCTTAAACAGACACTTACAAAGCTCTCTGTAGTCTGACCTTTCTCCCCCCTCACCGAGGTACCGGGTGCTGCCACTTCCTGAGTCTTTTCGGTTGTTCATCAGGGTAAATTGGGTTGTTCATGGCTTTCCTGACTGTCGGCTTAGAATTCAGCTTCCTTGAGTCTGCTGGAGCCATCATTTGTGGTCAACTGCTTTCCAGCTTCCAACATTTTCTGCTCTCTAATGGGTTTATGTCTTTATAAAAATCCTTTTATTGCCATTTGAATAAATAGCAGGGAGGGATGATTTGAAAGTGCAAGGGCCAACTATGTTTTTTACTCAGCAGTACTTTTTTCTTCATTAAACAAACACTCTGTGTGTGTGTGTGTGTGAGTGTGTGTGTGTGTGTGTGTGTGTTTAGTGCAACTGAGCAATACAAAGTAGGCAAACATATTTAAAAGTCACTCAGAAATTCTCCCTCCAGACTGAGGCACCGATAATACATTTTTGAACAGAACTTCCCATATACACACATTTTTATTTATTTAATATTTTTAAAGACAGGGGATTGTGGTTTATTGACTTTAGGTAATCTTCATTTGAGGTTATCTTAAACTGCTGACAAGAGTCATTTCCTTTGTTCTTCATAATATGTTTAATTAAAGCAAAAGAAGAGATTGGGTGTTTTTTATCAAATGTATGGCAAATGTCAGGCAATTGTTGAAAAGAAAAATGTATGCATATGTGAAAAATAGTTACAACTAGCTGAACACCAGTGGTTCACACCTATAATCCTAGCTACTTAGAAGGCTGAGATCTGAGGATCACAGTCCAAAGCCCCCCTGGCAGGAAAGTCCATGAGACTCTTATCTTCAATTAATCACCAGAAAACCAGAAGTGGCACTGTGGCTCAAGCGATAGAGCACTAGCTTTGAGCAAAAGAGGTCAGAGACAGTGCCCAGGTCCCAAGTTCAAGCCTCGTGACCACCATTAACAAAGAAAAAAGAACAAGGTTTGTACTATCTAGTGCATTTGTTACATATGGAAGAAAGGTTCAATGAGAAAATGAAATTATTTGCTCCGTGGAATTTCACAAATATGTGGCAGATTGTAGACTGGAACCAAAAGGGTTTTTGCTGTCAAATTCTGTGCTCTTCGTGAGAAGATACTTGGAGTGAAACTTTGCACTCCCCCCACCCCGCCCCAGTGAAGTATTAAACTAAATGCAATTCTCTTTCTCCAAATGATAATATTTGGAAAACTAGTTGTTAAATAACTGCTTTGGAACTTGGAAAAGTTTAGGGGTTGAGTATTCAGAGGCAAAAATTTCTGGGAGCCTTTAAAATGCTCGTACATGTTGCTAGCCATTAGAGGGAGCAACTCTGATCTAGCCTTGCAACTTCCTTGATGACAAAACTCTGATTCTTTTCATTTCTATACTGGTACTGGGACTTGAACTCAAGGCATCTGTGCTGTTTCTTAGCTTTTTCACTTAAGACTGGCATTCTAACTTCCAAGACTCTCAGAGTCAAAGAAAATGAATTGAAGTAGAACAGATTCAGTGTAGAGCTCAAATATTGTAAATTTTATTATATCTTTTTGCTAGTCATGGGGTTTGAACTCAGAGCCTGAGCACTGTCCTTGAGCTTTCTCATGGTTAGAGCTCTATCACTTGAGCCACAACACCACTTCCAGCTTTTTCTATGTATGTAGTACCAAGGAATCAAACCCAGGTCTTCATGCAGGCTAGGCAAGCATTCTACCAGTAGGACAAGTTCCCAGCTCCTATACATTTTCTTTTAGAAAGGCTAATTCATTGTGTACAAATACCACATCTTGTTGATCCACTCATCAACTGAGGGACATCTAGGTTGGTTCCATATCTTTGCTATGGTGAATAATGCTGCAATGAACATTGTTGTGCTAGTGGATTTAGTATGTCTAGATTCTGGATGATTGGGTAAATGCCAAGTAGTGGAATTGCTGGGTCATAGGGGAGTTCTATGTTTAGTCTTTTGAGGCACTGCCATACTGCTTTCCATAGTGGTTGAATGAGTTTGCACTCCTACCAACAGTGTAGTAGTGATCCCTCCTGGCCACATCCCCTCCAGCATCTGTTGTTATTAGTTTTCCTGATCCTGGCCATTCTAACTGGAGTGAGGTGGAATCTTAGCATTGTTTTGATTTGCATTTCTTCTATGACCAGAGATGTTGAGCATTTCTTCATGTGTCTATAGGCCATTTTCATTTCTTCTTCAGAGAAGACTCTCTTTAAGTCTTTGGCCCATCTTTTAATGGGATGGTTCTTACTTTGGAGATTAGTTTTGAATTCTATGCTGCTGTCAGGAAAAACGACATCGCGCCATTTGTTAGGAAATGGAAAGACTTAGAAAAAATCATATTAAGTGAAGTAAGCCAGACTTAAAGGAACTTAGGCTTAATGGTTTCCCTCATCTATCATAATCAGTAGAAACCTTGGGCTCTCCTAGCAGAGATTTGCAATAGAGCAAAACCTTGATACATAAGACCATATAGTATGAAGCTAATTGAAGGGACCTCCAGGATATTGAAACAAAAGCCATATAATGAATGATTGTTGTCCTTAATGTACTATGTTATCTCTCATCTCTTTTGCTGTCCCTTGTTTATATCATATTGTTACAGTATCTCACTTCTTATCTGATATATTGGATATATTTGTATTTGGTTATTTGAAATTGGATAGGGAAGGGTGGAAAACCAAGATGGGGGGGGTGGGGGAGAGGGTAATGGGGACCAAGACATGTGAAAGGGTATCAATGTATGTGAATTAATGCACCTTCTATCTGGCAAATATCATGTAACACTTTTATTAATACAATAAAATATTAAAAAAAGAAAGACTAATTCAAAGCCGAACAAAAATGAGCACCAAGTAAGGGGTGCATGCAAGAGAGAGGGTGGGGTCAAGGGGAGAGAGATAGATGAAGGAAGGAACGAAGGAAAGAAAGAAGGAAGGGAGGAAGGAAGGAAGAAAGGAAGGAAGGAAGGAAGGAAGGAAGAATGCAGTCAAGAATTCATTGTAAGCCGGTGGCTGGTAGCTCATGCCTTTAATCCTACTTACTGAGGAAGTTGAGATTTGAGGATCATGGTTTAAAGCCAGCCCAGGCAAGAAAGTCCTTGAGACTTTTATCTCCCATTAAACACAAAAAAGAAAGAAAAAGCTGGGAATGGAGCTACAGCTCAAATGGTAGACCACTAACCTTGTCACAGAAGCTCCCCAGTTCAAGTCCCATTACTGGCACACATATATAAGAAAGAAATCATTGTGTATACCATTAAATTAAGAAATTGGGAAGGGTTAGGTTGAAGGGGTGTATGAGAATGTTGAAGGAGTGACACTGATCAAGATGCATTATAATCATCAACTGCTTTGTCACATGAACAACATCTTAAAGATAATACAAAATTAAAAAGAAGAAAATAGATTCAAACATCACATGCAAAACAAAACAAAAATCAGAAGTCTCAGAGCCTTACATGTCTACACTAGCTTAGAAGTCCTAAGTTTATAGGCGTGAGTCACCACAACTTGGCCAAACTAATTCTTAATTCCCCCCTCCACTAACTGGTATACTTGGAAAAGTCCTATGGTAAATGATTAGAGACCTTGTGTTCCCAGGAATCGTCATCCGTTGTTTGAGATTTGGTAGTGACTCTGGTAACTTCCTTTCTCCTTATGAAGGAAGAATTGGATGGTTGGAAGGGAAGAGAGAAGGGGAATGAAGACCTCATCACAGACCATGTGCTCTGTCCTCTTGGGGAAAGCAGTAGCTAGCCTGTGTCATGTGAAGATTATTTTCTCTGACTTGGGCAATAACAACAGACAAATGGTATCAGCTTCTCATGAATGAGAGACTGTTTTAATTAGCTTTGCATTTGTGGTGTCTGACACAGCCTGTCAACACAGTAGATGCTGATATAGTAATGATAATCAAGTGAATGTGTGAACAGAGCTGCACAGTCGTCAGGTGTTGTTTGCACCTCCTATAGTTTCTGGGGGTCTTCCTGGCACAGTGAGGATGGATTTTTGGTTGCAGGGTGGTACGGGAACTACTTAGAAGGCAGTAAGTACTTCATGAATAGGGGAGACGGGGTGAGAATGATGAAAGGGTGACACTGGGCTAGATGCATGGTACTCATACTCTGACATGTTCAGTTGAAACCCCTCTGGACAACTACTTAAAGATAATAAAATTAATAATAAAAAAGGAAGACTGAGCTGGGAGCATGGCCTAGTGATAGAGTGCTTGCCTAGCATGCATGAAGATATGGGTTTGATATCTTGGTACCACATACATAGGAAAAAGCTGGAAGTGAAAGTGGTGCTGTGGCTCAAATCGTACCAGCCTTGAGAAAACTCAAGGACAGTGCTCAGGCCCTGAGTTCAAGTACCATGACCCACAGAAAAAAGAAATGAACATATTTCTTAGAATTCAGCCATCTCTCTTTTACTGAAAGAGTGTTCCTTTATATAAGTTATCCCTAACCCACTCTTACTTTCCCACAGAGAGAATGAGCTTGCTAAATTCATGTAAGGAGGATTGAGCAAGGCCCCAGAATCTCTTCCACATAAACATCTCTTGCCTGGTGACCAGCCAGAGTAGGAGTGTGGCCAGGAAAGTGAATGTGTAGAAAAACTAACGACCTCTTCATTACACAGCCACTAAAAGAAACACTTGGGAAGAGACAAGGCAGGAACCAGCAGGCAACAGGACACAGGGCTTACTGAAGACTTCTTTCTAAAAGCTAAAGGAATCTTCCATTGAAAATGAATCTAAGATCTTCATTCCACCATGTTTTCTCTTTCTCACCTTGCCTGGTCTCAGGATGGTTGTTCTCTCAAGGGTGGAAGTTTGATTTGGTCTGTTCTCTTCTGTTTGAAAGAAAGCAGTGAGTTTTCCTATTAATAATACCTATTATTAATAATATAGATTATTAATTATTAATTCCTATTACCTGCTAATAATAGTAACAGTTGTGTGTTTGTGTGTGTGAGAGACAGAGAAAGAGAGAGAGACATCACATGTACAAAAAGAAAATGTCTTTCAGAACAGGCCAGAGATAGTGTTTGATTACTCAACCTGATAAGACTTTTGAATGGGAGGAGAGAATTAAATTTTTGATGCTGAATGCAAATCCCTTTGTCTCTTCTGTAGCCTTATGGCTGGAAAGAGTACACAACGGAGTTCTCAAGTTTCCCTGTGCTTGTTGTCCTGGCATTTAAGCTGATGGTATATTGAAAGCTCTCTCACCAGCACCAGCAAAACTGCCTGGAGTTAGCTTTCATTCTGCTCCTATCTGCATGGATGGGTTGCTTTCTTCTGAAAATCTCTAGCTGCCACAGGTAGATATTCTCTTTAGGGAATGTTGTCATTTTTCAGCGGTAAGGGCCTTGTCTGAGGGTGTGTTTATCCTTTAAGACTCAGTGAACCACATAGCGTGGGAAATATCTCCAGAGAGCTTAGCCCTTTGCTTATGGGGTACATTCTGTTTGCGAGGTCTCCATCCACTGGAATTTCCATTCTTTCTATCTCCTTTTTACTAACATTGCCTGCAGTAAGCTTTGGAAGCCACGTTACTCAATGGTGTTGCCCAGAAAGGATTCAGGAGATTCGATTGCTGTCTTATGTTTGTTTCTTTATTTGGGGAGGGGGCAAGTGTTTGGGAAAGATCTCTGGAGTGGGCCAGAGAACTGGTGCTTCCACTTATTGGATGTAGTTGTTAAGCTGAACTAAAACTAGTTTTCAAATCTCACAACAAAGATGCATGATAGATGGTTTCATAAATAGTGGTGGCTGTTAAAATGATGGCTCTTTGATATACTCCCTTTCTACAAGCACTGAAAGGAGCTACACAATGTGTGATGTAACTGAGACAAGTCTTCCTCAAGTTCCGAATGGCTGCAACTCTGTTCTCCCCACTGCTTCCCCAGCTGCTGTTTCTTCTGTCCTACACTTTCCTCTCTGAGTAGTTCTCTGCACATTCTACGAAGGTTCAAGTTAGTTTTTCTGACCTTTTGTAGGAAGGGAATAATTAATTCAGAATCCTTCTCTATTGCAGTTCTGTATAGACATTGAAGAATCCCGCTGAATCCATCCTGTAGGAACCACATAGGCTGCAAAGAAGATAGGTAGATAGATGGTTCCATAAATCCCAGGGCGTGAAGAGGCTATAGCAGGCTGGGGATGACCAGGCTGAGGCTGGAGACCTGGAAGAAATAAGCTGGTCTTCCCTGACGGTCCTGTGCTCCCAGCCTGCAGTGGGGGAGTCTTCTGTGGCTTCTGAGATCAGTGCCAGGTGAGGCTGCAGGAATGGGGTGCAAGGCCCTTTCGAGGTGACCTCTGTCACCTGGCTAGCCTGAACTGACAGGAGCAAGCCTGTGAGCATGTCTCACAAATCCCGGCAGGCCCCTGTCATCCTTTAAATTCATACAGAAGTCCCAATTGCATGCCAATTCCACATACATATTTATGATATGATGCTCACCCTTGGAATACATTAGGGAACTCTGAAATGGGCTATTACCCTTGGTTCACAGATGACAGAAGGATGATTGAAGCATGGGATTCTTTAATGTCTCTTGCTGACAATAGTATGTCTTTCCCTAACTCCTCTATTATCATCCCAAATTCAATGTTAGTTTTCTTTTATTAAAATTTTTCTTTGATCCATACATTAATTTATTGTTTTTTTCCAGCTGACAAAATTCACCTTACAGAATGTGAAAGAAGATTTTGAAAAATGCCTATAGCAATAAAAAGGCATCCAGTTCTTTCCTCTTCTTTATTATTTGCTTCAAATCATGTTCCATGTACCCAAAGCCCTTTATATTCATCAGATCTGATCTGTTCACTATCCAATCCCTAAAAAAAAATCCCATAAATCTAAGCTTAAGGAAGAGAAATCAGCAGAATAATCTGCCGTCATTATGGGAAATGCTTCTGTCTTGATGGCGTTGACAATTGCATGCCTCTGGAAGCAGGATTTGGGGCACAGATGGTGACCAAAGGGCTGAAGATTACTGGAGGTGTCTCTCCCACCTTGATATGTAACTGAGTGGAAAGCACACCTGGACTTTTATGGAGGGAAATGAAAGGGAAATGATTTCCAGGAAAGATGGGTCTTGAAACAACTCCACCCAGTCCATCTGGATGAGCTCTTAAACACCATTGTACCCACGGCTCTGGAAACATCATCAGGTTAAGATCCTTGGGTTTACACTTTAAGAAGCTAGGCGACCATCACTGTGTAGATTGTAACTGTATCTTACTGTGTTCAGGTTTGAGGTTGGTATTCCTAAACTGGAGATTCTTAATAACATGAGGAATAACAGGCTGGTAGACTTCGGACCTCATTTTGCCCATAGTTGTTGTTCTTTAAAATTTACCCAATGTTTCTGCAAAAAGTCAAAATAGCAAGTTCATAAAATTTAAACATTGTGAGGTTTCAAGTGTGGTTGTATTCTTGGCATCTTTATAAAACACAAACTCATCTGGGGCCAGTAGGTTGAAATAATTGCCTGACATTGCTCAGTCACCATCATCTTGGCTGATGGGATGTACAGAGGATGGGACCGGAAGTTGTTACATGCTCACTGATTCTCATGTGCCCCAGGTAAGAACTGTTCCATTAGGCTTTTGATGAGGTGTAGGGAGGATCTTCCAGGCCTTTGAAGTTAAGGATGTTCTTTACTATCTTGGTTGGCTTGGTGCAGAGAGGCATTTTGGATAATTTTCTTTGTATGATCTGTGAAGACCTGAGGAAAGAGTTCTTCCCTTATCAGTCCAACATAATTTGCAACCATGGTGGGGCAGGACATGAAGCTGCAGGTGTCTTTATGCACTGGCCAAAGGCTCCTTTTAAGAAAGTTTATGAAACCTTTTTTTTAAAAGAAAAAAAAAGAAACCTTTTTTCAAAGCACTAAGGATTCTTTAATTCACATGCGGCTCCTCCAATAAAATAGCAAATATGCCTTGGCTTGTTCACTTTCCCCAAAGTAACACATCAGAACAACACATTTTCTTTTTAAAAAAATTTAAAAAGCAGCTCCAGCAGAACAATCTGAGCCTATCCTATATCATGACTGGGAAGGTTCAGTAGATATATCTGGTCTGTCTGGAGATGAGCTGCTTTTCAAATGCTACTTTTTAGATGACAGCTCAGAGCCACACGTGTAAGTAATTCTCCGCAAGATGAATAACCAATACACAGCTAATGGGTACCTCCTGCACGAATGTATGATAGACCTCTGGGTTTTTCAATACTGATTGATTATTCTAATTCCTGTGGGCACTTACAGAAAATACATATTCTTTGCCCTCCACCTTAGACATACTGCATCAGATTTTGCCTGCTGCATTAGGCATGGTACCTGGGTAGCAGAATTAATGAAAGCCACCTCACCTTTTAAAACTTGTACAGTGCTGCTGGTTTTAAAACTGGAATTATAAACTGGTATTATGAAATCTTGTTAGAGGGTAATTTGACTTTATTAAAATGTAAAACATACATTGAATCCAATGATTCTACTGCACCCTGGTCTGTTTATATGATAGCAAACAATTGGAAGCCACCTAAATATTTTTATAAGGGGATTGGTCAAATAATTGAAAGTACATCTACACAATTGAAGACAACATCTTTGTTAAAAGTAGTTAAGTGAGATGATTTGGAAATGATCTGTGTGTCTTTTGATATGCATATGCATTTAAAGGAAAGGAAGAGAGTTGCAGAAAAATATAATTACCTTGATCCCATAAGAGAGAATGTATATGTGTGTACCTATAGATAGACATAGTCAGGAATTCAAAAGGACTCAGGCAGGCATGCATATTCCTAGGCTCATACCCCTCAGTGGTGGTTAGGCCAAACCAATGCCTTCCAGGCCAAACCAATGCCTTGCAGAACACAGCTGTGAAAAGGTATATTTTTAACTGAAGAAAGAAGTACTGCACTGGCCATTTTAAGATAGCACCAGGATTAATTTGGGAACTTCTTTGAGTATCAGGGGCCCTTTGCTACAGTTGCAATAGCAGTATTATATTTACTAAATTTGGAGAACCTTTTTTCTCTTTGCTCTCATAAAATTCAGAAATATGTGTTTAAACTGTGATCTTCCATTTGGGAATTATATTTAAATGACCTTGACCCTACGTAATTTATTTCATAGACTTAATTTAATTAAACATACCACCATTTTATGATGATGACAATTAATTAGAAGTAATTCTTTACCTTGAGGTTTCTTTTCCTACAAATGGTTCATAGGACATTAAAGAATGGTACACATATTAGAGCTTTCTTGCTTTTCTTTTTCTTTTTTTGACAGTACTGAAGTTTGAAGTCAAGACTTTACTTTTACTTGACTGGTACGCTATTCCTTGAGCCACATCTGTAGCCTATTAGCTTTATCTTAGAGTTGGAGTCTATGGACATGTCTGCCTAGGCTTCAAACCATAGTCCTCTAAATCTCAGCCTCTTAAGTAGTTAGGATTATGAGAAAGAACCATTGGCACATAAAAAAAAACCTGGACAGATTCAGAAATACTGAAATTATTCCCTGCACGCTCTCAGACCACAAAGGCATCAAATTGGAACTGAACACACATCTCCACCAACGAAAACCCTGTGACTCATGGAGATTGAAGAACACATTGTTGAATCACCAATGGGTCATCAAAGAGATCAGAACAGAAATCCAACAGTTTATGAAATTTAACAATAAGGAGCACACAAAATACCAGCTCCTTTGGGACACAGCAAAGGCAGTACTCAGAGGAAAATTTATAGCTCTGAGTGCCTATAACAACAAGTTGGAAAAATCGCAAACCAACAAGTTAATGTGTCACCTTAAGCTCCTGGAAAAAGAGCAACAAACCAACCCTAATCCCAGTAGAAGAAAGCAAATTATTAAAATCAAAGCAGAATTAAATGATTTGGAATCCAAAAAAACTATAGAAAGAACCAACAAAACAAGGAGTTGGCTCTTCGAAAGAATTAACAAAATTGACAAACCCTTAGCAAATCTTACCAAAAAAAGAAGAGAGCATACCAAAATAAACAAAATCCCAGCTGAAAATGGCAATGTCACGACAGAAATTACCAAGATTCAGAGTATCATGAGGGAATACTTCTCAAACCTTTACGCCAACAAATTTGAGAATCTAGAAGAAATAGATGACTTCCTAGCCAATATTAACATACCCACACTGAACAAAGAAGAACTATCCCACCTAAACAGGCCTATTTCAAGCACTGAAATAGAAATGGCAATCAGAGATCTTTCACCTAAGAAAAGCCCATGGCCAGATGGATTCACAGCTGAATTCTGTAAGGTCTTCAAAGCAGAGCTCACACCAATACTCCTCAAGCTCTTCAACGAAATTGAAAATGAAGGTTCTTTACCAAAAGCATTCTATGAAGCCAGTAGAACCCTCATCCCCAAACCAGACAGAGATTCATCAAAGAAAAAGAACTATAGACCTATTTCTTTGATGAACATCGATGCAAAACTTCTCAAAAAAAATACTGGCCAACCATCTACAATAACTTAATCAAAAAATTATACACTATGATCAAACTGGATTCATCACAGGGAGGCAAAGCTGGTTCAACATACGCAAATCAATTAATATAATTCAACACATCAACAGGAGCAAGGACGAAAATCACATGATTGTCTCAAAAGATGCAGAAAAGGCATTTGACAAGATCCAACACCCCTTTATGTTAAAAGCTCTGGAGAAACTAGGAATCCATGGAACATTCCTCAATATAATAAAGGCTGTGTATGACAAACCCACAGCTAGTATTATACTTAATGGTGAAAAGCTAAAGCCATTTCCTCTAAAATCATTAACGAAACAAGGATGCCCACTCTCTCCACTCCTCTTTAACATAGTATTAGAATTCCTAGTCAGTGCAATAAGGCAAGAAGCAAGCATAAAGGGGATCCAAGTAGGGAAAGAGGAAGTAAAAGTATCCCTCTTTGCGGATGATATGATTCTGTATTTAAAGAATCCTAGACTCTACTCCCAAGCTCCTTGAGCTGATTCAAAACTTTGGAAGGGTAGCAGGGTATAAAATTAACCCTCAAAAATCAACTGCCTTCCTCTACGCCAGCAGTGAGAGGAATGAGGCAACAATCAGGAAAGCAACTCCTTTTGCAATAGCCTCAAAGAAAATAAAGTACCTAGGAATTAGCTTAACTAAGAATGTAAAGGACCTTTTTGATGAAAACTTTAAAACACTAAAAAAGGAAATTAAAGCAGAACTAAGGAAATGGAAAAACCTCCCATGCTCCTGGATTGGAAGAATCAACATCGTGAAAATGACAATCTTGCCAAAGTCTATCTACAAATTCAATGCAATACCCATCGGTATCCCAATGTCATTCTTTAAAGAAATAGAAGAGGCAATCCAAAATTTCATATGGAATAATAAAAGACCCCGTATAGCAAAAACACTTCTTAGCAGAAAGAACAGCGCAGGAGGAATTTCAATACCAAATTTTAGGCTCTATTACAGAGCTATAATTATCAAAACAGCTTGGTACTGGCACAAGAACAGGCCTGAAGACCAATGGAATAAAACTGAAGACCCAGATATTAAACCACAGACCTATGGCCACCTAATCTTTGACAAGGGAGCCAAAAAAAATAGAATGGAGGAAAGATAGCCTCTTCAACAAGTGGTGCTGGCAGAACTGGTTAAGCACCTGCAGAAAAGTAAAGTTGGATCCTTCTTTGTCACCCTGCACTAGAATTAACTCCAAATGGATCAAAGACCTGGAGGTAAAAGCTGACACACTGAAAACTTTACAAGAAGGAATAGGAGATACACTAAGCCTCCTTGGCACAGGTTGAAACTTTCTTAACAAAGACCAAGAATCACAACAAATCAGAGAAAGGCTGGATAAGTGGGACTGCATAAAACTGCAGAGCTTTTGTATGGCAAAGGACATAGCTAGTAAATTAAGTAGGAAGCCTACAGCATGGGAGAAGATCTTCACCAACCATACAGCAGACAAAGGCCTCATATCTGAAATATATCAACAGCTCAAAAAATTGAATCACTCCAAATTAATCTCCAAAGTAACAACCATCCCATTAAAAAATGGGCCAAAGACTTAAAGAGAGTCTTCTCTGAACAAGAAACAAAAATGGCCTATAGACACATGAAGAAATGCTCAACATCTCTGGTCATCAAAGAAATGCAAATCAAAACAACTCTAAGATTCCACCTCACTCCAGTTAGAATGGCCAGGATCAGGAAAACGAATAACAACAGATGCTGGAGGGGATGTGGCCAGGAGGGATCACTACTACACTGTTGGTGGGAGTGCAAACTCGTTCAACCACTATGGAAAGCAGTATAGCAGTGCCTCAGAAGGCTAATCATAGAGCTCCTCTATGACCCAGCAATTCCACTACTTGGCATTTACCCAACCATCCAGAATCTAGGGCATACTAAATCCACTAGCACAACAATGTTCATTGCAGCATTATTCACCATAGCAAAGATATGGAACCAACCTAGATGTCCCTCAGTTGATGAGTGGATCAACAAGATGTGGTATTTGTACACAATGGAATTCTATGCTGCTGTCAGAAAGAATGATATTGCCCCATTTGTTAGGAAATGGAAAGACTTAGAAAAAAATCACATTAAGTGAAGTAAGCCAGACTCAAAGGAACTTAAGCTCAATGGTTTCCCTCATTTGTCATAATCAGTAGAAACCTTGGGCTCTCCTAGCAGAGATTTGCAATAGAGCAAAACCTTGATACATAAGGCCATATAGTATGAAGCTAATTGAAAGGACCTCCAGGATATTGAAACAAAAGCCATATAATGAATGATTGTTGTCCTTAATGTACTATGTTATCTCTCATCTCTTTTGCTGTCTCTTGGTTATATCATACTGTTACAGTATCTCACTTTGTTATTTGATATATTGGATATATGTGTATTTGGTTATTTGAAATTGGACAGGGAAGGGCGGAAAACCAAGATGAGGAGTCGGGGGGGAGGGTGATGGGGACCAAGACATGTGAAAGGGTATCAATGTATGTGAATTAATGCACCTTCTATCTGGCAAATATCATATAACCCTTTTATTAGTTACAATAAAAATAATAAAAAAGAACCATTGGCACTAACTCACTCTGGTTATTTTTGAGATAGTGTCTCATCAATTATAACACTCATATTTTGTGCTTATGATGGGTGTTTGCCACCATGTTCAGCTGTTGGTTGAAGTGAGGTCTCATTAACAGTTTGCTTACCTGAAACCGTGATCCTCCTTATATTCACCTTCTGAGTAATGAGGATTCGAGGTGGGAGCCCTGGTTCCTGACCTCAAAACTTTTCATTGAAATGAAAGGGCTATGGTTTCCTTGAACCTGCTGGCCCCATTTCCTCCTCTTTTCCATGCTCAGATGATTGTGCACCAGTGGAGAGAATGAAGTTTTGAAGAAATTGTTTTATCATGTCTCTGAATCATCCCACGCAGGAATATTATTATTAGTTTACAGCTGAGGAAACATTTGGAAAGAATTCGAGTTTCCCGGTCTCATTTAGTTAGCTTACGTTGGAACTAACACAGTGACTTCATTGACACCATGATCTTTCTACCTCCACCAAGCAAAGTGCAAATTAATTTTTGTGATATTATCTTGGGTAGTCAAACAATGCAAGGCATTTGGTCAAGTTCAGAGAATACCAATAAATTTCTGAATTTCAAACTAATTCTTTTTTTTAAAACAGACCTTCCTTACAATATATGAAATGAGAGTAGTCTGATGTTTGTGATTTTCTCCAATGTATTTTTATTGCCTCTTTTTCAATTCATCTCAGGTGTTCTGGCAGCATTGTGTATCTTCAACAATTATAGAATGGATATTAACCTGCTAGGAAGTCTTAACAAAATGTCACAAATTGGGTGACTTAAGCAATACAAATTTATTATGTACTAGCACCAGAGACTAAATTACAGTGTGGCAGAGTTGGTCCTTTTTGGAGGCTGAGAATATTCCATACCTCATGCTTAGCTTTTGGTGATTGGCCAGCTATCTTTGGTTTGGCTTATGGAAACCTCATCTTCATATGCTACTTCCTGCGTACGAATCTATCTTCATGATCAGATTTCTGGCTTATGTAAGAACGTGGTCATATTGGTTCAATGATCTCATCATCACTACTTACCCTCAGTGACAGCTCTAGTTAATAATTAAGGACACATTTGGAGGACTTGAATATTTGAACCTTGAAGGCTGTAATTAAATTCACACTCACATTCCTTGTTTGGGGAGACCTGGGTCTTATTTCTTGAGTTAAAGACTACACCTACCTCACAGCACAAAATGCGAATGGAGTGGCATTAATCTGTGTGAAGGGCAGCAGAATTGTCCAATAAGACTTAGGAGGGTGGAGAAGTAGATATGGCCTCTTAGGGCGAAATGATGTTTTCTGAAATCTACATGGTGTTTGAACATCAGAACCTTTTCCTGTACCAGCAAAATCAAATGCATAGTGTCTCACTCTGGGGACAGGAATTTAAAAGAAGAGAAAGTGATCTTCATTGTTGTCCAATTGTAACAAGAACTTTCCCTCTCGTCTCTTCAAGAGAGAAGTTTTTCTGGGTGTGTGGAGTATTCAGGGAGCATCCAGGCAGACCAGAAGGGAAGCCCCAGACCTCTTCATGCTTATAGCAATAAAAAGGAAAACCTCAGAAGAGTAGGGACTGTCCAGCCTGAGATTCTGGGCTGTGGTATTCTCAAACAAGCCCAGAGCAAGGGAAAGAAGAAACTCTCTAGAGTAGCCATTTAGTGAAACAAATCGACCACCTGATTTACCAGCACTTCACTGCACTCTGGGGAGAAACAAATATGGATCCTTTTCTTCCCCACTGTCAAAATAATAGGTCAAAAGTCCTCATAATTAAGTGCAACAAGACACTACAAGCCAGGTAGATGAGTGGATTTTTCAAATAAAACAGATTTTTCTAAATATCAGCAATGATTTCTTTTTTCCTCCCTTTCTTTTTGTAAATAGGTTTAACCTTAGACCTTCTGTCATCTTGCATTTTTACACAGGAAATTAATTTTCTCTATCCTCTTGGTGTTTGAGGGAAAAGAAAAAACAGTTAAAAAAAGACCCTGGGATTTCGAAAAGCTGCCATATAAACTTTAAAATTAAACAGATGTTATGTGAATCACATGTAAATTGGAGCCTTGGGAACTTGGGCCATAAACTGAATGGGATGCTCTGAAGCAGAAGACATACCGGATTTTTTTTTGGCAATTATTGGGACCTTGTGGATCAAAAATATCAAATGAAGATGAATCTTTGTGTTTCAGCAAGAGTTAGAAAATATTCCAAAGCATAAATCCTTTCCAGCCAGATTTTAAACTTCCTGAAAGCAGAGGTCATGCCTTTGACTTTCTGTTCTGAACACTTAGCAAGTGCCTGGTACAGAGCAGACACCCAAGCTGGGTACCTTTAAGGGGGGAGACGGCACACATTCACATTAAGTAACTTATATGCTAAGATCTAGACAACTGACCCTACTCAACGTTCCCTGATATTTTAGTTTAAAATCTTCCCAAAGCAGAGCCTGACACAGACTTATCCATACAGAGTATCTTTTAAACGTTATCTCAACAAGCAGGACTTTGGAAGAGGTGCTTAGGAAAGGAAGAAAAGACAAAATTAGGGAGAACTATTCAGGTCTCTTCTGCAGGCAATAGTGGAAGTGGATTTTGCTGCCCCATGGAGGACAGGGAATGCCTTCTGGAACTGTCTGTTCTGAGGTTGAAGGAGGGGACATTTATTCATGAGCTCGAATCACCTATGTTGGCAGAAATACAAAGAGGTGCATCCAGGCAGGTCCTTTCGTGATGTTTTGTGTAGTAGGGATTGGAATCGAGGGTAGCCAATAAGACATGACACTACTGGCAAAACTGCCCACCCCTCCTTCCTCTTCGAGGACAAGTGTCTCATTTGACCTGAGCTGAGAGTGGCCTCTGATACTTTTAAAATAGAAGCAAATTCACTATTAAGTGGTTAATCTCTCCGCCTGCAGTAATGGAGCGTTAGAGGAAGACAGGGTATCAGAAAGACTGAAAGCACATTTTGTTTCCATAATTGTTAGGTTCCAGTCATGGATAGGGAGAAGTCAAGTGTCTCCCAGCCAAAGAGAGAATTTTGGGAGAGATCCTTTCCTTGCAGCTCTCGTAAGGAGCAAACTTTGCCAAAACCTGCCTTCTTATTGCTAGCTGCAGAACCCTGAGACAGTCCATTTCTGTTTCTGCTGACAGGATTGTTGTTACCTTTTGTTCCCATGGTTTGTAGTCCTTGGTTATGGCAGCTCAGACATAGGATTCCGCTAGCTGCTGAGTATGTTATAACCAAGCCTTCCTCTTCTATGGATTTCAGTGGATATAAACAGCTTTAGACTAGGAGTTGGAAACTGGCTCTAATCCTGGTACCAAGTTTGAACAAATTGCACAAATGTTCAGGGGGGTGCATCTGTTGTTTCTATGCGGGTGGGACCGTGAGAGTCGGATGAGAATATGAGGAGGCATTCATTCATCCCTAAACTAGAAAGCAGTGTGCAAATGCACACAGAGGGTGTGGAAAGGAGGAACTTGTTGAATCCTGACCCGGAAATCAGCACCAACTTGGAACAATTGTTTATTTACATTGAGCCTGTTGTCCGGAAGTGAAGATTATTTTTAAGACTCCCTTCTAAGCTCTCAAGCTCTAGGACAATATGATAATTCTTAGTCATATATTGACTCAATGAACATTGATTCTTTGCTCCCTGCCATTAGTCATTAACTTGAATATGAATAAGTACTTATCTCCAGGACTGACTTGTTTTTTCTCCAAGATTTCCATTCTCAGTAAATCCCATTATAGCCATCTCCACCCTTCGATGACATATTTTTCTCATCCTTAGGGGAACAAAAGTTTGGAGGAATATAAAGAGAGCGAGAAGGGATAGTTTTGGAAAGAACCTATTTTCCAAACGAGGCTGATTTGTCAACACTGAAGGAAGCTCTTGGCTCTGCATTACCGTCACACAGGCCAAGAGTGACATCTTTTTAAAATTTCATCTTCCCAAATGTCCTAGCTCACTCTGGCTTCATTCTGCTGGCTTCCCTCAAGGTTTACTAACAATATGCAGGTGTTCAAGGTGTGGGTTGAGCGTATCCTTTCCTTGCATTATTTCTGACAACGAGTATTTGTATTACAAGTTGTGTTCTCATCTCCTCTTTCATTTGATGTGTTCTTCATTATATTTTGCGTCATGGACACTCTCTTTACCAGAAATGTGAACTGTTGGCAGACCTGCTGATATGACTGTCCTTGTGTTCAGGTGTCCGGGCTGGGGTTGAATTTAGACCGTTGGATTACTGGGGTTGATTTATTCACTCAACAAATCTATTTTGTAGAGTCTCTATACTTGGCTCTCGGAGAGTAGCTGAGGACAGTGGAGACTGTGTTGACTACATGAGGAAAATGGATTGTCTACATTGGACTTCTATTCTGTTAGGGGATACAAAGAGGCATATAAAGAAGCATGGGTAAGTTCATGGCTGGTTAAAAACTATACTAGCACACGATCAGGTATAAAGGTTTCTAGGCCTTCACATGCAATGAAAAACCAAAGGAGGAGAGTCTTGGAGAAGAACACAAAGTGGAAATTGCTGTATGCATCTGGTCATATATAAAATATAAAATAATACTGATCGAAATGAACTCCAGGAAAAAAAAAAACAAGAGGTTTGTTTTTCTTTGCTGCTGTTTTTGATTTCTTTTCCATTTATGTTGCTTGTTTGTTTATCTGTCTTTGGAAAGGTAAGGGGAAACAGAAATGGAGGGACAAAGAGAGAACAAAAGCAGCAGGAGTACTCACTAGACACTAAGTTGAAATGAACTAGGCAACTTGTAGGTGGGGATGGGAAGGAAAAACTGAGAGTGTGTGAGGGAAGGGGGGGCATAGTCCAAAAAAGAAATGTACTCTTTATCTGACTTACACTCTGTACATCACCTTTACAATGACAATAAAAAATGCACTAAGAAAAGAAGCCCTGGGGACAAAAAACATAAGAAGGTGTACCAATGTGTGACAAGTAATGCACCCACTATTTGGTGAATGTAACTGTAACCCCTCTATACATTACCTCGATAATAAAAAATAAAATGAAAAAAAAAAGCCCTCTTTGAACAGATGCTTAAATGAAGAAAAGTGAGATATGCAGGAATTTTTGGCAGGGAAGTGTGTCCCCATAAAGAAAAAGTTGAAATTCAGAAGATCCAAGGAGAAAAAGAACTTCATCATGTTCCCAGACTCAGAAGATGGGAATCGGTTATTAAATCACCTAGAATACTGACATTATTCCAAAGTCCACCTTTCATTTCTTTGCTTTTCCTTATTGGAATGAGTATGTTAGGTCCATTCATAGACCTGCTCTATTGTCTGTAAACTTCGGTTCCCTGAGAATTTCTACTTTGGGGTAAATGAGATTTGAACTCAGGATCCTATACTTGGTAGCCAGGTGCTCTATCTCTGAGCCCCACTTCCAGCCCCTTTTTGCACCAGTTAGTTTTTGGGACAGGGTCTCGCTTTTTTTTTTTTTTTTTTTTTTGGCCTGTGCCTATTCTTGTACCCAGATGATCCTATCTGATGCTTCTTGCTATAGCTTGGATGACAGCTTCTCTCCACACACCCAGCTTCTCTCACTGAGATAGAGTTTCCTTGCTCAGGTCAACTTGGCACCACCATTTATTTGATCTCAGCTGCCCAAGATGATGTGATCTGCCAGGGGGTCCAACTACTCAGCTATTTGGTTGAGCATGGGTCCTGAAAACTTTTGTCATAGGTTGGGCAGGACCCACAATTCTCCTGATCTTTGCCACTTAATTATGAGAAAGATGAATCCATGTGAATTAGTGTGAGGAAAGCAGGATGGAGGGAATGCAAAGGGTGGAGGGAATGTTCTTGGAACTCATGGCAGGAGATACAGCTGGGCTTCATCTTAGACAGCACCTCTCATTGTCTGAGATGCCTGTTCTCTTAGGTATGGGTTTCTGTGTGTTTGTTCCACCTTCTTCTAGCCAGCAGTTTTCTCTACAAAGGTCTTAAGATTTCTTTTTCCCTTGACATAGGAGTGGGGTGGTGACGAGTGGGTAAAGGAATCTTGCAGCCCAAACCTATGAATTAAACCTTGTTAGAGTTGTGAACTTTAGTTCTATCTACAAATTTCTAGCCAGTTGGCACTATTTGAATCAGCTGGGGTTAGTGAGCCTTCTTAGGGGAAATAGTAGCTGACACAGGGAGAGATCTACGGTTTTCTGGGATTTCCCTGTGGTTATGGGTAATGCAATCTCTTGAATGATGCAATATGGGTGGAGATAAAGTGAAGATCACCTGTTGGAAAGGTGTTAACTTCATGAGATGCTGGAATAGGATTCACATGAAGGGAAGAAATATGGTCTGGATTGAAAACTAGTTGGGGAAAATAAATTAGGTATTATAAGAGGAAGTCCACATTTAGATTTATTTGAATGTGTGTGTGTGTGTGTGTGTGTGTGTGTGTGTGTGTGTGTGTGTGTATGTGTGTGTGTTAGTCCTAGGACTTGAACTTAGGGCCTGGGCACTGTCCATGTGCTTTTTTTTGCTCAAGGCTAGCACTCTATTATTTGAGTCATAGCTCTACTTGCAGCATTTTTTTGTGTGCTTAATTGGAGATGGTTGTCTCATACATTTTCCTGCCTGGAGTTGGCTTTGAACTATGCTCCTCAGATCTCAGCCTCCCGTGTAGCTATGATTACAGGTGTAAGCCATTGTTCTCTGGCTTGGTCTGATTATTATTTTTCATAGCATGCTATTGTGTGCATGCAGACACACCCACTCCATCTCTTTCCACAAATGATATGATACCACTTGCAGGAACTGGAGGAGTTAATGTTGAATCCAAAGTATTAAGTTGTGGTCCACTGCCTAAGTTTCATAGACTATTAGTTAACCTTTACATGTAACTCTTCTATAACTAAGATTTAACTATTTAAGGCTGCTGGGTACATACCAAAGTCCATATCTTTTGCTTCCTCCGCACACAGAAAACTACATTTCCCAGTCAAAGCTCTACTTCTGGATTTTTTGGTGGTTAGAGATAAGAATTGCATGGATTTTCTGCCTAGTCTGGTTTTGAACAGAAATTCTCAGATCTCAGCCTCCTGAGTTAGCTCGAATTACAGGTGTGAGCCACTTGCACCTGGTGAAGACATTTATCTTTTCTTCTTTTTTTTCCTGTCAGTCTTGGGACTTGAACTTAAGGCCTGACTGCTGTCCTTGGGCTTTCTCAAGGCCAGAGCTCTACCACCTGAGTTACAACACCACTTCCAGATTTTTCTACGTATGTGGTACCAAGGACTTAAACTCAGGTCTTTGTGCATGCATGTTAAGCAAGCACTCTACCACTAGGTCAAACTCCCGGCCTGGTGAGGATATTCCTGAAAACAAAATGGAGCATGTAATATAGAGTGATGAGATCATAGCAGACGGTCATGTGTAAGTTTGACACTATAGAAATTCTCTTCGGAGTGAAATAGCCTGAGTGGATGTTTGGTCCTTAGAACTGGAATATCATCACTTGCTGATTTATTTTCCCACTACAGAAACTATTTGTTTTGAACAAGCATATTTGGATTGCATCAGTTTTTCAGTTCATTCCAGAATGCTAGCTGCAGTGTAGCTTTAATTTACCAATGTAGTACAGGGAAATTTTTTCTTAAGAAATTGATCTATTTTTCTACTGCTTAAACTAGCTATTTAAATGGAAATATAAATAAAAACACAGCAAAAATTTAATATTTAAAAATTTCCCCTGGCATAGCTGGGGAGACATAGATAATTTGCTGACATAAATTAATGTCAGTAATGATATATGCAAATATCCTGACATATGTATGCAAAAGCACAGATTTCATTGTCTTGTTACCATGGACTGTCTATCTGTTTTAACGTGTTGTTTTGTCCTACTGCTGTTAATTTTGAGTTTGTAACTTGTAAAATTCTCCAAAAGCTGTAGGGAAAAACCAGTAGATTAGATTCTAGGATTGTAGTTTCATCCTTGCTACTACTTGGCCTGTGACCCTAGACATTACCTCATCTCCTTAGAACTTCATTTCTTCAACTATAAGTCAAAATTGCACCAAAAAGAATGAACTTTGGAGTTAGAGGACATGAATGATCTTGGTAAATTCTTTATCTTCTCAGAGTCTAGTCTCCCCAATCTGTAACAAAAGGACAATCCTACAATCCTTTTTTTTTCTTCTTTTTTTTTTTTGGATTGGTAGTGAGGCGTGACCTCAGAGCCTGGGTGCTCTTTCTGAGCTTTTTTGCTCAAGGGTAACACCTTACCATGTTGAGCCATTTTTTTTATAGGTTTATAGGTGGTTAATTGTAGATAAAGAGTCTCGCTGTTTTATAGGTGGTTAATTGTAGAGAGATTTACGAGTACTAACAGCTTAACTTTTCGTTTACAAATGTCATTAACACATATTAACGGTATATATCAGTGTGATATGTCCAAACAGGCATATAGTATGCATTGATGAAATCCACCCTCAGAGTAACCCGCTGACACCTTTCCTAATCTCTCATCATCACGGTTCTTTAATGGGAATCATGAATTGATGAGCCAATGCCTGAGCTTACCTAATTGCTCTTATCCACTAGCTCAGTCTAATGTGATAAATTATTTTTGCTCTAAAAGCTTTGTAGAATACTAGCATCTAGCATTCTACACCTGGAAGTCCATGTAATGTAGATAGTAGAAAGGAAGAAAATGGGGGCAGGAAGGTTAGAATGTCAAGAGGGGATGACATTGATCAAGATGCATTGTGGTCACAAACTGCTCTATTAAATGGCAACTCCTTTGTATAACTACCTAAAAATATTAAAAAATAAGAAAGTTAGAAAAATTACTCAGATCAAATTACAGGTAATAGAGCTTTTCTTGTTGTAGTAAGATGATATTGGATCTCACGACTTTACTCTGTGTGTCTTTACATTTCTTCTATATTTTACATTGGATTTGGGTTGCATATACACCTTCCTTAAGACTCCTTTTAGGAATTTAAATTTTTGAATGGATATATATATGCATGTGCCTAATTAATCTTGCAAGTTGAATTATTTTTCATGTTTTGGTTTTGAAAGCTTCCTGTAAGAAATGGAATTCACGAAACATTCAGCAAGTTTAACCCAGCCTTCATTTTGAAATCACCTGATATCAATTAGCATTCCTCCAGTTTGGAGCTGATTTATGATGCCCTTGTAAGGCCCTGAAAATATGAAAGCAGAGAAGCAGTATTTCAAAATGCAGCATAAAATCAACAATAAAATGTATATTTATAACCTGAAAAGTATGATTTCATCTTGGAGAATTACCAACCCAATAGCAGTAATAAGCATGATTTTCATTGTTCCATATTGTACTTATTAAGTACTTCAGGGGACTTGTGAATAAATCAAATTGTGGGATCAGTTTTGGATATCCGAACATATTTTTAAATATTGTAAAAATGTGGAAAAGTATCACAACTGGTTATCATTTATTCATGCTTTCCAAAAGGGTTTTAATCACAAGCTCATTCTTACATCCTCCTACAAGCTGGACTGAGGCTGGAATGACCCATAAAATGAATCCTCTTTATAAATGTAGATTTAATATGGTCATGAGATAAGATTAGACCTTTCATACACCCCATTCAAATGCCACAAATTATCTGTGTAAAAGTTGGAGAGCTAGGTGATTTGGAGTACGTGTTACTAACTGAAAATTTAGGGTGAGGTGCATGCCTGCTTTTGATTAGAAATTTTAAAAATCCCATTTTATTATCTTTAAGTAGTTGTACAAATGAGTTGACAGTTAACAAAGCCATTTATGAATACAATGCCTCTAGATCCCTGTCACTCTTTCCAACATTCTCACCCCTCCCTCCCAACCCACCCCTGAATTGGAAATTTTAATAAAATTATTCATTATGGGAAGTAAAGGCACTGAGTTGAAATGCATGGTTGTGCTGTGGTTGTAAAAAGTTGGCTTCCACCAGTCAAGTCAATTCAATCCATCTAACATTTGTGTCAGCCACTGTGTAGTTCAGAGACCACAAAGTCAAGAGAAAGATGGGCTTGGAGGCATGGCTCAGTTGTTAGAGCACTGGCCAATGGGAGAAAGTGTCAGGTATTGACTTTGAGTTCCAGTTTTGGACCTAAAACATAAAAAGGAGAGAATAGTTTGTGAAATCTCTTGCTAGCATACCCACCAGAATGACCCCAGCACAGGGACTTCTTTTTTTGTGTGTGTGCCTACCTATACTTTCTTTTTTTAATGTAAATTTTATTATAAAGGCGATGTTCAGAGGGGTTACGGTTACATAAGTATGGAAACAAGTACATTTGTTTTTCAAGTGTTATCCCCAACCTCATTTTCTCCCACTTCTGTCCCCTCCCCATTCCCCATTCCTAAAGTTCATTTCCAACATAGAATCAAATATCACTGAGGAATTAGTTTACCTTTTGTCCCACTGGTTCTGTAATTCATCTTGTCTTCCCCCAATCAGATAAACTTATATACAGACAAATGGTACAGAAATTGAAAAAAAAGAAGTGACAATAGGGAAAAAACCAAAGGAAAAAAGAATGCAAAAAGAAATGACTGCAGGGGCTGGGAGTTTGGCCTAGTGGTTAAAGTGCTTGCCTAGCATGCATGAAGATCCGGGTTCGATTCCTCCGTACCACATACATAGAAAAGAAGCCGGAAGTGGTGCTGAGGCTCAAGTGGTAGAGCTGTAGCCTTGAGAGAGTCCAAGGACAGTGCTCAGGCCCTGAGCTCAAGCCCAGGACTGGCAAAAAAAAAAAATGACTGCAAACAGTACAATTAAAAAAAAAAAACAATGGGGGGGAGGAAAATGGGGACCAAGACATGTGAAAGGGTATCAATGTATGGGAATTAATGCACCATCTATCTGGCAAATATCATGTAACCCTTCTATTAATTACAATAAAAAATATATGAAAAAAAAACAAGCTCTCATTTCCATTGCTTGGAGTTCATTTTGAGAATGGATTTCTTAAATTTGGCTAGGATTCTGAACCTATGACTCTGGGTTACAGCAGCACATGGAACTATGGCTTTGCTTGGGCAGTAGGGGTCTGTATTCCTAACTACTGTAAGTCATTCTAGGTTAATCATTTACCGTAGTCATTGAGGCTAGTTGGGTTAGTAGGCAACACAGCTGGTTTGACCAGAGAGGATTGGTTACAGAGGCATCTTCAAGGCATTCTATGAGGAGGACAAATAATCAAGAGGAAGAACCTCAGGACAACTAAAGATTCTGTAGATGTGCTAGATATGAGAGAGCCTCCCAGAGTTGGTAGGCTGTGGAGGGAGGTGGCCGTATGGCTGTTACTCTCACTACTGAGAGGGCATCTCCGCTAAGCTTCTCAGTTACTTGCCCATGCTGGGGCCCTAATGCAATGAAGGGAAGGCAGGAGACTCACTGAAGGTTATGGGACAAGCATACTGTTTTGTATTGAGGTCTGCTCAGGTTCATCCTGCTCTGCTCTGTGTCACCACCCCATTGGAGACTCCCCAGCTCTGCCTACCACGATGTCATGTGGTTCTGATTAACCAATGACTGGCTAGGAAAGCCTTGGAGAAGTAATATAAAGTTGGGTGAATGACTTATCACATGCTACCTTTATTATCAGACATTAATTAACTGTCTTGTTAGAGAGGTACAGACCTATGACATAGCAACTTTTGCCCAAAAATGTAATCCTATATCATTTTTGGTTTTTGTTTTGTTTTTGTTATTTTTATTTTTGGTCAGTCATGGGACTTGAACTCTGGGCCTAGGTTCTGTCCCTTGAGCTCTTCAGCTCAAGGCTATCCCCCTTACCACTTGAGCCACAGTGCCACTTCCCCTAATATCATTTTGTATTTGTACATGATAACAATAAGAGTAATGGCTTTCATTTGTCAAGTACATATTCTCTAGGGAAATACTGTGTCAGGTATTTCACATAACACCTGTATTTTCTTAATTAATTTGAGCCTTACCATGTTCTTGTGGATTAACTATAATTGCATAGAATATTTGAAATTCAAGGCCTAGAGAGTTGGGTTCAATTTGTTGTTGTTGTTGTTATTATTAATGGGGATTGAGTTCAGAGCCATGGGCCTGTTAGGTAGGTACTCTACCACTTGAGCCATACTACCAGCCTTTTTTCTGTTCTTAGTGTTTGCACAGGAGCTCATGATTTTTCTCAACAACCCTCTCAGTCTACAATCCCCCTGTTCCCCACCCCATTCTGTGTAGCTGGGGTTATGAGCATGAACCTCAACTAGTTTGAAATCAAGAACTAAAACCAAACTGGATGCCCATAACTCATGCCTGTAATTCTAGTTACTCAGGAGGCTGAGATCTGAGTAATGTGGTTCAAAGCCATCCTGGGCAGGAAAAGTCCTCCAGGCTCTTATCTCTGATAAATGACTAAAAAAGCCAGAAAGAGAGCTGTGGATCAAAAATAGAAAAGACGAGAGCACATGGGACTAATGGTGATAATTATTGTCTCAAAAATTTTTCATTTAGGAATAATCTGTGGTAGATCATACCACTAATGCTAAGTACTTGGGAAGCAGAGTTCAAGGGGATTGAAATTTGGAGGTTGGCTGGGAAAAAAAAGATCAAAACAAACAACTCCCCCCCCCCAAAAAAAAACCCTCAGGAAGACTTCTGCTTGAACCAATTAAAGGCTCAGCATAGTGATATATACTTGTCATAACTGCTATAAAATTGTAAATAGTAAAAAAATTGTAAAAAGTTCAGGCCAGCTCAGGCAATAAATGAAACCTGCTTATAGAAATAATGAAAGCAAAAAGGCTGAGGCTATGGATCAAGCAGTAGAACACCCAATTATCAAGCATGAGGCTTTGAGTCCAGACCACAATACTTAAAAAAAAAATCTAAACAAACAGAAAACACTCCAGCTATCAGTTTGAGCTTTGTGGCATGGCTTAGTGGAAGAAAAAATAATGTTTTCTGGGAAGAATAAATGTTTGAGAGACCATTAATAAAAAAATATTCATTTTTAAATGTTTTAATTGTCTTCTCAGTAGTCCTGTACTTAAGATTAAAGGCCATGAAACTCTTATCGCCAATAAATTACACAGAAAAAGCTGAAAGTGGTGCTGTGGTTCAAGTGGTAGAGCTTTGCTGGAAGTCTTCATGAGACCCTGTTAGGTGTGTGACCTTGAGTTTGTAGTGAGGCAGTGAGGAAGGAGGCAGGGGCCCAGCAAAACCTCAGTGGAATAGAAAAACTAAGGAGGAACAGGAACTGGAAGCCTGGGATACCTGGGGTTATCGGGAGGTTATTTTCTGAGTCTAAGAAATGAAGGTTGAATCCACTTTACTGATGTTTCAGAAGATATAATGTGTCTGCACTAAGCTTGTGATTTTGAGGCAGACAGGAGGCTGACACTAGAGATTCGTGTGTGTGTGTGTGTGTGTGTGTGTGTGTGTGTGTGTGTGTGTGTGTGTGTGTGTGTGTTATTTCCTGCTGTATCAGTGAGGATCCTGGAAGAATATACAAGAAAGATGGGAGAGTGTTGGTGTCTAGGATGCAATTCAGTCTCAGACACAAGAGTAACTGTTGCTTCCCTCTGCGATTACTGAGGGCCAGAGCTGTGTGTGATCGCTTCAATGCAGTCTATTTCTGGGGATGTTTTATCTTCATTAGGTGGTAGCTGAAAGGAGAGAGGGTATGGTGACCCTCAGAGGCAGACAGCTCTCATCTGCTCTCATTCTGTTCCCCCTGTGAGATTTTTAAAAGAAGGTCTAGTACTGGCTCTCTTCCAGTAGAAGGGGAAGAATGCCTAGTTTTCCTTAACTTCTAGAAGCTCTAATGCTTGTCCTTGACTGGCAATGTTTAGGATGAGTCCTTGGGGGCTATTGCTAGGTGGTTAAATGGCTTCTAGACGGTTTGGAGGAATCAGGGTCCCTGACCAAGCCATGTGGTCGCTTTGGTCAGAGCGGCACTACGGTTTTTGTTGGTGTTGTTGTCATCTGTTTTCTGCACTGAGATTCCTCTTTACAGAAAGAAATGTATGAAAAACTTACTGAGCCATATCATCCACAAAGGGAGACTGTTGTTTCAAGCCATAAGACAAGGGTACAATCTGAAATTAAGAAAAGGAAATCATGGAAAATACATTCCATCAAAGAGCTGAGAAATTATAAAAAGGAATTTTAAAGGATCAACAATCCACAGAGGGCACTGGTAGCTTATGCTTATATTCTTAGCTACTCAGGAGGCTGAGATCTGAGGATCATGGTTCAAATCCAGCCCGTGGCAGGAAAGGATCAGGAGATGCTTATCACCAATTGAACACCAACAAGCTAGAAGTAGAGCTAGGACTCAAATGATAGAGGGCTAGCTTTGAGCAAAAAGGCTCTGGAACAGTGCTCAGGCCCTTAGATCAAGCCTCCTGATACACACACACACACACACAAACAAAGGAAAGAATAGATTCTGTGAAAAAGATCATGTTATGAGAATCAGAGAAGAGCAATACTAGTCCATCCTCAAAGAGTATGGGTGTAAGAACTGGCTTGGCTGCATCCTAAAAGGTAGATTATTATTAGATTATGATTGTGAGATTATTGGTACTCCACAAGTGGAGCTGTGGGTTAAAGTGGTGGAGCACTAACCTTGAGCAGAAAAGCCCAGGGACAGCACCCAGGCCTTGAGTTCAAGCCCCACAACCAAAGACAAAAAACAAAACAAAAGGAAAAAAACAACAGACAAATCAGAAAACTTCTGAGATAAACTTGGTTGGGAACATGGGATACCTTGAATGAGGAAGTAATGGGTAAAAAAAGGAAAATACAATCAATACTAATATATAATAAATGAGAATGTATGCAAATTCATATATATGCAAATGACTGCAGTGATAGGGCGGGCCTTTGAAATAGGACTGCAAAAGGAGCATGCTTCAAGGGTAAAGGGATGAATTGAGTTTCACACCTATAGAAGAAGTCCCTGAAACAGATGAATACAAAACAGGAAGGCAGGGAAATATGAAGCTTAGTGCAAGGTAATTGAGCAAAATGACTAATGTACCACTGAGATAGACAGCAATGCATCAATCCACATACACAGGCCAAGCTGAATATTTCATCTTGATTGGAACAGCAGTTTATATGTATTTTTTCATTTTGAATTTTTCTCTATTAACATTGAATGACCTAAAAGAGCAGTGAGACATCTTTTGATCTGTTGGATAGTCCAGACTTTGTTATTTTAAGATTGTACAAATATAGAGGAATTGGTTTTGTTTGAAAATGGTTAGTAGTATTTTAAAGCAAGGGTATATTAATCAAATATCTGCTTTTCTTAGAAATACATGTTTTCTATTGAAATGAAACTTCTGTCCCATTGACTTTGAAAGGGGCAACAAGAAACTTTGGCTAGACAGAATTTTCCGTGGAGACAACTCTGAGAACAGAAATGAAATTGGTACTTGATGATAAGGTTAGTTCTGGGGATAATGTACCTTCCCTTCGGATATGTGAATGTGAGTGAGTGTGTGTGTGTGTGTGTGTGTGTGTGTGTGTGTACACACTGGAACAATTCTTTTAAAAAATCATTCTCATATAACTTTGTGGCTGAATCTTTATATGCCTTATGATCATTAGAACTTAATTCTCAAATTAGTTTTGTCTACTTTACATACATGTCACTACATGTGGCTTAACACCAATCTACTTTCCTGCTTTTGCTCTTCTTGGACCTGCTATTGCTTCTCTGGACCAGACTTCCTCCTCTTTACTAGATTCTGGTGCTGAAGGCACCTCTTCATCTGGAGACTGGACTGTAGTTGTTCACCAAAGAATGACGTGTCGATGATGATGATGATGATGATGATGATGAAGCTGCATTTCACAGCTGCAGATCCCGAGATGCAGTTCTCACTCCTCCATTCAGTGAAAGAAGTGGTAGGCCAGGCACAGGAATTGGATCTGGTCTCCTCGTTCAGCAGTGACATTCAAGGTTACTTGTTTCATAAATCCCTGTGGAAGCAGTGCTTTTGATTTGTGAGCATTTAACACATTATGTGATTTCCTCCCTTGTGTCTACCATCATCTAGTCTGCAGACCTTGTGGTAAGAAATTAGCAGCCAAAGACAAAGTCATAGCAGGCTTTTGGGCCAGCAGATGAATCCCTTAGGAGAGCCATTGTGATAAATCCTTCTTCCATGACTCTTGGATTAATTAGGATATCATAAACCTTTATCTTATCAGAAAAGAGACAATCCTGGACTCTATTGTACATCTATTTTTTCCAGTCCTGGGCTTGAACTCAGCACTGAGTCCTTGGGCTTTCTCAAGGCCTAATGTTCTACCACTTGAGCCACAGTATCCACTTTTAGCCTTTTTTATGTATGTGGTACCAAGGAATTGAACCCAGGTCTTCATGAATGCTAGGCAAGCACTCTACCACTAGGCCAAACTCCCAGCCCCTTTTGTATATCTTTGAATATTCTTTAGCCAATCATTCAACTTTTATGTCCCTAAAAAGAATATATATATATATATGTATATGCATATGTATTCAGTGAGCATCAGTGATGAGATAATATATACTGGTTGAAAGAGATACTTATATGCCTTATAATACAAGTTATATAATTTTGAGAATTGTAGTTCTTGAGTTAGTTTTAAATGTCAAAAACTATTATGGCTCTCACAATGGCTTGAAGACCCAGGAATCTGTCAAAAGTTTATGTAGATCTTTGAGGGGCCTGAAAGGTCAGAGTTTGGGCTGAAGGACAAGTGGACATAAGATAGGGACTAGATCAAAAGGAAGGTAGGTGTGGTCAAGGGAGTATGAGTAAAGGAAGCTGAGGAGGCTGAAAATAAATCCCCTTTGATGTAGAAACAGACTTCTTTAGGGAGATGGAGAGCCCCCTATCAGTTAATAAAATACCAATGAGAGACAGAAGGGGAAGTACCTGGAGGATTCCCATGATGAAGTATAAATATTGCCAGTGGCTTCATCTCTGTTCTGCAGTGTTTTCATGAGTTGTTACCAGAACAGGAAGAAAGCTGTATCTGGAAACCCAGAGAGCTCTGAAACAATATTGGCTGTTCTTCTGCCCGTAGGCTTAACGACACAGGCACTTAGGTGTTCTTTGGATAATCAGTTTCTTCTTTGATCTAGTTTTCTAGCTTGTGATGTTAAAAATAAATGAATCTGGAGCTAGGCACTGTGGCTTACACCTTGGAAAGCTAAGAATGGGAGGCTCGTGGTTCTAGGCCAGTCTGGGGTAGACAAGTCCATGAGACTCGTTCTCAGGGCTTAGCTGGGTTCAGTGGCATGCACCTGTCAACTTTAGCTAACTGAGAGGATGAAATGGGGTAGACTGTGGTTCCATATAATTCTAACTGAAGCTGGATCCAAAACATAGGACTGTGGTTCCAACAACTCTGAACAGCCTAAAGTAGGCAACACTTAGACACACTTCTAGTGGAAGATGAAATCCAATTCTAAAGGTATTTAGTGGAAAACAGGGCTGGAGACATGGCTCAGCAATAGAGCGCCAACCTATCAATCACAGAACTGAGGCCAATTCTTGACATTGCCGTTTTTTTTCTTTTTTCTTTTTGGTCTGTTGTGAGGCTTAAACACAGGGTCTGGGTGCTGTCTCTGAGCTCTTCAGCTCAAGGCTAGCACTCTACCATTTCAGCCACAGCACCACTTCTGGTTTTCTGGTGGTGATTAAATGAAAATAAGAGTCTCACAGATTTTCTTACCTGAATTGGCTTTGAATGGGGATCCGCAGATCTCAGCCTCCTGAGTTGCTGGGGATACAGGTGTGAGCCAGCAGCACCTGGGCTTCCCTAGGATATTTTTGTTTCTTTATTTTTAGTGCTGTACTATGGCTTGAACTCTGTACATCATGTTCTTGCATGGCTTGATTGCAGCTGATATTGTACCACCTGAGCCATGCCTCCAGTTGGGTTTTGTGTTAGGTGGAATCTCAAAGACTTTTCATCACAGGTAGACTTTGAATTGCCATCTTCCAGATCTCAGTCTTCTGAATAGTTAGTACTGCAGGTGTGTGCCACAGGTGTGTGGCTCAATGTCCTGTTGATTCCCACTTCCATTATGGCTAGGGTTGCTGAACATTTGTTTCTTTGTGTTTTTCTTTTTTCTATTCCTAGGGCTTGAATTTAGGGCCTGGGTGCTGCCCTGAGCCTCTTTGTGCTCAAGGCTAGTGCTCTACCACTTGAGCTACAGTGCCACTTCCAGCTTTTTTGAGTAGTGTATTGGAGCTAAGAGTCTCAAGGGCACTTTTCTGCTCAGGCTGGCTTCTTTCCATGATCCTCAGACTTCAGCCTCCTAAGTAGCTAGGATCGTATGCGTGAGCCACTGACACCCAGCTCATCTATTTATTGGCCGTTTCTTCTTTCAGGAGTTGTCTGTTAAGTTCATCTGGCCATTTACTAATTGAGTCATTCATTCTCTAGGAGTTTAGTAATTTGAGCTCCTTATATTTTAATCATTACTCACTTGTCTGATGTATAGCTAGTAAGGAATTTCTCCATATCTGCAGTCTGTCTCTTTGGCTTAGTGATTATTTCCTTTATTTGATGCAATTCCATTTATCAATCCTTGCTCTTATTTGCTGAGCTATTAGAGTTCTATTTAGGAAGTTGATGTCTGAGAAGAAAAAATGTTAAAATGTGATTATTATTAGAAAATCAGTGGAAATGACAGAGTGTGTTCTCTCATTTGAAGTCCTCTTTGCTTTGGCTGTTTTCCTTCCTATTTCTCCTGCTCCAGATTACCTTACCTATCTTCTCTCTTGCTCTCTCCTCAACTTCTGACCTTGGTACTTTGGGACTTTTCTTTTTCTCCTTATCAGTCCTAAACATATCTTTTAACTATCCCCAGAACTCTGTTAACCCTGCCTCCTAATCTGTCAAACTCTCAGTGGGTAAACAGGCCTGGCTCTGAGCCCAGGCTGCTCTGCAGAGTTCTGTGGACAGGCTAAGGTAAAGCCTGCAATTTGTTCCTCCCCTTCAATGTGAAGCACTGAGTCCATAGCCATTAAAGGAGCCTCCAGAGATGGTCATGGCCAGCCCAATGGGGCCAGCACCCATTGCAGGCCAAAGGTATTTGGTTGTCTGGCTGTTGGATGTTGTCTTTGTTAAACATTACAGGCACAGGGGCTGGGAGTTTGGCCTAGTGGTAGGGTGCTTGCCTAGCATGCACGAAGACCCAGGTTCGATTCCTCGGTGCCACATACATAGAAAAAAGCAGGAAATGGTGCTGAGGCTCAAGTGGTAGAGCTCTAGCCTTGAGAAAGTCCAAGGTAAGTGCTCAGGCCCTGAGCTCAAGCCCAGGACTGGCAAAAAAAAACAACAACAACAAAACCCAAGAAACATTACAGGCACAGTCTGGCTACCTTTCCCATGGCAGAGGTCATTTTTCATCTCCCCTGAGACAGCTGGTCCACATTCAAGACATACAAATGAGTGTGAACCAGAAAATACACTGTAGACTCAATTGACTTAATCATCTAAATAACCTGAAAACTCCAAAGTTGTAATTTATTTCTGTCCAAGTGGAAAAGCTAGAAGGCATGGGACTGAATTTGTGAGATGGGCTTGGGCCTCCCTTCTTACCCTGTGTGGTTCTTGGGCCTCCATAATGAAATAGTTCCTGATGGCTCTAAGACAGGTATTGGGGGTCATGGTTGGGCCATTTAGTGGAGTTAACTGGCTTGGGATGTTCATGCTATTAGTTCAGCATCTCATGTGGTACAGCAATGGTTCCTGTCTTGTGCCCTACCTTAACACCAAAGGCTTGTTAGTATCTTGAGTTTAGCTTTCTTCTGAGGAGAGGCCTCCAATTCCCTTTAGCTTCTCAAGTGATTATCTGTTCTTATTTTTGGTACCTCTTTTCTCTCCAATTTCTCTTGTCCTCTAGCAATGAGTACTTAGATCCTACATCTTTGGGTTTAAGAAGTCCCAAATCCAAACAAGATGAGGGAGGGGTGGGGTGGAGAGAGGGAAATGGGGATCAAAACATGAGAAAGGGTATTAATGTTTGTGAAGTAATGCACCTTCTATCTGCTGAATACAATGTAACCCTTCTATTAATTACAGTAAAAAATAATATGAAGAAAAGAAGTCGGAAATCTCCTGTAATTCTGGATAAAAATGAGATATAAAAAAATTGAACATACACACTCTCAGCTTAATTTTAATTATGTTCTAAAATCTATGTGTCAGTGATTGTATGTAGAGAATCCCTTCTTGAATACTGATTAACAGATCATTTAAAATATGATGTAAAAATCAATGTTCATAAAATCTTAAAAAAAAGAATTTAAAATTTTAATTTGTCAAGAGTCAATTCTGTGCTGGGTGCTGGTGGCTCACACCTGTGATCCTAGCTCCTGAGAAGGCGAAGACCTGAGGATGGCTGTCCAAAGCACGACGTTGTTAATGGGAACACCATGAAAATCATCATTAGAGAAACGGCAAGTGAGGTTCATAACTGGAGAAAGTGTGCACATGTACGAATGCTGCAATGATCTGGGTATTGATCCCTCCCCAAACTCACAATGAGTCCTAATCCCCAAAGTCCTGTGGTCATGGAACCTGGAAATGTGGCATCTGGAAGGTAATGTGAGCTAAATGAAGTCATGAGAGTCAGCTGCTAAGATGGGACTCGAGGCTCTGTAAGCAGAGGAAGGGAGACCCGAGCTAGCACTCAGATTTGTCTCCCAGTAGGCCTGGTGGTGAGCCTTTCCATGCCATGGTGTAGCGTGATGGACCTCACCAGATGCTGGGCAGATGGTCTGGGACTTCCCATCCTCTAGAATTATGAGCCAATCAGGCACCAGGTCATTTGTTATAGCAAGTGAAAATAGGCTAAAGCAAATTCCTGCTAGTTCCTACAGGAAATTAGGAAACAATTCAGAGGGCAAAGTGAAGTACGGGTGAAGAATAATTTAACTCTGGGAGGCTGTGATTATCAAGACTGAAAATAAGAGCACGTAAAATGTGAAAGAGAAGGAAATCATATGGAGCTTTCTTCTGGCTCTTGCTATCTGTTAGAACTTTCTATAATATGGCCCAAGTTGGGATGCTTGGGACTGGAGTACAATTGTGATGAATATTTGGATATTCTCAGGAGAGGCTAATAACTATCAGACAAAACAGCAAAAATGGGCACATTATTTAGTAGGGTGAAAACGAAAGACTAAGGGGGAGAACTTAATCTTACATAATCAAAAGTTCAAATGTAGTTAAAAAGATCTTTTGTATGAAAGATGTCAACGAACTGATCTCTCTTATCAGAAGGAGATTAGCGAATAGAGAGTAGACGTTATAACTTTCTGGCATGAATGTGGACAGCTCTGAAAAAGATATGGGCAAAGAACAATTTATGCTCATGTTGCTGTAGGACCCAATGAGCAAAATTGTTCTCAATCAGATATCTGGAAAGCAAAAAGCTCTCTATCAAAAAATGAGTAAGACTCTTGTAACTATATCATTCCATAGAGGAAGTTAAATATTATCCTGAAATTCTTTTTTTCTTTTTTCATATATATATCTATATTTTACTGTAATTAATAGAAGGGTTACATTATGTTCACCAGATAGAAGGTGCATTACTTCACAAACATTGATGCCCTTTCTTATGACATGGTCCCCATTTCCCTCCCTCCTCCCCTCACTCATCTTGATTTCCCCTTAAAACAGTTATAGAATGGGTATTCCATGAGCCTGCTAAACATCAAGCCAGTGCTGCATATCCAGTTTTAGCCAATTAAAATGTAAGAATATGCTTTTATTCCAATAAAGGACATATATCAATTACTTACAGTCAGAGTTGGCAAAAATACTTGTAAGCATTGTTATTGTTATTATTTGTAATGATGGGGCTTGAACCCAGGGTCTCTATGAAAATTATATAAAAGTCCTCAACATTATTTTAAATTGAAAAATTATGAGGTATAATATAACTTTCAATATAGATGAGTAATGAGGATGACCAAGTCAAGTGAGTTAACAAAGTCATTACTTCATACTGTATTTTTCATGTTGAGATTATTAAAAATATATACTCTTAGCTATTCTGAAATGTACAAATGCTGTTATCGACTAGTTATCTGCTGTACACTAGGCCTGAAATTGACTCTTGGTACTCTTTTGACTAATAATTCCTACTCAGCTTCCAATGGCCACTTTTCTACCAGTGAGCTTACCCTTTTAGATTCTACATAAAAGGAGATCATCCGTCCAGTGTTTCTATACCTTGCTTGATACTATTCACTTCTGTTATCATAAATGAGATTGCCTTCATTTTTTATGATCAGATAGTATTTTATGTGTATTTATGCCAGTTTCCTTATGCCTATTGTGAACAATGCTGTGATAAACATGGGAATTCAGATACTCCTTCCACATGCTGATTTTCATTTCTTTGAAGTATGTAATCCAATCAGTTGTTTACCAATAGAAAGATATTTACTATGTTCCTATACTGGAATATTATATAGTCACGAATCTGAAAGAACGTTCATGTGCCTCAACAAGGACTAATAACAATTATTGTTATTGTTATTTTGTTAGCATCAACTGACAAATACAGTATCAACTATTAAAGAACAAGTCACTAAAAAGAATATTACTATAATCTACCATTGTAAAGTTCAACTATAGACAAACACTTATTTAGGTGTAATTGCACAAGTGGTAAGCGTCATAAATTATGAACACTGAATATGCTGGTTACCTCTGTGGAAGAGGAAATGAAGGACCAGGTGTGATAGTTCACTTCTATAATTCCAGCTATTCAGGGAGACTGTTATCCAAGATCTGCCTCGGTAAAAGGAAAAGACCCTATCGGAAAACAAATAATTGAACATAGAAAAGGCACAGTTCAAGTGGTAGAGCACTTGCTAGCATGAGACCTAGAGCACCAACTCCAAGACTCTAAAGAAAGAAGGAGGAAGAAGAGGACAGGGAAGGGAAAGAGGAGAAGGAAAAGGAGCATGAGGTGCAGGAAGATGGAACGATGTCTAAGTGGCTTTCTAGCCCATGCTAGAAATAGGTGGTGATTGTCTATTTAAAAGTAAAACCCCATAGGCTGCCTTCCTCTGTATAGGTCTAGATAGCATTGCATATCCATGTCCAGGTCAAAGATATGTCTCTAGGAAAACTAAACATGTAAGCTGGAACTGGTTTGAAACTATCTGTCCAGTTGCAACATTCCTTAGACTACACTCTTTGCCAGAACCATCAGTTTCTGTTCCTTTGAAAACAAACCTCACACTTCAGATCATTTGTAACCAAATTACTTGAAGATGATTTTGGTAAACCCCTTTTTCCATGAGGTCTTTGGAAAGAGTATTTATGAGACTGTTTAAAGTTGTTCTCCTTCTGCCCTGCCCAATCCCTTCAGAAGGGGTTGGGAAGATCCAATTTTTCCAGGCTTGGGGCCTCTATTCTAGACCCAAGGTCAGCGTCTATTTGTATTCTGTGGACTTCAAAGGTTATATGTTTACCCTGAATATTATTTGGTAGCAGTTCTCTTGAGCCTTGGGCAATGGCAAAAACCCAGGGCATCTCATACCCAAAGCTTCCCCTCATGAAGCACTTCATTTTCACCCATGTGCTTTCAGTTCAAAGGTGACCCTTCACCAAGCCTTTGAGGGGTTGGTACATGACTTGATGTTTGTGTCAGTGACCAGATCTTCCACAATTCCTCTAAACAAATGAGGGTTAAGAGCTAGAAAATGTGTGAGGTGGTAAGGAGGCCATTCTCAGAGATTTGATTCTACATGACCAATTTTCTTTTTGTCCTTCCTTTCTCCACTTTTTTCCTCCTCTTCCTCTTATCCTTCCCCTCCTCTTCCTCCTCCTCCTCTTGCTTTTTGTTTCTTACTCTTGGTGTGTGGGGGAAGGCAGTGGTGAGATTTGAACTGAGGACTCTCCAATGGCAGCCATATTCTCAGCTCTTTTGTACTTCAGTCACCTTTTGGATAGAGTCTCATACATATTGCTTAGGGCTTGCCTCAGAGCCATGATCTCCCAACCTAAGCCTCCCATGGAGCTGGGATTATAGGTGTGAAGCATGGTGCCTGAGCTTACCAAGGGTCTACCAACCCAGGGCCTTGTGCCTGCTAGGCAAGTGCTCTATCTCTGAGGTATGCCACCAGCCGTCACTTGTCCTTTCTTTACCCCTTCCTACCTCTGTAATCTTTAAACCTCGCAACAATCCTTCCACATCTTGGTACACTGCAGTGATGTCTTTCCTTGGTCAGCTGGGATATGGTTTTAAATGACGTATGTAGACCTACTTCACACATCTGGAGAGGAAGGAGGTGGAATTGTAGGTAGCGCCTTTGGGGTTCAGGAGGCCTGAGTAGTGTTTGTATTTTCCAAAGATTGCTGCAAGGACTTAGCTAGCTCTCCACCTGCTGGTTGAGAGTCCTTGGCGAGTAACCCTTGTATATTTCTGTCTGAACACTATGCTCCTTACTGTGGGATTTGTTGTTATGCTGGCAGCAGGAACAGTGTCTTCATTTTCTCATAAGGGACGAGACCTTGCCTCATGATCTTAGGCATTTCTTTTTCTTTCTTTTTGTTTCTGTCAGTTGTATGGTTTGAACTCAGGGGTTGGGTGCTATCTCGCTTAAGGCTAGCACTCTACCACTCTGAGCCACAGTTCCACTTTCGATTTTCTGGAGGTCAGTTAGAGATGAGTATTATGACCTTTCTGCCTGGGGCTGGCTTTGAACTGCAACCCTCAGATCTCAGCCACCTGAGTAGCTACCATTATAGTTGTGAGCCAAACGGGCACCCAGCTGATCTTACATATTTCTAGAGGTGAGAAAATGTAAACTTAAGACCCATGTCCTCACTCACCACCGCATCAGGCCCAGTTATGACCTGAGGCTGGACAAGGCTGAGGAAGCAATGAAAGCATGCTATACTCATCAAAAAACCAAGGTGAGTAAAGATGGGAGAATGGGCTAGGTAAAGCATGAGTGTGGGAGAGAGCTGGGGAAAGGAAGAAAAAGAGTCAAAACCACAGTTCTGTTGCCTTTGAGGCTTTGTGTTCAAATATTATAGACATTATTTAAGCAAATATTCTAGTAACTTTGGGTTATTTGCTTAAATAATGTCTGCATTATGGGACGATCTTACCCATGTACATTTATGTACTTACGTGTTGCTTAGTGCTGGAAATAAATTTTGAGAACTTCATTGTTATACAAAAAACATCACAAAATGTCCTTACACATCCTAAGATGGTTACCATGCCTCTTACCATACGCTAAGCAAGGGACTGACTACCTCAGCGCATGCAGTCTTGGTTGACTGATGGGATTAAATGGCACGTGACTATGCTTCCCCAATTAACTTGAATACTTGTCTGGTTGGGAACAGTTTGGGAATGAGCAAGTTGGAAGAGCTTTTGTGTGCTTGATTGGGATGGGAACACAGTAATCCAACAATCCAGAAACTCAGAAGAGGAGAGCGAGAGGGCTGATACAAACCAAGCAGGGATCACTGGAAAACCACCCCAGCTGCAGCTGATGTCTCTTTCCTTTCTGCCAACCCTGCTGAAGGGGCTTCTTATCCAGGTCCCTCTGAATGTAGAGAGCTCCTGACAGTGGAATCACTGATGCCTGAGGAAGACCCAGTGTGTTTCTAGGGTCTCCTTCTGTTTTCCAGCCTGATGGATTTTGGCTCTCCTTTTCCCTCTTCAGAGGCCTACAATCTGCACCAAATGTTTCACATTACTCAGTGTGAAAACCCTCCTATTCTTTCAGATTTTTTACAAGTTCATACATCCGTGGAAACCCGATATTCCATATTTCATTCTGCTTTGTGGCTGTCGTTGCGAAGGATGCAGGTTCACAGGCAACAGGCCTCTTCTGGCTTTGATCAGCTTGACCGCAACTAATTGTAAATGGAGAACAAATGAAAGAAATATTTACAAATTTCATGGGAATTCAGGCGGGGCCTAAGCCTACCCCTAATACCTCCATTCACAGCAAATGTTTATTGAATACATTGACTCTACTGTGCATTTCAATATTTATATAGTATTAGGTTTTAGCTTGTTCTGAGAGGACCCAAGGAGTTAGTAAAACGACCTTCCTCTTTGCTTTTTCCTCTCCCCCTCTCTTTAGCAAACTTCCTTTCTTCTGTAAAACTATGGCTGTAAGAAGGGGAAGGAGGGAAAAAAATAGTGAGTGGTGGTGGAATGCTTAAAAAAAAAAAACAAAAAGACCGTAAAATTTAAAACAAATTTTGAATTGCATAGTTGAGTTGGGAAAAAAAATCAAGTGAAAATGTTCAAGAGATTTGTTCAAAATAAAGTCATAAATGTCTAGAGCCAAGTTAAACAGCTGTTGGGTAGGGCAGGCTAAGGCTTGAAATGGAGCACCAGCTAAAAGCTGAATACTCTATATAATTAATCAGCAATTTGTGCCTGGCTATAAAGAAACACACATAGCTCAGTTGAAGAGTTCAAATGTGGACCTCTCCACACCTAAATCCACATTTTCAGAAGAATTTCGTTTTGCTCGCACAGGAATCAGAGTAAACTTTTTGTCTTCTTCCTGGGGGTGTGTGAAATGAAGCCCTTTATGGCTGGGAGAGGAGGTCAGCTAATCTTCCTTTCAGCTCACCTGTCTTCTGGAATGTGCTGGATACCAGATCAGACACAGTCTTCCTTCTCCTCCTCCTCTTCCTCCTCCTCCTCTTCCTCCTCTTCCTCCTCCTCCTCCTCCCCCTCCTCCTTCTCCTCCTCCTTCTCCTCCTAACTGCTTCACCACCAAGCAGCTCAGATAGGTGATGGTCCAGATGCTGAAGGGCAAGAGAGGGTCACGTCAGTCCAGAGGGCTCTTTTCCTATCACCTTCTTAGATGGCAAGTGCATCTGGGGTCTGCCTACCTCAGCATAATAAATGCTCTAACAACTGTTCTTTTCATCCCCAATGGTTCACATCTGTGTCTGCTGTAACCAGGGCCTGTACTTCCCCACGTCATAAAAAGTCAAGCCAGGTTCTGTTATCTGTGGAGGCTGGCTTAACCTGCCAATCCCCACCTTTCTTCCCAGACATGAAAGGCAATATTCAAGGATCATGCAGATTAGAAAGGAAATGACCCCAAACAATCCTAAACGTATGATAGAGAAAATCCAAGGCACGAGGTGGGAGTGAGTTCCTTAGGATGGCAACTTGGCTGCAGCCAGTGCAGACCAGAGAAGGGGGAAGTTGGAGGAGAAAGTCAAATCTCAAAGCTGATGGAAACTCCTGACAAAGTTTCAGGAGCATTTTTATGAGTACACATTTCTTTTCTTTCTTTTTTTGGTCAGTCGTGGGGCTTGGAAGCTGGGTGTGGGCACTGTCCCTGAGTTCTTCAGCTCAAAGCTACTGCCCTACTCCTGAGCCACAGTGTCACTTCTGATTTTCTAGTGATCACCTGGAGATAAGAATCTCAAGGTCTTTAGTGCCTGGGCTGGCTTTGAACCACAATCCTCAGATCTCAACTTCCTGAATAGCTAGGATGACAGGTGTGAGCCACCATGCCCAACTAGAGTACACATTTCTTTATAAAACAAAATATTGGGGCCGGGAGTTTGGCCTAGTGGTAGAGTGCTTGCCTAGCATGCACAAAGATCTGGGTTCGATTATTCCTTGGTACCACATGCATAGGAAAAGGTCAGAAGTGATGTTGTGGCTCAAGTGGTAGAGCTCTAGCCTTGAGAAAACCCAAGGACAGTGCTTGGGCCTAAGTCCAAGTCCAGGACTGTCCTTTGAGGAAGTCATTGACTTTAATTAGACCAGGAAGCCTTTTTCATGAACACAAACATTGTAAATCAGACATGGATTTAAAAATCATGGTATTTCGTGTGTGTGTGTGTGTGTGTGTGTGTGTGTGTGTGTGTGTGTGTGTGTGTGTGTGTTGATTTTAAAGGAGTCAGAAACTTTTGTCCATAAAGGTCAATAGTTTTGCCATCCACTGGTGGCTTATGCTTAGAATCCTAGCTAATCAGAGGCGAGCTCATGCATACAGTCTGAGAAACATTATCTAAAGTAAGCCAGCAAGAGGCAGAAGTGGAGGTGTGGCACAAATGGAAGCATGCCATCTTGAGTGGAAAAAGCAAAGGGAGTTTGTGAGACTCTGAGTTCAAACCTCACTATTAGTACAAAAGAAATATCAATTTTTTTTAACGTTTCAACAGCTCACCTTGCAGTTTCAAGTATCTTTTTTGTTAAGCTAATCTAGATAGGCCTTGACAGATTGTCAATATTCTTGTTTCAAAAAATTCAACTGCTACTTGGTATAGTATATATACATTTTTGTTTATATGAAATAAGGAAAGGAAACAAGATGATTGAGAGGGGGTGGGGAGAGGGAAATGGGGACAAAAACATGAGAAGGGGTATCAATGTGTGAGAAGTAATGCACTCACTACCTGACGAATGTAACTGTGACCCCTTAACATTACCCCGGCAATAAAATAAAAAATTCAACTGCTGGCACTTCTTAATATCATTATAAAAATTGCAGAAACATTGTCAAGTTATAAATATGGAACTCTCTGTGTAAGTACATCATGATGAAACCTGTAAAAAATCCACCATGGTTTTATATAACTGACTCTGTGTGCTAATGAACAACTGGGTAACATTTTAGTTCAGGACAACCCGTGTATTTGATTCTAAGAGTGGAGTGATTTGTCATGTTTTATGAATGGAGATGAGTTTTAGTATAAAAAAAGAAATAGCTTCATTTCACACATGTTCTACTTAAAGACCTATCTATTAATAGTTCCTTAATCATTTTATATTATGATATATATGATGACATAGAATATACATATAGTATGCTATATTATGTGCTATAATGTATTATATATAAGATATAGATGAACATAAAGATTACCTTTGTAAACATATCAATTTAATGATGGGGGCGGGGACATTATGGGAAAATGAGCATCATATTTATAGATATTTTTGTGAGTGTTTCTGCCATAGACCTAGTCTTTAAAGTCCAAGGAAAAGATATGGCAATAGCTGGGCGCTGGTGGTTCACGCCTGTCCATCTAGCTACTCCGGAGGCTGAGCTCAGAGGACTGAAGTTCAAAGCCATTTCAGGCATGAAAGCCTAGAAAACCAGAAGTGGTGCAGTGGTTCAAAGTGGTAGAGTGTTAGCCTTGAGCTGAAGAGCCAGGGACAGTGCCCAGGCCCAGAGTTCAAGCCCCTGAACTGACAAAAAACAAACAACCTCCTCTATAAGATTAAGATCCGGCAATAAATAATTTAGTCTTCTAGATCTTGTCTGTAGAGAGTTTCCATATGACAACATCAGTGAACGGTACCCCATAGAGACAATCATGATGTTACTGCTCTGATGTAATTTACTGATAGGCAGTATTCTCTCTCTCTCTCTCTCTCTCTCTCTCTCTCTCTCTCTCTCTCTCTCTCTCTCTCTCTCTCTCTCTCTCTCTCTCTCTCTTCCTCTCCCTCTCCCTCTCCCTCTCTCCCTCCTTCCCTCCCTCTATCCCTCCCTCCCCCCCTCATTCCCTAAGAATTGATATTTCTTTTGAATATCCTTTTTTTTTCACTCAGGGCTTTGGGAGAGTATGACATCATGTTAAACTGGCTCCAGGTTGAATGAAAGAGTATAGGACTTGAACTCATGTCCATAGATCAGTAAAGCTGAGTTGGGCTAAACTCAGTATCAGAGTGGTCCCGTCTTTCTCATTTTACTGTCTCACCTCTCGTCCCTAGACATTCTATCTTTTCTGAAAGACTTTATCAAAAAGTTCTCGTAGAAGCCCTGCTTACCCATCAGTGCAATTATTGGTGATAAGATTGCAGGCTAGGGATGGGGTGGAAAGAGGTGGGAGGGCAGAACACAGGTTAGAGGAGGATGGACTGCCCACATGCAAGCAGCTGTTACTCTCATGTGGTCAATTAATGGGGTTCGGCATCCTGCTGAGTAAGATTATGACCCATAGGTTGAAGGGGCAGGAGGCTATGGCAGTTAAGCACTTTGATTTTGGAATCTGAAAAGCCAGGTCATGTTATGGGTGTCATTTATTAGCTGTATGAAGGACAAGTTTCCCAACTTCTGTCAACTTGGGATTGTTCATGTATTATAGAAAATGGTGGTGGTTCAGTAGTAGTGTCTACCTCATAGCATTGTTTTGAGAATCAAATGAGTTAAAATACAAAGAATGTTTAGAGAAACACCCAATAACTGGTACATAAATGCTGGCTGTTTTCCCTATTTCAAGAGTCAAGGTATAGTTTCCTTCCTAAAGCATTCATTAGACATCTGCCACCATTTTAGAAACAGAAATGTTTGCTGCAATTAGATTTTCTTATCCTCTACTTTTGAGGCTCACTTGGGTTGTCTATCCTACTTATTTCTACTTGGCATCCAGGAGGTTCAGCTATGTTTTCAAGTAAATAATCTATTGGTTTCATAGGAGTTTTAATTCAACACTGTAAAAACATATATTAAATATGCACTTCCTCCTTTCAAGACAAAGGAGGGAATCTATCCACAATGCAGTTTTGTAGAAGGAAGCTCAAGTAGAAAGATCTGCAAACTTGCCTTGGCTCTACAGATATTCTTGGATCAGTTTTTTTTTCCAATGTAGCTTTTCCAAGAGAATAGCCTGTTCTAAAGGTGTTGATCAAAATGGTACAAGTGTTACCCTCCAAGTGCAATGCTCAAAAACAAAATCAGAACACATGTTCATTCCTATTGATTAGTGGCAGTCGCTCAAGAGATTGTGCACACTTGTTGGGAGGTGTTATTTATCTACTAGGAATTTGTCTGGATACATTTTCTTCTTTTATTTTCTGGACATATTTTCTACCTGTAATTTGAGCTATGAAAACAGTTCTGGGTCTAAGAGTTCTCAATGCCACCAGAATTTAAACCACAGTTTAAAGAAGAAAAAAAAAAAGAAAAGAAAACAATGGAAGCCTGTAGCTGACCAGCAGTTCTCTTTTGCACAAATGACTAACATTCATGGGGTTTTATGGGACTCTACCTACATTAAGCTGGAGGTGGCCAATCAACAATGGATCTCTTTATTTATACTGTTTTGACAAAAGACAAGTGACATTTCTCAGACCCCCTTTTCATGTAACAGTCTGCCATGAAATACATTCTACTCTTTTTACCTTGAAGAGCTGGGTTCTATCAACTCCATCATGGGGTAGGTTTTTCTGACGACAAATGAAAACTGACCCTGTGGGGACAGGAGTGACAATTTGGTTACCAGACAACCTTTTGCCCCTATTTCTGGATTCTTACAGCAGTTTCATCTAAACTTAGGGAAGAAAAAATAATGTTCATGAGCAGTAGGTGATATACCCATGTTTTCACAAACTTATACAAGAAAAACAAGAAAGTATGCCTATATCTTCTATGCTAAGGATTAGGTATTCCTGCAGCGAGTAGATATATAATGGTAATGGGTGGGTTTAAAAGAGCAGCTGGTTATGTGCTATGATGTGGCTGTGTTTGGATGCATGTATGTTTATGATTACAGAGTATACACATCAAAGCCTTTCTCACTACACTGTGTGGTTATAGAATAAGCAAAGTTCAGGCCTATCATTGTGAGCCTGTTGCTCCTAGAATAGTGCTCCTATACACTAGTACTAGTGAGAAAAGGAAGCCTGCTTAACAGTATCTTCTGTGTCATAGAGAGTCCCATGATACCTGATCTCATGATTTAATTGTCCTGGAATGTATAGTTTAAATTAGATTTGCACCTTTTCCTCCTGCTTCTTTCCTGAGCACTGAGAAATGACAGGTTTTGATAAATGACGCTGTTGAAAATGGACCATCCATTTTACAAATGGTCACAAAAGCATTATAAATATGCAGTAATTATATATGCTAATACACACAGTGTGCACATTTAGGCTTTCAAGTGTAAATGTTTAATATGCTATAGAATATCTTTCTGTGGTTACATCTACTATCTATGGAAAAGGAATGCTAGTTGTAATCTTGGAGAAATTTCAATGAAAGTGATTCCAGATGCCATCAAATGGAGAACTTCATAACTAATACCCAGCAGGCCAGATTTTGACTGCAACTGGGCTCTGGTTATATTCTCTCTCTTTCTCTTTCTCTCTTCTCTCTCTCTTTCTCCCTCCCTCTCTCCCTCCCTCCGTCCCTCCCCCCCTCTCTCTCCCCTCCCACCCCAACTGCAAAAACCATTACAAATTTTGAAATATTTGGAGAAAGGTATTCACCTGTGAAGCACACTGTTGCTCAAACCATCCTTATAGTCAAGGTAATTAGCACATACTGCTCTATCAGAAATGTTCTTCTATCTCTTTGTAATTCCCCACTTCCTGTTTGCAGCCTCTCCCACACATCATTTGTTTTCCTTCATTACAAACTAGCTTGTATTCTCTGTAGCTATACATGTAACTTTGGGGGGGGGTGGTATTTTTTTCACTCAGAATAATTACTTTGAGATTCACCCAGCCAAAAGCCACCATAATGGCAAAGGTTTTCTCTGTTGTTTGCGTTTAGAGGTTTTGTAACTTAGATACCACATTAAAGTATTCACTTTAAAGTTAAGTTTGGTGTTTTGTCTGAGGTATTGATGGGTGCCCTTTTTTTTCCCCACATGAATTGAATTGAGCTTAGCCACACTTATTGGAAAGGCTGGCTGTTGTTTTACCTCTTATCTGGCTGTGTGCTCTCTGAGTCTGGACAATTGTGGAGCTCAGTTCCTTTTCCATTCCTCACGGGCCTCTGTTCCTTCCTAACTGATGTCCAGGGTTCTGCAAATCACCATTGTATCTGTGTTGTATTTTTCTTTGTTTCAGGTGGAAAGCAAACCTACTCCTGTGGTTTTGTCTTCATAGAAGCAGGAGGTCTAAGTTGTTTTTTTTTTTATCAAGCAACGCATGTATTTAACTTATGCTAGCAAAAAAGGTAGGAGACATTGTCTTCAAATGTAGATTTCTGACCTCTTTTTAAAGAAAGAGGTGAGGATCTGGCAAAGCAGTTGCTTGCTCCATACAGTGGGACAAAAGTTGATTTTGGAGATGTAGTGTCTCCCTTCTCTCTTTGGGATATGAGGTCCCCGGTTTCTCTCAGCTCATCTCCAGTGGGTTAAATCAGCCCCCCCCAACTTTTCACTTTATTTAGTCAGAAGCACAAGGACTTGGAATTAGAGCATGGAATCTCTCAAACTATCTGGAACTGCTCACAGACATGGAGAAGCATGTCTAGTTGTTGTGGAGCTGTGCAGTCTGAAGTCTGAGGATTTTCTGGCAGGTTTAGAAGCTCAGCAACCATAATCCATGCTCTTGTCTATACCAAAAAGAATCTGTGAAGTTTATTAAAATTTATGTGTTGCCATCTTTGGATAGCAGACACTATGGCAGGATTTAGCTCTTGCTTAATTTTCTTGAAGAAATTACTCATGCAGCCAAATCACCTTTTGAGGGTTATGTTCATTTTCTTCTCATTAAATACATTTTCTGAAGCATTTATACTGAGTGTTGCAATCTCTAATAATTCCCACGATAAGCTCATACTGAGAGGCCTACCATGTAGACAATGTGTTTTTAATAGTCCTCATGCATTCATAACTTTATGACAAGACAGTATTAAAGATACTGATACAAAAATACATTTTGAAATAATTCTGCTAGTTTAGGAAACTGCATGATACAAAGCTATGTATACCATTCTTTCACCTTTAGTCTCGAGTCTATCACTAAACTATTATGTAGCATGTAGGAATCAGGAATCAATGAAAACACCCACAAAACATTATGCATCATATAAAGCTTATATGAGCAGATTTAGTAGACAGGAATGTACTTTGAAAAAGGAGATTCAATATTTTATAATATTCATCTCTTTATCTTGGTTGATAGATCTGATACAAGTATACATTAGGAAGAATATTAGCATTTGATTTATGGTCTGATTTTTCTTCAACATAGATCTGTACAAAAGTAGAACTAAAAGTAAATATGATAGTTTTTTGATGTTACCACAGCAGATCATTAGTAATTTAAAAGTAAAAGGAGCTGCTGAATTATAAATTTCATGTTTACAACCATACTATCCTTTATGGAAGCGGCTTTATTTTGCTTACAAGAGATGGTAAGCTGCCTATATAGTAAGGAAGGCTGCAAATGATTCCAAAAGCCAAAGGAAGAGCATACTTTTATTAATACAGAGGGAGCCTGAGAACAGCCGGTCTTGGGCTTAACATGCCCAGGGAGTAGCTGTCAGAGAGATCTGCAGGGTATATTTTTAGGTATTATAGAGCTGATTGTCTTTAGGGATAACATACTTTATACACATCACTAGCTAGTAAATTTGGCTATGTTCTCAAAGTAGCATTGGACAAAATACCAAGGTTCTTTTTCTATTTATTTACCTTCTTTCTATTCAATCCTCTCCCCTGCCCTTTCTAATCTCCTTCTCTACTTCAGTTTTCCATTAGTAATGTCTTGTGGGTTTAGTCAAAGGCAAGAATAACCATCATGGACAGAGGGACAGAGTGAGAGGATCAACTCTAAAAGTTTTTAATGTCAAAAAATCTCTGTAAATTTTTGCTCAGTCACAAGTGGACATACTGACAATGGCAGCAATTGAGGCCTTCCACATTACATTGTCATTCTAATTCAAATAGCAAAGGTGTACTATTTTATTTTATTTTATTTTTGTTGGTTGAGGGCTTGAATTCTAGGCCTGGGAGCTGTCCCTGAGCTCTTCAGCTCAAAGTTACCACCCTACCCCTTGAGCCACAGCTCCACTTCCAGTTTAATTGGAGATAAGAGTCTCACAGTCTTTAGTGCCTAGCTTAGCCCTGAACTGCGATCCTCAGCTCTCAGACTCACAGGTAACTAGGATTACAGGATTGAGCCATCACTTCTGGCTTAGCTCAGCTTTTGTGATGGTGGCTGTCTCTACCACTTGAACCAGCCTTCCAGTTCCAGGTTTTTGCTGGTTAATTGGAGATTAGAGCCCCATGGGGATTTGTGTACCTGGCTGGCTTCTTTTCTCTGTCCTCAGATCTGTTTCCTGAGTAAGCATAACGGGTGAACTGCTGGCACTGGATTAAGATGGGTTCTCTTGCATTTCATGAGAACACATTACATCCATCTAGATTGTGGTGAAAATGGAACCAAGTTTCTTTATTTTTCTTTCAATCCTGGGTAACCTTTTCTTTCCTGTCACAAATGCCCACTGGTATTATTAACCAGTGACTCTCCAACCCAGCTCCATGGCAAATCACCCAGACCTGCCTGCCCTTCAAGCTCTACTTGAGTTTGATAAGGCTATAAATTCAGCATTGGCACAGGAAGTTGAGAGCAGAATCAATTTCAGAGGCTTTCTGTGTACATACAGATTCTGTGATAGGGTCTGGACCTTTGTATTGAAGGAGGTTGAATTCAAAGAGGTGGCAGAGGTCATTCAAGTGAATAAAGTCAAAGTTGGCGCTCTAGTGGTTATAAATAAAATGTGCTGCCAGTGCCACAGAATGAATAGGTGGGAAAAAGGATTTTTTACAATGCCACCATCTGTCTTTGGGCATCACTTTCTGAAGAGCAACATAGAATCTACATACTTCTAGCACTCATTCTAGGAATGCTGAAATGCCAGCAGAGAAGGTCAGTAGAGGAAAGCTTGCAATTGGCGTCCTTACATGGAATGTTTCAAAGTCAAGTCATTGCCTTTGTATGAAAGCATTAATGGAGGCATTTACAACTCAGTTGAACAACAATGGGTTGAGCTATAAAACTAGAAAGATGGGAGTGGTAGACTGAAAGAAGCTTATATTAGAGTTAGACATCTGTTTTTGAAACCTCCTTCTAGTTTTAGCAACTGTAATTTTGTTAATTGATAAAGACTATTAGGCAGTGGCCATAACAAATTCTGAGTGAACATTTACTTAGAGTATTGATTATTTTTTAAAGGGCAAGCCTATGAGTAACAGTGGTATGATTACACATTCTACAAATTATAAATAGGAAAAGTAAATATAACTGGGGAAAGCTGACAATCGTTTCTATTTTAACTTTCGTCTAAAAAATTATTATCAGGGTGATGCATAAAGAGGTTACAGTTATATTAATAAGGTAGTGAGTGCATTACTTCTTGAACATTGTTACCCCTTCACATGTTTTTCTCCCACTTTCCCTCCTCCCACCCCCTCCCAAATTGTCAAGTTCATTTCCAACATATTGTCTTGTGAATATCACTGTTACATTGGTTTACCTTTTGTCTCATCATCTTGTTTTCCCCTGATTCAAATAAATGAATATACATATACATATACATAATCACCAGGTACTAAAGTCAGATACCGCAGCAACTTTTGGTAGTAATATTAGAGTATGAAGTTGGGGTTTCATGGTTGGTAGGCAGGCGCTCCACCACTTGAGTCCTTTTTACCTTGGTTATTTTTTTGAGATGGGGGCTTTTCTTTTGACCATAGCCAGCCTGAATAGTGACCCTGCTACTTGCATTTACCAAGGTAGTTGTAATAACCAAATGTACTGTTGCTACTGTTGAGTTGTGACTCTGTAAACTTTATTTATTTATTTATTTTTGCCCAGGCCCGCCCGGAACTATAATTCTCAAAATCTCAGCCAGGTGTATACCATTGCATTCTGCTACTGGTGGAGATATGACCTCAGGAGATTCTTGATCTGGCCTTTAACTGCAATCCCCCCTAGCAGCTTGGATTCTAGGCAAACGTTGCCATGGTTGACATGAAAGGGAAACAAACTTTAGATGGTTTTCCTAGTCAAACAAAACACAAGAATATCAGAATCAAATTAAATCTATTCCTAACAATATCAAACAGTATCCACATGACATATGAATGATTTCTTGAACTGGCTATATAGGTCAAGTCTCAAACATTGAAGACAATTTAAAACTCAGTTATTAGATTTTCAATTAAAAATGCAGTTTTTTTCACAAAATATAAAGGAACTAAAGGTGATGGAGAATGGAAACGCATTTTTAAGACACTTTATTTTTGAATTAGCACATATGAAGTATATAAAGTGTTCAATTGTGATCATGTAGACTTGGAACAAGTTTACTTTCTCCATTATATTCCCCTTTCTCCCTTTCCTTCTCCTTGCCTTTTCAAAAAGGTTTTGTTATGCTATCTTTGTGTGTGTGTGTGTGTGTGTGTGTGTGTGTGTGTGTGCGTGTGTGTGCGTGCATGTGTGTGTAAATTACATTGATCCTCTTCTGAGTATTCTTTCCTTTTCCCTCCCCCTTGCACTCTCAGCTCCCCCTTTACATTTGTATATTATTATTATTATTATCCAACAAAGAGTATCTAAATCTGCATTCTAATTCGAGAGCAATGTATATGTATAGTTAAAAGAATGGCTAAAATTATGGCCCCTCTTCACTAAAGGGAGCCATTAAGGTGTTAGAGTACTGGTTGATTCCTTAGTACTTCTAGGTTGAATGTGTCCCTCTAAAATCCACCTGTTACCATGTCATAGGGTTAAGACAGAGTGTTTATGAGGTACTTAGGCCATGAGGGCTACCCGTATGCGAGTGGGATCAGGAGCTTTTATGCAAGGGCTTGGCGGACAGAGTTCACTTTCCCTCCCTCTCTCCTTCCCCTCCTTCTCTTCTTCCCTCCCTCTTTCTGCCCTCTGAATACACAGTCTTCCTTCTTCAAAGGATGCAGCCACAAGGCACCACATTGGAGGCAGGCAACTACCCTCCTGAGACAAGCAAACCTGCCAGCCCCTCCATCTTGGACTTTGCAGTTTTCAGAACTGTAAGAAATAAATCTCTGTCTTTTACAAATTACTCGGTCTGTAGCATTTTGTTGCATACTACCAAGTAGATGACAACACTTGCGTTTACCCGCTTTGTTCTTGTCCCAGATTCTGTGGCTACTCTTTTGACAGGCTCTGTGTGGTTCCTATCCCAGCCAGACAAGAGTTTGGGCCTGTTTTGTTAGTTTTAAGGCCTGTGACTCCTGAGTTTCTGCCTTTGAAGCTGCTTTGAGGGGAGTCCTTAGAGGGTGATTTACAGAGAGGGCTTTGATGCTGTGCTGTGTGTCTTGCAAAATGCCATCAGTTTGCTGGACTTGTTAACCTTGTTGGCCTTTTGAAAACAAGGCTGTGCAGCTGTCCTCCTGTATCCATCCTTCAGTCCCAGGCTGTATCCTTTCTCTGCCCTGCTGTTCTGTCCTGTAGCCTCTCTGCTGTGGGTATGGAATCCTCACTTTTGGAACTTTGACAGGACAGAATGCTTACTTGTAACCAATTGAGCAGAAAAGGGTCTCTCCTGCCGGAACTTTCTGGATAGCCTTATTAGGTAGTAAATAGGTGTTACTCTTCCCACACATTATTCTCATAAGTTTAATATTTTGGACTTTGTAGGGGCCTCAGGGTTATGTGAATAGCAAAGAATTTTACGAGTTGATTTGGAGAGCTGGAGAAATTCTTGGTCTAGAATTTATCTCTCTTTCAGAAATCATTACAGAATGAGTCCAGATCTCTTAAGCACAAGAAACATAACAGGTAATAATTCTTCTTTTTTTCCTCTCATGAACTCATATTTGTAGTTTACCACTTCTGGAGCCCAGAGCTCATTCAGCTTATAGGATGCAGATCTCCAGTGTGCAACAGACAGAGATACGTGTGTGTGTGTGTGTGTGTGTGTGTGTGTGTGTGTGGACAGGCCAGGCAGTGAAAGGGCTGGAGGCATTACCTGCTTTGGCTAACTTTGCAGGAAGATGGCACTCCTGCACTTGCATGTCATGTAAGGCAGTTGTGTACAGAGTAGCAGAGTGTTTACTTAGGTGGACAGGCTGAGTGGATTCAGACCCAACACATACAGTGTGTGTCCTATTCTCCCTTCTGGGTTCCTGGTTGCCTACCACCTTTCTGGCAGAATGTGTAATTGCAGTACCCATCTTCCCATTCTTTGTTCCTAGTAACTCTTCAGTTTATGAACGAGGCTCACTTTGCATGAACAGGCTACTTCAGAACCATATCTATAAGGCACTTTAATGTCCAACTATCTCCCACCTGGGGAGACAGTGGATGAATCCAATATGGACTATCTACTGACTACTGACAACCTAAGGGCAGGGCCCTCTCTCTCTCTCTCTCTCTCTCTCTCTCTCTCTCTCTCTCTCTCTCTCTCTCTCTCTCTCTCTCTCTCTCTCTCTCTCTCTCTCCCTATCTATCATCTATTGTGTGTCAGTCCTTGGGTTTGAACTCAATACGTGGGCACTGGTCCTGAGCTTCTTTTGTTCAAAACTAGCACTCTACCATTTGGGCCACAGCCCTGCTTCTGGCTTTTTGGTGGTGAATTGGGGATAAAAATCTCACAGACTTTCCTGTCTGGGTTTGCTTTGCCCTGTAATTCACAGCCTCCTGAGTATCTAGGATTACAGATGAGAGCCACCGGTGCCCAACAGGGCCTGAGCCTTTTATGGAGAAAAGTACGACAGTAATGGATATCTCCTTTTGACTTTATAAAGGTTCACTTTCAGAATTATATTTCTGGTGTTCTCAGGAGAGAGTAAAGGAGAACATAAAACCCAACAGATACCTCTTTTGGTTTTCCTTTCCCCAGTATGAATCTGGAGAAGGAAGAAAGGAAGAAAGATGACAGAGTGATTTCTGCATGTCAGATAGGACATTTACAAACAAGATATCATCTAAACTGTGTTCTCTGCAATGTAGATGGTGACTCTGAGGCTCAAAGGAGGGTGCTATTTTGCAGAAAGGCATGTAGCAGATACACCTCTTAATAATGTCTGGGTCAAAGAATTAGTCTCAACCTTTGTACCTAAGCTGAACTACAAAATCACATCTAAACTTCCTGGGCTTCGTGTGCAAATGGATCCTTACTTTCCCACAAAGATTAAGATGGGATAGTTCATTGATTCTTCTCTTCAGGCTTCTTTTGTTAAAGGATGTTATTCTTTTGTGTTTTACTTCTTGATTCTTTTTGTAATTCTTTGCCAGCATCTAGTTGTCTGTAGGTGCTTACGCTTATTAGGTATCTCTGTGCTTCTCCTGAAATTGCTATAAGAGTCTAAAGCTAAAAAATGAAAAGGAAAAGATAAGAAAGGCTTCCCTAAAACATGAGGCTGCGATCCAACTAGAAATGTCTCACCACGGACAGAAGCCAGAAGAAAAATGTCTCCTTGCTCCGTGGGTCACATCTAAAGCCACTCTTCTTTCCAAAGCCAACACTTCTTTCATTTCCAGTGACAGATTGTGTTAGTTTGTTATCCAAGATAACCTTGTACACCTTGACAAAGTCAAGTCTCTCATTTCCATTTCCTCTTAGGCTTCACACTTCCATCTCCACTCAAAATTTCACCGTGAATTCTTTAATCTAGAAATAATAGTTAAAAATAATTATTCTAATGTGAGTAGTTGAGCCAAATATTTGGTGGGGCATTTGTATCCAGAAGATAAGTCACATCTCCTTCAGAGGAAGAATCGTTCCTGGCTAGCCTGGCTGGCCAGGACTTGATCTATGGCAGGGGAAGAAGGCATGCCACTGTCCATAGCTTGTTTGTGCATGTCTGCCTCCTTGAAATGACCTTGTTTAAGAGTACTTAGTCCAACTCAAAGCTTCCCATATCATATGATAAAAATACTATATGAACAGCACATTTGAGGCAATTGGCCTCAGCAAGCTTTTCAAGATACTTTTTCATATTTATTTTTCTGTCTGCAAAGGTGGATAAGGAAACAACTTTGTTCAACACAATATAGACTAATACTGTACAAACTGTGTGTGGGCAAATGAGTGTGTGTGTGTGTGTGTGTGTGTGTGTGTGTGTGTGTGTGTATGGTTTTATTTGCTTCAATTTCATCCCTCCTCAATGCTCTCAGTTACCAGCTTTTATTCTGTGGACATGTTTGGAATCATGTAAATCTGGCTTGGCACCATTTGTCCTATCTGTGCAATCAGTGGTTTTCACTTCAGGTCATTTTGTCCCTGCAGGGGGTATTTGTCGGGGTCCTTCGTCCCCGGTTCCCCTCTGCTAGTAGGGGGATGGGGAAAAACACGCCCTGACCAGGCTGAGAGAGGAAGGGGCCCAATGTCCTCCCGCACCCAGCCTTCTTACTCTGGAGCACGAACAGAGACGCCATGCAGCTTCATCAAGGCAGGAAGATCTCCCTCCCCCCCTCCCTCTCTCCCTCTCTCCCTCTCTCCCTGGTAGTGGTTTTCCTTTGATGCCATGAAAATGGTAGTTAGCATACTGGGTGCTAGACATTTGAACACTTATGCCCAACACTGTGATGGTGCCCAAGCTACAAGATCTCAGTGCCATGTGCTGTCAGCTCACACCTGTAATCCTAGCTACTCAGGAGGCTGAGATATGAGAATCATGGTTAAAGCCAGCAGGAAATCTGTGAAACTCTTATCTCCAATTAACCACCATAAAACTGGAAGTGGAGCAGTGGTTCAAAATGGTGGAGCACTAGCCTGGAGAAAAAGAGCTCAGGGACAATGCGCAGGCCCTGAATTCGAGCCATATGACTAACACACACACACACACACATATATATATATAAATAGATAGATATAGATATATAAATATATATCCACACATGTATACATATAGACCAATAGATATATACATGCATATGTGTGTGGATACATGTATATATCAGTTATAGTAGCATGCATGGACTACTGGTACCATTCATCTTCTTATACACATGAAGGTCAGAGAGGCTTAGTAAAGTGCCTGAAGTCTCATGGACAATGAGCCATCCAGCTATGTTAGCATACAAAGTCTGGTTACTTTATGCTTCTGTACACCCCTACTCAGAATAGACATGTTAAGGAAATTGCAGTGAGGAATTAGGCCTGGTAATGTGTGTTCCAGGAAAGGAGGTAGCCCCATTGCTCTATAGGATTGCTTGCAGGGCATAAAAATTGTAGGACAACTGGTAAGATGAAGAAGGAAGTTGGAATAGCAGAAGATGAACCCTTCATGCTATCAGAACCGCGAGGACACCTGAGACAAGTGGCTCTTACTGCAGTCTTTCAAATAATTAATAAAATAGTTAATAAAAGGATTGGGGTTTTGGGGGCCGGGAGTTTGGCCTAGTAGTAGAGTGCTTGCCTAGCATGCACGAAGACCCAGGTTTGATTCCTTGGTACCACATATAAAAAAAAAAAAAAAAAAAAAAAAAGGTGGGAATGGTGCAATGCATCCAGTGATACAGTTCTAGCCTTGAGAAAGCCCAAGGACAATGCTCAGGCCTGGAGTTCATGGCCCAGAACTGGCAAAAAAAACAAAACAAAACAAAACAAAATGATTGGGGTTTTTGAATATATAGGGATCGTTTGTGAAACATTCCTGTGTGTGTATGTGAGTGTGTGTGTGCGTGTGTGTGTTTGTGTGTGTGTGTGTGTGTGTGTGTGTGTGTGTGTGTGTGTGTGTGTTTGGGGATTTGAACTTAGGGCTTTGTATTTTCTAGGTAAGTGCTGTACTACTTAAGTCACACCCCTAGCCTATTTTGTCTTCGTTATTTTTGAGACAGAATCTTGCTTTTTGCTGGGGTCGGATTGCATGGTATGCTCCTATTTATATGCCCAGCCACAGCTGGAGTAACAGATGTATACAACTATACTTATTTTCTGTTGAGATGGGGGAGTCTTTCAACTTTTTCCCCTGAAGCTCCTCAGGAACTGTAATTTTTCTCCCTCTAGGCTAGTTAGGAACACCTATCTCCTCTTAGGTACCTGGGATGAGAGGCATGAGTCACCAAGCCCCAGCTCTTGGTTGAGGAATCTCAGGAACATTTTGCCCCTGCTGATCTCAAATTGCATGAATAAATTAAAAGTATGAATAACCAATGGCTGATTTTATTTATTGTCTGTGCCTTTGGTGAAGCAGAGTCACCTGAACAACTTGGTGAAAACACAGAACTTGAAGCCTGTCCTCACAGGAGCTGGCTGAAGTGTGTTAAAAATTGTCTAGATCCTCCCTGTTGTTTAGGATCTATTCTGTTTTTAGGCTGACGTAAATGACTCACATCCTATCTTAGGTAGTTCCTTAGTCAAAAACTGTAGGCAGAGGGCATGTGTGAGTCCACATCACTCACTGTCCACAGTCTGGAGATGCCTGCTGTGCCCTCAGCAGCTCTTCCTTTCATTCCTCACGCCTTTCTGACAGTGGCCTATGCATCTGCAGTCCATTCATGATGTGTGCTGATGCTTGGTACACAAGAGAGATGGCATTTGTTCAGTTCAGAACTTTGCCCACCAAATATTTGAAAAGGGGGAGGATGGTAGAGAGGACTAGAAATGGGAAGAGGGAGAATTTGTTAAAAGTGTTCTGTGGGTATGCATGGAAATGGCTTCAGACTGCAAATGTATGCTAAGTCAAAAAAAGATGGAGGGGAAAGGGGGGTGAAATGCAGACTAGGGTGCAAAAGACAGATTTTTACTCCAGTGGCAATTTTATGGGGGACCAATTTAAGGCTTCAAAACTGTTGTGATCTTTGGTATTGTCAAATAAAGCTCCTTCACTGGTTGTAGCTACAAAGAGAGGAGCATTGTAATCTTAATGTTTTTCCTCGAGGAAAGGACTTGGAGAGGAGAGTGTATGTTACGCTGGTCTGGTTTAGTATTAGTATTTCTTTATGGTTGAGGTGCATCCAGAAGATTCTCTCTGCCTTGTGGCTTGTTCAATGAACTCGATCTTTAAAATGGAGCATAGTTATGTTAGCCAGAGGAGGCATGGAACTGCCCAATACTCTCTTATGTCCAAGGGAGTCTACGGCACCCCCAGGTAATTGCTTGCATATCAAGGCTTTGCGAAAAGAGCCCATCATTCTTCAGAATTTCCTCTGATCCTGAGCATGACTACTAGAGAAGTCTTGAATGAGAACTGCCAGGAAAACTTTCTGGTTATTCATTCCCCTCTCAGTGGCCCACAGCACTAGGCAGGCATACAGCAGGTGTTCAAGGAATGCTTCAGCTAAGGGAGCTGAGATACAGATGTGGCAGGATGAGTCACTTGTTCCCTTGGCCCAGGCTGCACTCACTTTTCCATCTGAGCTCAGGAGAGTAACTGGCTACTCTGGGCTGGGTGCATTCTCTCTGTCCTGGGCATGGATGGACCAGTAGGCACAGTAAGGGTGGTAGTTTTTGGGTTGTTGGAACAAAATGCTGTATAGATTGGGCTGGGCCTAACATGGAGAACACTTTCTCTCCCTCTCCCTCTCCCTCTCCCCTCTCCTCTCTCTTCTCTCTCTCTCTCTCTCTCTCTCTCTCTCTCTCTCTCTCTCTCTCTCTCAATCTCTCTCTCTCTCTCTCTCTCTCTCTCTCTCTCTCTCTCTCTCTCTCTCTCTCTCTCTCTCTCTCTCTCTCTGCGTATAAAGAAGTGAATTCCCATCTGAGTGTCTAACCCAAAGGACTCATCTTCAAATATCACATTAAGGGTGAGGTCTTATGAATTTATGTAAGTATATGAATTTTACAGGGACATAATTCAGTCTATAGCAGGCAGGCTAACCACTCACAAGCTTCTAGGTTACTGGGAGACCTGGTTTTTGCTACATTCCTATATTTTACATAGTCCAAATTTCCTTCCTTTTCATGTTCTTACACATACAACAAATAAACAATGAATAATTTATTAACAATCTATTGATAATTGATTTATTAAAATAATTTTTAACTATCAATAACTAATTTATTAGTGATTTAGTAATAAGTACTTGGCAAATAATTTTTTAAAATATATATGAATATATATTGCATGTTGAACAGGTTTTCCTATACTTAATGGCATTTATATGTCTTCATTGGAAAAATATTGAATGCCTTTGGTCATTTTATTATTGGTTTTTTTCTTGCTACACTTGAATTCTTTATGATTTTGTTTTTAAAATATTTATATCTTTAAATGGTTTTACAAAGGAATTGCATTCAACAAAGCAGTTTATGCACATTGTCACATCTCTCAACGTTCTCACCGTCCCACTCAACCTATTCCTTCCTTCACTTTTCTTAATTTTCTAGGATATGAATTGCATATTTAACTAAATCATCCATCCCTCATTTCTCATCATTTCTTTGCCCCACCTCCACTTGCCTCTACCTCCCTTACCCCTTTCAAGTTAACCTCTTATAAGGGAAATGGCTACAAGTAACTTATGCAAGCTCATGGTTTGTATCTTTACTCTGCTTATTTTTTTTTTTTCTGTGAAGGTGGTTTTGACTTTTCTGTGTTGCTTATCTTTGGATGGTCATTTATTTAAAACAATAACAAGATAAAACAGTTCAATGACTCTCATAGAGATCTCTTCTATGTTGTTTTCTAGTAGTATTACTGTTTCTGATGTTATATTTAAATCTTTACAATTATTTGATTAATGTTCTCTAAAATTAGATAAAGATCCAGTGTTATCAATCTGTATATGGATATCCAGGTTACTCAGTCATTTGGGGAAAGAGATTATCTTTTTTATCATTGTATATTCATGACAAGTTTGTGGAGAGTCAATTGAATATACAAAAATTCTAGCTTCATTTCTGGTCCCTGTCTCTGTTCCATTAGTTTATGTGTTTATTTTTAAGGCAGTACATGTTTTTTTTTACTACTATAGCTTTGTAGTATGTTCTGAAGTCAGCAAGTGATAGTTCTGGCTTTATTCTTGCATCAACATTCTTTTGACTCTCCAGGGCCTTTTGTAATCCCATGGAAATTTTAGTATCTTTTTTCTTTTTTGTTAAAAATGAGTTTTGTTGTTGTTATTGAAAGTCTTATTTCTGAATATGTAACAAATTACCTGCATACATACGGGCATACACAGAGAGGTAGGTATGTGGGTAGATGTATTTGTGTGCTTGCATTATACGCTTACATACATTTTGATTTACATATCTAAACCACAGTGGTTTTTTTCTATTCTTCTTGCTTGAATATATCCTATACTTTCATACTAAAAAAATCTCCAGAGTGTCAAAACCAAATATAGATTATATATGATATACTGATAGATATGATATATATATATCAGTAATATATTTTCAATAAGATAGATATACATAAATCATTCATATCAATAAGATATACTTGCTTATATATTAGCAGATGCCACTGTAGGACACATACCCTGTAAGTATTGGTTCATGGGTTGTCGCTGCTGAAGACTCATATGGTGCTCCATTGTTTTCCTGTGAACCAGGAAAGCAATATATAATTCAGTCTGAATTTGGGGATGGATGATGTAAGCTTTGGTCCAGATCAGAAGATGGAGGTCTGGGAGGGGAGCATTAGTTTCAAGAGCAGAAGAAGATGGATGTCCCAGTTGAAAAATGAAGAATTTCCCCATCCTCTGCCTTTTGGTTCTAATTCAGTCTCTCAACGCTTTGAGTGATGTCACTTACGTTAACCAGTCTACCAGTCTACCAATCCAAATAATAATCCTTTCTGGAAGCACCACCAGAGACATCCTGAACAGATTCTTTTTCAATTATCTGGGGATCCCTGAGCTCTATCAAGTAGAATCAGGGAATTACCTATCACACATGAGTCTTTGAGTGATCACTGAACAAAGCTCCCAGGTTGATTCATAAAAATCAAGAACGGTTAAAAATTGATCTTATTTAAGCTTCTGAGACTTGAGGATTATTTTGTCAGGCAAAGAGGTTAGACACCACTAAAACCTTTTGCTCTTCAGTGGTCGTTGGTCCCAGGCACTTTTATTCTGGCATCCATGCATCCTGGACAGTCAGGACAGTGTCATACCATGCCCTCCAGGAGAGTGGTGGTGATATCTTCTTCAATTCATGAAGAAGACATGGCAGGCTGTTTGTTCAAGGTGAAGTGTTTTTCCTTTCCGTGTGACTGTTTAGAGTTCATGCAATTTTGTAGCACAAAAGTTACACACACACACACACACACACACACACACACACACACACACACACACATTTTGCCAGTCCAAGGAGAACCAGTCCTCTGTTTCTTTGGGTTGTGATACGTTCTCTTTCTGTCATTAATTCGGCTAACTCACAGGAAGCATAAAAACCATTTCCTGTGCAATAGGTAACAGACTGTAGCTATCTTAAGAAGACAGTTTAGCTGAAACTTGCAGAGAACCCCAAAAAGTGAAGGAGTTAGGTTACAGATAGGTCAGAATTAGGTTAGGAGACAGGCCTGAGCTTCCCATATTCTCCATGTTCACCTTATTGTCCTTGCTTCAAAGCCCAAGACCTCATGCATGTAGCCAAGGGCTTGAACTCCTGAAGCCTTTTCCTGATTCTTACTTGGGTGTTGGATGGGTTCTACCTTTCAGATATATTTCCATCTCCAAAATGGTTGCAATTCCAACTTGAGAGCTCTTGGCACTCACAAGTGAAAAAACACACAAAACAAAACAAAACAAAACAGGTCCCTGCTTTTTATTAGTTATAGTCTTTGGAAAGACTTAAAGTGCTCTTTTAACATCCAAGACCACATGAGTCTTTATGAGAATAAAACATTTGCCAAGATGAAGAATCAGCAGGAGACTTAAACTGACCTGGCTAATAAAAAATAAAGAAAAGAACTGAATGAGTCCCACACTTAGTGGAGCTTGAAAAGAACTCAGTTCTTTGGTATCACTGAGTACCTGCGGTAAATTCCAATTGGGCTCTGGTTATTCAACACTATTCAGAGTTTTCCCCTTTGGGAGTGTTGTTCTGGATGATTCTTCCACTCTGACCTCAGCCTCGTGGCTTGCCTTGGACTAGTGGTATACCAGCCCTTGGTGCGGGGGGGGGGGGGAGGCAGAAGGGGGAAGTGTGGTCTTCATTTCTTTCTTTATTTTTTTTAAACATCAACCTACCAGAGATTTAATAGCTAACTCACAAAGTTCCTGAATACTTAACAACTGCTTCTTGCAAGCTGGAGGAACTGTTTCAGTAAACTGCTATTTTGGGCCAGTGGCATATTAACAAATAAAAACTGGAGATTTAAAAGGCACTTGTGAAAGTGGTTCATTTTCTCTTGCGCCTTAACTTTAACTGTGAGCAATGCTTGGATAAGCCCCCTGAAAGATGAGAGACCAATGAAACAGAGACCTAGTTGCCTTAGTGAACAGCCACCACACTAACAAACTTCAACTGACTCTAGACACGTAATAAATATGTAGTTACATGTCGTGGATGGTTTGTAGTTGTTTGCTATACCACATTATTACAGCAATAGACAACTGATACGGGGCTTTTAACAACAACACAGTCCAATATGGATTCCATATCTAATCTGGAGTCGATCTTATTCAGCAGGGGAGTCTGATATGCATCAAAGAGTCGTGCCCTAACCTGCACTCCTTGACTGGGAACAGAGATTTTGGGTAGAGAAGTAGTTTTCCCTGTATGTGCTTCTAGCATCAAAGGAACTTGTAGTGAGCTTGATTTTTTCAGAAGGGGGCCTCAAGAAAAGGAGAATAATTGAGCTGCCTAGGATTTTCTGCTCTTGACCTTTACACGTAGCTGTGTTAGTAAGCCATCCTTCACTGTGACAAAATGCCTGGAGTAAGCTACTGAAGGAAGAAAGATTTAGTTTGGCCCCCTGCTTCAGAGGTTTCACTCCATGGATAGTTGACGATGTTGTTAGTGGGCCTGCAGTGAAATGGAACATTATGATTGGCCCCAAATGGCAGAGGGAAGCAGAGAGAGGATGCGTATTACCTCAATAACTGACCTTCTCCAAATAAACTTCATCTCCCAAAGTTCCTACTGCCTCCTAAGCCCATGAAGCTATGAATCTGTAAACAGATCATTCCATTCCTAATTTCAGAGTTCATGATCCACTGCATTGGGACTTAACTATCAACTCATGACCTTTACATAGGACATTTAAGGTTTAAATGGTTAGTTACAGTGTTCTTGAAGCATGGCCTACGAACATTCTAGGCAGAGGGAATAGCAAGCACCTGTTCCTTGCACCCCATCTCCCCATCCCGTAAGGTTTAAAAGCAATCTGTGTTTGCTGATGTGGGGTGTGAGCCAGTTTTTACGAGTGGAGATGCATGGGACTTTTTCTTATGACTACTGGGTCAGGTGGCAACAGACACATCTGTGCCTTGGCTGTAGCCCTCAGATCTTTTTTTTAAATTTTTATTGTAATTAATAAAAGGGTTACATGATATTTGCCACATAGAAGGTGCATTAATTCACATACATTGATACCCTTTCACATGTCTTGGTTCCTGTTACCCACCCCCCACCCCCCATCTTGGTTTTCCCCCCTTCCCTATCCAATTTCAAATAACCAAATACAAATATATCCAATATATCAGATAACAAAGTGAGATACTGTAACAATATGAGATAACCAAGGGACAGCAAAAGAGATGAGAGATAATATACTACATTAAGGACAACAATCATTCATTATATGGCTTTTGTTTCAATATCCTGGAGGTCCTTTCAATTAGCTTCATACTATATGGCCTTATGTATCAAGGTTTTGCTCTATTGCAAATCTCTGCTAGGAGAGCCCAAGGTTTCTACTGATTATGACAGATGAGGGAAGCCATTGAGCCTAAGTTCCTTTGAGTCTGGCTTACTTCACTTAATATGATTTTTTCTAAGTCTTTCCATTTCCTAACAAATGGGGCTATGTCATTTTTTCTGACAGCAGCATAGAATTCCATTGTGTACAAATACCACATCTTGTTGATCCACTCATCAACTGAGGGACATCTAGGTTGGTTCCATATCTTTGCTATGGTGAATAATGCTGCAATGAACATTGTTGTGCTAGTGGATTTAGTATGCCCTAGTTTCTGGATGGTTGGGTAAATGCCAAGTAGTGGAATTGCTGGGTCTTAGGGGAGCTCTATGTTTAGCCTTCTGAGGCACTGCCATACTGCTTTCCATAGTGGTTGAACGAGTTTGCACTCCCACCAACAGTGTAGTAGTGATCCCTCCTGGCCACATCCCCTCCAGCATCTGTTGTTATTCGTTTTCCTGATCCTGGCCATTCTAACTGGAGTGAGGTGGAATCTTAGAGTTGTTTTGATTTGCATTTCTTTGATGACCAGAGATGTTGAGCATTTCTTCATGTGTCTATAGGCCATTTTTGTTTCTTCTTCAGAGAAGACTCTCTTTAAGTCTTTGGCCCATTTTTTAATGGGATGGTTGTTACTTTGGAGATTAATTTGGAGTGATTCAATTTTTTGAGCTGTTGATATATTTCAGATATGAGGCCTTTGTCTGCTGTATGGTTGGTGAAGATCTTCTCCCACTCTGTAGGCTTCCTAATTAATTTACTAGCTATGTCCTTTGCCATACAAAAGCTCTGCAGTTTTATGCAGTCCCACTTATCCAGCCTTTCTCTGATTTGTTGTGATTCTTGGTCCTTGTTAAGAAAGTTTTGACCTGTGCCAAGGAGGCTTAGTGTATCTCCTATTCCTTCTTGTAAAGTTTTCAGTGTGTCAGCTTTTACCTCCAGGTCTTTGATCCATTTGGAGTTAATTCTAGTGCGGGGTGACAAAGAAGGATCCAACTTTAGTTTTCTGCAGGTGCTTGACCAGTTCTGCCAGCAGCACTTGTTGAAGAGGCTATCTTTCTTCCATTCTATTCTTTTTGGCTCCCTTGTCAAAGATTAGGTGGCCATAGGTCTGTGGTTTAATATCTGGGTCCTCAGTTCTATTCCATTCGTCTTCAGGCCTGTTCTTGTGCCAGTACCAAGCTGTTTTGATAATTTTAGCTCTGTAATAGAGTCTAAAGTTTGGTATTGAAATTCCTTCTGCTAAGAAGTGTTTTTGCTACACGGGGTCTTTTATTATTCCATATGAAATTTTGAATTGCCTCTTCTATTTCTTTAAAGAACGCCATTGGGATATTGATGGGTATTGCATTGAATTTGTAGATAGCCCTTGGCAAGATTGTTATTTTCACAATGTTGATTCTTCCAATCCAGGAGCATGAGAGGGTTTTTTTCCATTTCCTCAGTTCTGCTTTAATTTCCTTTTTCAGGGTTTTAAAGTTTTCATCAAAAAGGTCCTTTACATTCTTAGTTAAGCTAATTCCTAGGTACCTTAGTTTCTTTGAGGCTATTGCAAAAGGAGTTGCTTTCCTGATTGTTGCCTTATTCCTCTCACTGTTGGCGTAGAGGAAGGCAGTTGATTTTTGAGGGTTAATTTTATACCATGCTACCCTTCCAAAGTTTTGAATCAGCTCAATGAGCTTGGGAGTAGAGTCTATAGGGTTCTTTAAATACAGGATCATGTCATCTGCAAAGAGGGATAGTTTTACTTCCTCTTTCCCTATTTGGATCCTCTTTATGCTTGCTTCTTGCCTTATTGCACTGACTAGGAATTCTAATACTATGTTAAAGAGGAGTGGAGAGAGTGGGCATCCTTGTCTCGTTCCTGATTTTAGAAGGAATGGCTTTAGCTTTTCGCCATTAAGTATAATACTAGCTGTGGGTTTGTCATACATAGCCTTTATTATACTGAGGAATGTTCCATGGATTCCTAGTTTCTCCAGAGCTTTTAACATAAAGGGGTGTTGGATCTTGTCAAATGCCTTTTCTGCATCTATTGAGACAATCATGTGATTTTTGTCCTTGCTCCTGTTGATGTGTTGAATTATATTAATTAATTTGCGTATGTTGAAGCAGTTTTGCCTCCCTGTGATGAATCCTGTTTTATCATAGTGTATAATTTTTTTGATGAGTTGTTGTAGATAGTGGCCAGTATTTTTTTGAGAAGTTTTGCATCGATGTTCATCAAAGAAATAGGTCTATAGTTCTCTTTCTTTGATGAATCTCTGTCTGGTTTGGGGATGAGGGTTATACTTAGCCCTCAGATCTTAGGGCACATTTTACTGTGCTAATAATCTCTCTTCCTACTATGACACCCTGCATGGCTGTGCTGAGAGTATTTTCTACAGAGTCACAAAAGGTTTTCCTGTCATTGTGCGTACCAGACAGAACACAGCCTTCAATCAGTGACTTTTGGAAACCAGTTCTGTTGCATGTCAGTGAAATGTGTCTCAGGTATCTGTTTCACATAACTTCCCAGTTCGCTATGGGATCAAAACTGTGGCTTTGGAACCTGCTTGTCTTCCTTTGCCTGTATTCTGTTTTAGCCATGTTTCCTTTACATTGTTTTTACTCAAGTCTTTGTCACAAGGAAAATGAAAAAAAAATGTGTTAAGGTGAGCTCAACTTTTGACATGTTCCCCCAGCCATTTAGTAAATAGGAACAAGGCAGACATACAATCAGATCTGCAAACATAGCGTTGGGTTCAAGGTAACACCTATCCTAGAAGGCTTTTTCTGCCTTAGACAACAAAATGCTCTGATTACAAAACTGGGTAGCCTCATGGCAAGCCTGCTGTATGATATCCATAAAGTGGAGAGTTCAGAGTATACTAAGCCAAGAGGCCTGAGCATAGCATTGTCAAGCTCTGATGTTGCCCTGGCCAGTTCTTCACAATGGTCCTTTAAGGGTAGTGAGGCCTCTCTAAGATTTTTAATCAACTAGCTTTCTAATTTTCTCAGTAGTAATTAATAAATCAATATAAATAACAAATAAAAATCTCGTGGATTTTGGATAATAATATTTTAGGTGCTAACTAACATGATTCATAATTAGGATCTCTCACATTCTAGCTGATCAGTCCTCGTATATTGAAATGTGATATAGAGACTTTAAAGGCTAGGGTATTTACAGACTGGAATTAACTTGAATATGTTCTCTGTCTCTCTTATACACTCCCACACATGTGTGTCACTAAAGTACTTGCCATAGGGGCAGCAGGAGCAATGAAATTTCATGGTCAAAGAATAAAACAGAGGAGAGAGTGGAGGCAAAAGAAGAAAGAGGCAGACTACTTGGGATTTGTAACATAAGGCTAGGAGTTTGGATTGTAATTTACTGTTATCACCAGCCTTTTAAGAAAAAAAGTATTGGGATGATTTTTTTGAAGACCAGTGTGTTGATTAAAGAATGGATCTTAAGCTAAGACACTGGTGGCTTATCGTCCTTTCTATATGAGAGGCTGAGATCAGAAGGATGGAGTTCCAGTCAGCTCCACATTTCATATCAGTGGAACCACCTGTGTGGACAGGCATGTACCCAGTACCCTAGCTCTGGTAGGAAGTGAAAAATAGAACTGTCACCCAGGCATGTACCTGAGCAGAGAGCAAGTCCCCTTTCCCAAATAACTAGTTCAGAAAAGGGCTGTGGGTGTGGCTCTGTGCCTGCATAGTCAGCAAGAGCCCGGTATTAAAATCCAAGTACCGCTATCACAAAGAAAATAAGAAATTTTTGAGATAGGCCTCGGCAAGATTGAAGATAGGAAAGTGTGGGAGTTCCAGAGAGACATGGATGGCTTGATTTTTGGGAGAGATAGCAAGAAGAGAGAAGTGATGATGTATTTTAGAATTAATGAAGAATGTTCCTTTCTGATGAATTGGCCATGGGGGTGACATGGAGAACAACTAAGGATGATACTGAGAGCTTGAGTCTGCCAGCTAAGTTGAAGAATCAAGCGTAGAGGAGGAATAAGTCTCACGGAAGAATGAAAAGCTATCATTTTGATTGTGTTTTGTTGCTGATGACTTTTAGACATGAGTTAAGTTGTTCAACAATTATTTTTTGAGGGCCTACCCTGGCCAAGCATTCTCCATGACTGGGTTAGACCAATGAATGCAACAGGCTGAGATGTTTATATTGGGCTTGTAGGTAGATAGAGGAATCTGGAATTCAGCACTGACGTGGAGGCTGGAAATAGAAACATAGGAGTACCTTCCAGATATGTGGCCTGTGCATTGTTATAAGTTCCTACTACGCTTCCTTGGAAACAAAAGCCTAAACAAACTGAATTCCATGGTACAGTGTGATCTGCACACAGGCTTGTTACAGGTTCATATATCCATGCATCACCTCACATGAAAACAGATGAGGTGCTTCAAAGGATGCTATCATTACGGAAATATATTACCAAAGATGTCAAGATTGCCAGCCTGGCACCAGTTTGTCTACATGCTAGTGCCAGCTTCATCTTTCCGTTAAGTGTACTAAGGGGAATTTCTCAACTCTCAAAGCCCTAATTTTCTCACTGGATATTGGGGATAACCATGGCCTTTAGCTCTTAGAGGTACTATCACTATTCAACAAATCAATACCAGTAAAGTGCTTAGGCTGTGTTCTGATAGACTGAAATTACTCAGCTAATTTTGGCTTTCATTGTTATAAATGTCAGTGTTAGTATTTAGTAATAATTGATAAGATAAATTCCAAAATGACACATGTTTAAAAATCAAATGGGAGAAAGATCTCTGACTTTAAAGAGCAACTAACCTTCTGTACTAGTTACCTGGCTCTTGTTATTATAATCCCTCTGTGCATCACCTTTATGCATTTTTTGCCAGTCCTGGGGCATGAACTCAGGGCCTGAGCACTGTTCTTGGGCTTTCTCAAGGCTAGAGCTCTACCACTTGAGCCACAGCACCACTTCCAGCTTTTTCTACATATGTGGTACTCAGGAATTGAACCTGGGTCTTCACACATGTTAGGCAAGCACTCTACCACTAGGTCAAGCGCATTGCCTTTATAATAGCAATAAAGTGAATTTTTAAAAAGAGCAAGTAGGGCCGGGAGTTTGGCCTAGTGGTAGAGTGCTTGCCTAGCATGCATGAGGACCCAGGTTCAATTCCTCAGTACCATGTACAAAGAAAGAGCCAGAAATGGTGCTGTGGCTCAAGTGACAGAGTGTTACCCTTGAGGAAAAAGCCCAAGGACAGTGCTCAGGCCCTGAGTTCAAGCCCTGGGACTGGCAAAAAACAAAACAAAACAAAAAACACAGTCTCACTAGATATTTCAAAATCTATGTTAGGAACTGGAGGAGAAGGGGTTTAAAATTGCTGGTTCTGGGTGAGGAATGTGGTTCAGTGTTAGAGCACTTGCCTAGCATGCCTGAAGCCCTGGGTTTGATTCCCAGCACCCCAAAAGTAAGTGCTGTTGTTGGAGATAAGGAAAGGGGAGAAAAATGGATAGATGCTGTAGGTTTGGGTCCTAGCTGGGGAAGCTAGGTTCCCACAACTGCATTAGTCTAGGCTTCTCTTTTTTGTTCCCCTAACCTCAGGTGAACTTGCCCATACTCAGAAGTGGTAACCAAATACACAATGTTAGATTCAATGTTGTCACAAGAAGTGTCATATCTTATTTCCTCTCAATAAGAGGAAAGAGAGTGTTTATTTCATTCCAGAGACACAGAAGAATTTCTATTAACAGAGGCATCATTAGTGATACATTTGAATGAAATAAATCACAGGTGAGGATTTTATTTTTCAAATAAGAACCAATTCAGGAAGTCTATGAACTAGTAAAGAACTTCCTCTCCCTGCTCAGAACTATGTTATCTGCCAATTTGTGCCATGCTCAGCCTTGATTTATCCCCCCTCCAGCCCTTGGTTCTACTCACTTTGCAATAAGAACTTAGAAATACCTAGACTTTTGTCCAAAGGCAAAGGAATTATCTATATGGAAGATCTGGTTGCATTTTTTTTTCCTTCTTCCCTGCTTCCCTTGGTTGATCATACAGGCATATCTGGATGAAGTATATCTCATTTCTCAAAGGGAAAATACAAATGATATTTGGTCTCAGTGACCTTCTTTGGCTTTGCTACTTCCATTGAGTTCATTGCAAGGGACATGATTTACATAAGAAGTGGGTCTGTAATAAATTTCCCCATAAATTCCTTCCAGCAGCATGCAAACCTTTTTAGTTCCACGGTGTGTGCTCACATAATGATCCTCCACCTGGCTCGGGACCTTTTTATATTGGGAGCATTAAACTAATTTTGTTTGGAATGTGGGATGGTTTCTCAAGATGGCGCACCTGATTCTAAATTGCAGTTCACAGGGATCTTCGGGAAGATGGATGGATCCCTGGAGGCTCTTTAGGTTTTCCACTGCCCTTAGAACTTCACTCAGAACCCAGCTCATCTCTGACAACCTTCTGCTTTACATTTGGTATCCCTGTGACAGCCACCAAATGATTGGGTAGGGTCAAGAAGTCAACTGACTTCCTCATATGCTTCTGCCATCACTCCATTTCTGGGTGGGGGAAGGAGCCAGAAGAGGTGTCCTGGGCCACTGTAAAAGTGTGAGAGTGACTTGGACGCTGATAGAGATGAAAGATCCATTGGAATTCTTTGCCAGCCACTTCATGAGTGGCTTATGAAGTGGTTTGCTGAGCTCTTCTCCTTTGTGATGTGAGAATACGACTTCCTTCTGGGAGCAGGCTGATTCTTAACAGTGCATAGAACTGTGCTACTGGAAGGCCCAGTGGTGTTAATTCTGGAAGGTTCTGTGGCTACAGATGATGTGCATTAGTGTTTCGTGAGTTAGTTACCAAATGTCACCCCATCTAGAAAAGCCAGAGATGCATCCAAAAGAAGTTTGACATGAAAGGTCTAACTTAATGAAAAGGATCTCAGGAAACATAAAAGTCCTAGGCTTGCAACTGGAGGAAAAGCTAAACCAGGGCTTTGTGGTGTTTGTTGCCTAAATGATAACTCCTGCTGTGTTCTTAACTTTCAGAAACCTCAGCTGAATCTAAATCTCCTTCTTATGCTTTGTGGAGTATCTCAGCTCAAAGCAAAAGCCACATGATCCTGCTTGATATTGCTGGTGTGATTGCTGGGTTATGAGTGTAGTCAGAAATCCTTAGCATGAAAGAGATTTTTTAAATGAACAGATGAATGGAGCAATCAAAGGGCCATCCAATCAGATCTAAGCAGATTAGAACTTTATGCAGCCTCTCACACCAAAATAGATACAGAGTGGTCTGTGACATATCAAAGCCAGTCATCTGACTGGTTCATGTTGCCCCGACCCACAAAACACTGCTGCTTTCCAGGCTGCCTTCAGCTCTATTTTCATAGCCTCTGCCCCACAGTCTCCATGGACTGGCATTTTTCTAGTGCCATTTGGGTCATTTACTGGCTTGCATTGTAATCATTTCTGTGCTTCGAATTTGATTGAGTATATTCTAAGCCTTTTTCCCCCGGTGATTTTCAACCTTGGATGATGGTTTGGACACATTTTTGAGGTTCTCATAGCAAACAAGGGGTGAAGTTGCTACTGGCACCACGTGGATAGAAGCCTAGGGAGTGACTGCATATCCCCCAGTGTTCAGAAGAGCCAGCCCCCGTGCCCATGGAAATAATGATTTGGTACAAATATCCTTAGGGCTGAACTATGAAAGCTGGTAATGTTATGTTGCTTTGGCATTCATTTTGAACCGAAGTTGGACTTTCTAATACCAGAAACGGGGCGTGGCTACTCTTGGTATAGTTTCTGCCTTTCCATTTGTTCTTGGTGGTCTCCAGGTGATTAGTTGCAGATCATTCCCTCATAATAAGCTGCCTCTGGACCCCTGTCTCTCTACAGGATAGTTAGATGCAACTCCTAAGCATTGAATGAGTTGTGTAGATTGGCTGTAGCTTTCTACTCTTAGCACAACACCATTTCATAGAACTAGTACCTGCTGTACTCACTCACCAATTAGAACTCTTTTGGGGAGCTGGCTTGGGTAACAGCCTGGAGTCCTGTGAAGGCTTTGACCCCAGATTTGTGTGAGTTTGTCTGTCTGTCTTTCTCTCTTCAGAAAAGTGAAGTAAGCCAGATCCAGAGAAACACAGGTTGCATGGTTTCCCTCATTTGTGGCAGCTAGAATGTGCCTATAAATCTATAAGTAAACACGTTGAGTGGTAAGCAAATGGTTACAAGTGAATTGACTGGAGTATAATGGACTCTATGGAGAGTTTGACTGGTGTAATTCTTTAAAAAGACTGAGTCAAAGTGTAGTAAAATAAGTACCCGAAAATTGGTAGTAATAAGAGGGGAAGGTGAGGTCAAAGGGAGAGAGGTGGAAGAATGAACTGGGGAAGTGGGGAGATTGCAGGCAATTCATTGTACATACAATATAATTGAGAAAAATAATGGAAGGAGTAGGTCTAAGGGAAAATGAAGATATTGAACGGATGACACAGATCAAGATATATATATATATATATATAATGTTGCATTAAATGACAAAATTCAACTTATAACCTAAAACTTAAGAAAAGTGAGAGAAGGAGTGACAAAAATTGAAGGGCAGGATTTCTGCAAGCAGAGACATAACATGAATTTGGGTGGAGAGAAAGACACCCTGTGACTGGGCTGAAAGAACTACACCAATAAACAGTGACCGATAAATGAATTGACGATGTACACTTGCAGAACAATGGTTCAGTGTAGCTAGAGCTATTCAGATCCACATTTAAGGAATAAAATAGAGAAAAGCAGAAAAATAGGCCTGACTTGTGAAGATACTGAATACAACAATGAGAAATGGAGAGTTATGGTTATTGTGTTTGGACACAAGTGTTTTCCAATCTGTGTGATCAGATCACCTGAGTAATTGGAAGAGCAGATCTGTAATGCATACCCTAGATTCTGAGGACCACTGAACCTCACAGTGGTTCTGTGACCTTTCACCTTGACATCTTTCCAGTTCCTCCAATCAGATTGCTCAGTTTTCTGAAGTCCTTGGCAATTTTACTTGTATTTTGGCTGAAGTTTATTCAGTTCTCCTAGGGATGATAATGGACCACTGTTTTAGCTTCGGTGGAGACGTGTATCAGGTCAGTGATGGCTCTTACTCTTCTCTATCCTTACTCACACCAAAATAACTGACAAGTGGCTGCACATTTATTTATTACATGTCAATTTTCTTTTGTTACACAAACCAGGAAAAAAATCACATATTTATTAATATGTTTTATCTTTCTCAGCATGGACAGAAGCAATTACTATATATTAGTACATTTTATACCTCAAAACATTCTCTCTCCCTCACTCCCTCTCTTTCTTCCTTCCTCTTTCCCTCCCCCCTCCTTCCTCCCTCCCCTTCCTCTCCATTCCTTTCCCTTCCCTTCCCTTCCCTTTCTCTTCCTTCCTTCCCTTCCCTTCCCTTTCCCCTTCACCATCCCCTTTCCCTTTTCCTTTCCCTCTCCCTTTCCCTTTCCCTTCCTCTTCCTACTTCCCTTCCCTTTTTTCCTTTTTTTTTTTTTCTTGAAAGTACTGAGGCATGAACTCAGGGCATTGAACTTGCCATTCTGGTGGTCTACCACCTAAGCTATGTCTTTAGTCCTGGCTTGTGCTAGTTATTTTCAAAGTAGGTTTTTGCTTTGCAGACAGGTGCATGCTTCTGCCCTGATCTCCCTACTTTTGGCTTCCTGTGCTAGGCTCACAGGAGCACACCAACGTGTTCCCCTCCCCTCCATGGAGATTGAGTCTCATGATAGAGTTTATACCCCAAGCTGGCCTGAAAACACTATCTTCCTATTCTCAGTTAGGGCTGACAGGATGTGGCCATTGTGTTCAGTGATGGGTTGAGAAAAAGGTCTTACAAACTTTTCTGCCTGGACTAACATTAAACTACCATGCTTTGGATCTTAGCCTCTCAAATAGCTAGGCTTGCAGGCATGAGCCATCCTCACCAGCACCTAGCAGTATTTTTCAAATAGTATTACCATTTAGTAAGAAAGCATGAGAAAGACTTCAGTTCAAAAAGAGTTCACTACTTTCCAGGTAGCAAAACTTAGGAAGCAAATACCTTCACACTTTTTGCTTTAACATCTGTTCTTCTCTTTTCTTTTCGTCAGTCATGGGGCTTGAACTCTGGGCGTAGGCACTTTCCCTGAGCTCTTCAGCTCAAGGCTAGTGATCCACTATACTTTCAGTCACAGCCCACTTCTGGTTTTCTGGTGGTGAATTAGAAGTACGAGTCTTACGGTCTTTTGTGCCTGGGCTGGCTTTAAACCATGATCCTCAGATCTCAGCTTCCTGAGTAGTGAGTATTACAGATATCAACTACCAGGATCTGGCTTTTTCTTTTCTTTTCTATACAAGTATCTTTAAGTTCCAAGTAAATTAGATAGTGTTTGTTACTTTCTTTGCTTAGAAGTTGGCCCATGGAAAACACTTAATAATTGTTAACTGACAGTATGACAACTGAAAAAAAATAAGAATCATTGCTCACAATAATGATGGAAAGTCAAAAAACCCACATTACTTCTCTCTCATCTTTATATCTTCAGAGGAAGGATAATATGTTGGCAGCAAATAAGCTATTGGCTTAGAATAGTTTTCAGCATAGAATTGGATGAGTGTCCTTTGTCCCTCTCTGTGTCTCTATATGCCCAAGGCTTTCTTCCTTTCGTTTAGCTCTGGCACATTTTCCCTGTGGCATGCAGAAGAAGGGTCTATCTGGGAAAATAATAGAGTGCTTTGGAATTTGGCCACAGTACAGGAAGAGTGTGTATAAGGTTGTATGAGGAAACTTGATCTCCTTGGATGTACATTTCTTTGTTACAGTTTTTCCTTATTACAAAAGAAATGTGTGTGTGTGTGTGTGTGTGTGTGTGTGTGTGTGTGTGTGTGTGTGTGTATGTGTATAGCTAAGATGGAATTATCATTTCCCTTTGCATCTGCCAAACTGAATTTCTGTCTTTATGCTTATTTTAACTACTTGTCTCAAATTTTTGTTTTAAATTGCCACATTGATTTTATGAACTTTTAATAGATAAAACATAGCTTACACTATATTTTTGCCAGTTGTGGGGTTTGAACTCAGGGCCTGAGCACTGTCCTTGAGCTTTCTCAAAGCTAGAGCTCTGTAACTTGAGCCACAGCACCACTTCTGGCTTTTCTGGTATGTGGTACCAAGGAATCAAACCCAGGTCTTGGTGCATGCTAGGTAAGTACTCTACCACTAGGTCAAACCCCCATCCAACTTACACTATTTTATTTTACCTAAGGAAATTGTTGGTGAATTGGATCAAGTAAATTCCTGAAATAATTACAATAAGTAAAATATTTTCCATTACAGGTAGCAATCTTGATAAAAGAGCTGAAAAAGCCACACATTCTTAGACCTTAATTTCGCTTCCATTTATTATATATATATATATATATATAGTGTGTGTGTGTGTGTGTGTGTGTGTGTGTGTGTGTGTGTGTGTGTGTGTGTGTGCTGGTCCTAGGCTTTGAACTTAGACCTAGGCTCTGTCTGGGATTTTGTGCTCAAGGCTAGAGCTCTACCATCTGACCCACACTTTACTTCTGGCTTTTTGTACTTGTTAATTGGAGATAAGTGTCTCCTGGATAATGCTGCCAGGACTGGCTTTGGACGGCATTCTTCAGATCTCAGCCTATAAGCATGAGCCACCAGCATATGGCTCAGCCTATCATTTTCAACAGGTGATTTTACATTTTAGATTCTCCAGAATGTTTATAACTTTCAAATACTTTGTCCAAAACTCAAAAAATCATCTGATCAAGACATGCTCTGATTCATAAAGTCTGGCCACTGTGCTTACATGTTGTTTGTAATCTTAATTATCTCTTATATTTGAATTTCATGACATTATATAGCACCATTTCTTCTTCCTACATTATTTTTTCCTTTTTATTTCAGCCAAGGCAAGAGAAATAGGCTCTGTGGCCAAGCTTTCCTTAGCTTATAGTATTGAAGGTATTTTCCCAGTCTGAGACCATCTATTGAAAGATGTGAGCAGTTTTACAGTGAGAATGATATTCCTAGCCTTTAAAATGCTTACTTATACCAAATATTTGTACTAACAATTAAGGGAGGGGGTGGTATGTGGTGTCATTTTGCAAACACACACACACACACACACACACACACACACACACACAATGAAAGCGGGGAATCAGAGACTTGTTAGTGCATGAAATATTAGCTTGAGTGCAAGAGGAAGCCAGGAGAACTATAAAGATGAGGTGGGAATAAAAACCCTTGATGCATGCACCACTCACTTGGGATTAAGACCCAAGGCCATCCTGGAATCTGATATAACCATTCTTGTTGAAATCTAAAGCCTTTTCGATGGATCGCAGGTGCACACCACATGACCAGGTGGAGGACAAAAAAAAAAAAAAGTGGTGAAGCCAACAGGGACGAGCTGTGTCTGTTTCATCTTCATAATACATACATCCCAAGGTGCATGTGTGCATCTGGTTTTGATTTCAAAACTTTTTTTTTTTTTACTGGTAGCTTTACAGAAAGTGGAGTAGACAATTTGGAGTGAAGGGGACCAGATGTTAATGAAGGATGTGGCAGCATTGCCGTGGACCCACGGTGGCTAATGGGGACCAGGAAGAGAAACCCCAGGGAGAGAATAGGAGGAACCCAGACTTGAGGTTAGACCATCGAAATGGTCATATGTGGCTTGGCAGAGCCTTGATGTTCAGAAAGCCCAGGGAATTTTGAAGACATTGATTTGAAAAAAAAAATGGTTTGAGGCTGATTGCATTTTGGACAGAGCTAAAATGCTTTTCTGATGTGGAACGGATGAAAAAAGGACTGAATTCTAGAGCCCAAAAGGATTTTAGAGACATTCTGTTTAGATCTTCACAGTCAGGCAAGTCTCTAAAGGTCTATGTGTACCAGACAGGAGACTGGGTCTGCCTGAGGTTCCTCAGTTTGTTTTACAGGCATCACAGAGACATATATCCATACACTCAGTACTGAGCTCTTACATGTGAATTTATGGATCATCAATCCCATAATATGGGAAAGATTCCACTTTTCTCCAGTTCCTGGACCACTTCCCTGCCTCAGAAAAACAAAAACAACCTGAAACGTGTCCAGGGATCTTTGGAATTGGTGTTCTTCTAGTTATATAAAGATGCTACCATTGCCTGGCTGCTGGAAGACTCTGAATGTATTGGCCACAATGAAGTTTATCGATTTCCCCTTGGAAATTCATTGTCCTTATTTTTATAAATATGTACTGGGGTCCTCCTCACAATTTATCTCTATGACAATAAGGTTACTTTTCAGATCTTCTCAGTCATTTACTGGTTTGTTTATTGAAGAAGTCTTTATTGAGGACCAATTTAGGCAAGGCCACCAAAGGAATGCTATTATCACAGTGCCAGGAAACAGACAAGACTAGTAAGATTGGAGAAATGAGATTTCCAATCTTTACATGGAATTGGTTCCCTACATGCAGCAATATTGTACTGTATCTTTATTTCTTCTCATCTTGAAAGGCCAGGGTCTTGAAGAGGAAGAAGACTTGGCTGTCATGCGGCTGTTGTTGTCTTCTAATAATTCTTGCTCTTCTACTAAGAGGGTAATAATTAAAAAAAAAAGTCCCCCAAGTTTTCTTTCTTCTTTTGTTCTTTTGTTTTCTTCTTCTTTTTTCAATACTGGGGCTTGAACTCATTGCTTTGGGCTTATTAAACTCTACTACGTGAGCCATGCTTTCACCCCTTCTTTGCTCTGATTAATGTTGAGAATAGGTCTCATTTGTTTGGCTGGATCAGCTTGAGCCCTGAGCTTCCTATTTATGTTTCCTAACATAGCAGGTGTGGCAAGTCTGAGAACCACACATATCTTCTGTTGAGAGGTCTTTTTATTTTGAGGGGTTGGAGGGGGACTTGAACTCTGGGCCTGGGCACTGTCTCTGAGCACTTCAGCTCAAGGCTAGTGCTCTAATACATTGAACCATTGTGCCACTTCCAGTTAAGAGGTATTACAAATGTTTTTCTCAGGAAGGTTAGAACCATGATCTTCCTTAACTCAGCCTACTACATCGTTGGAATCTGAAGAGATAGGCCCATCACATCCAGATTGAGATGGGGTTTTGTAAACATTTTGCCTTGGCTGGCTCCAAATTGAGATCTTCACAATCTCAGCCTCCTGGGTTGCCAAGTCATAAGTCATTAACATCTACTTCTGCTATTTTATTAGACATTGGTAAAGAAGAAGTGGGGCACAAATTAACTAGCTACTTTATAAGTATTCCTCACCACATTACTATTGTATATTCTACTAAATTAAGAAAAGCCAGGGAAGGGGATGATGGGGAAGGCATGAGCAAGAATGACATTGGTCAAGATGTATTCATAAACTGCTATGTTAAATGGCAACTCTTCTGTATAATTGCTTAGAGATAACAATTTTTCTTATTGTGGGTCATAGAGATAGAACTATGCCTGGCATTGGCACTGAGCTCCTCAGCTCAAGGCTACCACCCTACCCTTGAGCCAAGCCCCACTTCCCATTTTCTAGAGGTTAATTAGAGATAAAAGTCTCAGCTCCTTTTGTGCCCATGCTGGCTTTGAACCTTGATCCTCAGATCTCAGCCTCCTGAGTAGCTAGCATTACAGGTGTGAGCCACCGCGCCCATCTTGAGATAATTTTTTTTTAAGGGAAAGGGACAACTATACCTTATCAGTGTCAAAATAAAGTTTTGGCTGTGCCAATATCTACTGTTGTTATCTCAGATTCTATGTTCTCCTTTGGCTTAAAAAAACATCGCAACATGTTGGGGATCTTGATTGGTTAGCATACTCAGTGACACAAGACTGGTTTTCTGAATGAGGAAACTCCAAGGGGAGAGTCTTTTTTGTGGGACCCCAGTGAATTCAAAGAACCCACTTTGCTTTATCGTAGAGGGACACCCAAGTGAAACCTTCATAGGGCATACCATGCAGCCACAGACCCTGATGTGTGCTTGTTCATTCGGTGGTGTTAAGCTGACATGAGCATCTGTCAGGGCTGTTTTTTTTATGACTCCCTCTAGACAGCTTACAAAGAGATGAAAAGGTTTATTGGATCTGAGGAAGAAAGTGGTTGGGAAAGAAAGCATGAGGCATGAGGGCTCTTGTGAATCTCAGGTTCCCTTCTGGTGTCTCAGAACACAAAGCTGTTTTTGCTAGCCAAGTAAGGTGTTTGGTTTGCATTCTCTCCCTGTCACCCTTTACTCTGATCCATTTTTGTGAAATGGCTTTGAAGATGATTGCTCTTTATCTTTGTTTTGAGGAACTTGGAGCTAGCCTATGAAGTACTCTTTTTTTGGTATTTCAAATGACGGGAATTTCCTCAGCCCTGTGTTTATTGAGTCCTTTCTGGAAGGTATGGGAGGGCAAGGAGATGGTGGGTTAAATGCCATTGCTGTCTTTGGCAATGTCCTCTCTTAGAAACATTTGGAAGTTGCTTGCTTTCCTTCTGCCATAGTTCCAATTACCCTGTTTTGCATTCTGTGGCCTAAGACCTCTATAAACGAAATTTTACCTGGATAATGATTTGATCCTTATCTGAAGTTCTTAGCTTTATCCAAGGCTTTAATGGCAAACCAGTCTTTGTCAATTTTAAGAACATGTGTAGGTTGGGTGCCAGTGGCTCACATCTGTATGTCTAGCTACACAGGAAGCTGAGATCTCAGGATCATGGTTCAAAGTCAGCCCAGGCAGGAAAGTCAGAGACACTCTTGTCTCCAATTAACCACCGGAAAACTGGTCAGCAGAAAATCTCAAGGACAGCACCTAGGCCCTGAATTCAAGCCCCATGACTGGGGAAAAAAAGAACATGTTTAAATTAACTTTACTAAAATTAAATCTTCTTGATACTCCTGGAGATCTGACATTGTGACTCTATTCATTCCTTTGTTTATGTATGAATGTAATTTTTGACTCTATCTAGTGAGTATTTACGAGTCCTACTCTTTCAACAGTATCTGGTAGAAGAAAAGACTATATTTAAAGAAGATAGATAACTAAATAAATAAATGAATGGTGTAGGGATGGTTTTGGATTGTGATGAGTTCCATGGGAAAAAAGTGAATATGTAAAAGAGTAAGATGTCATTAGAGAAGATTACGATTTTGTACAGGGTGGTAAAACAAGTTTCTATTGATAAAGTATCTGAACAATTGTCACATAAGAGACTTGGAAAAGCAACACTCCAGGCAGAATGAACAAAAGATCTAGTTGGAGAGGAGTGTCCCATTAGGGACACTTGAATTTAGGATCCAGGTACTCACTTTGAGCTTGAACCACAGCTTCATTTCCACTGCCCCCCCCCGCCCTTTTTGGTGCTTAATTGTAGATAAAAATCTCATGAACTTACCTGCCAGGGCTGGCTTTAATCCATGATTCTCAGATATCAGCCTTCTGCATAGACAAGACTACAGGACTACAGGCATGAGGTGTGCCAACACCCAGCCTTGGTTGGCTTTTTTAAGGTGAAAGATAGGCTATCATCTTTGGGAATGATAATGATCAAATAGTTAGGGAGATGTTGACATGGGCTGAAGGGGAAATTGCTAGAGTGGATTCTTCCCTTGGGCTTGGGTGAAGCTTCTGTTTGTTAGGCACATGAAAGGAAGGGAGAGGAGTACTGGCAGGTAAGTGCTGTGAGCTGAAGTTTTGTGTGTCTTGCCCATTGCTGTCTCCTATGGACACATGGTGAGTGACCAGTAAAGATCTGCTGACTGAATGAATGGAGCAGATCTCAGGAATGGGAGCAGGTGGGCTGTCTCTTCATTGTCTCTTCCAGGGCTTTCATCTTGTCACTGTAGGGTAATTTGTCAGCAATTTGAGAAAAGAAAGGCCTGGGGAAAGTGAGCCAACCAGAGATAAATGGGAGGGTTGCTAGGTAACACGAAAACTCCATTTTAAGATTACACTATGAATGGAAAATGAGTCCACTTGGTTTTGAGTTTTTCTCTAAAGAGACTCAATGGAGTTTATGTGGATGAAGATTAGGCAAATTCTAAACTAAGGTCTGGGTTCTTCCATAAGTCCCCAATGAAGTACAGGGGTCCAGTGTGTTGAAGGGAAATGCAGGGCAGTGGGTTGAAAAGGTGAACCATGGAATTTCAGCTGGGCAGAGAAAGAAGTAAAGACTTGTGTGTGTGTGAGTGCGTGTGTGTAGGGGAGGGATGAAATAAATTCTACTTGTTGTAAGTTCCCAAGTGGAATTTCTCATCTTCTACCCCAACAGAGTTCTTCCTTCAATGTTCCTCTTCTTAGTAAGGGCTTCATGACATTACTTAGCTACTCAGGTCAGTTACCTAAGGATCAGTTGTTTCTGACTCTTCTTTCTTTGCCTTCCACATTGTATTTTTAAATCTTATTGGCTCTCCTATATAATTATGGAAAATGTCTTATGCTACAGGAAAGAACTATGATCAGTAATTGTCACATAAGTTCGTGATTGCTGGTAGTTACAATAATGTTCATAAACCTTAAATGTGTATTATATTGTTGGGATATGGGCAGGAGCTATTTGGTCTGTGCCTTTGTAGCATTATTATTTTTTAAGATGCATATTTATGACTGAGAAGTGAGAATCAGCATCTGGAAAATTAAAAGTAAATGAGTGAATGAGGTAAAGCATGGAGCAGAAATAGCATTGGTGTGGTATCTGTCTGTCTTAGGATGTAGCTCTACAGAGGCAGAAGTCAGGGTCAGTCATCTGGATACAGGCGTTTGGTCTTATGAAGGAACTTTCCCGTGGCTGGCTTACTTCACTATAGCTGGCTGACTCACCAACCAGGTTAAACATTGGTGTGAATCACTCTTCTTGGAATCCAAAGCCTGATGTAACTTCTATCCCTGTACTTGCTGGACAATCCATGGAGTAGTTTTACACAAGCAAGGATGATAATTTTATTTTTTACAAATTCATTTAGTTGCTTTGTACTTGAAGGCATTTTTATTGTTATTACAATGGTGATATACAGAGGGTTTACAGTAACATAAGTCAGACAAAGAGCACATTTCTTTTTGGACAGTATCAGTCCTTCCCTTGTTGTCTCCCAATTTTTTCCCTCAATCCCCACCCACAAGCTGTATAGTTCATTTTTAACATAGTGTCTAGTGAAAACCACTGCTGCATTTATTTGTTTACCCTTTGTCCCACTATTTTTGTGCCCCTTACACTTACCCTCTCAAAGACAGAAAAATAAAGAAACAAAAGGAAAAGAAAACATTAAGCACGATTTAAAAAAAACCTCTTGTTTATATTTCTTGGAGTTCATTTTGATAAATAGTTGATACATAGTATTTTATATGATCAGATACACATAGCTCTTGTGCCTGTGTGATCCCTTCCTAAGAATATCCTCCTTTGGTTTCACTCTCTGTGAATGCCTAAAGACCTGTACAATTTATCATGTCTCAGTGTGTGTGTGTGTGTGTGTGTGTGTGTGTGTGTGTGTGTGTGTGTTTAGCCGTTCCAGTGCTCTTTTAAATGAATATGTCCATCATTAAGGCCTTTAAGTAATTTTACAAAACTCAGAGAGAGCAAGGGAAGGGGCTGACATTGTCCAAAAAGAAATATACTAACTGTATATACAGAGAGGTAACTGTACCAGCTCTCTATAGCACCTTTATAATAACAATAACACATAAAAGTTATAATTTCTTGGATATAATTTAAAGAGAAGAAACTTGTTTTGTTTAACAGGTCTGTTCTTTGCTGGTTGTTCTGGGTTCCATTCTTACAATTGGTTCCTAAACACCTGGTATGTATCTGATAGAGAAAAAAGCGGACATCTCTTTTTGACTAAGGAGTCATGATTCTAGTGGATAGCATGCGTGTAATTGATAACACAGTGGGAGAGTCTGGTTGGACACTCTGTATAGCTGGATGATTCCCTTTCCTCTATAAATTGCAGTTCCAAGTCGTGGTAGATAAAGCAAGTCATTGCCTATGTATGAGTGGGGAGATGGTGTGTGTGTGTACACTCACATGTGTTTAACTTAAGAGTAAACATATACACACATATGGCAAAGATAAAGCCATGGTTGAGAAGAAAGGGCCATACAATTGCTGGAGTGAACCAAGGGCAGGAACTTAAGGAATGTAGAAAGGGAAAGGTGATTAGATGCCAGGGAAACCTTGCTATAAGAGAACAGAGCTCTTGTTAAAGCTGGAAATGAATTAATTTCTATTCATCAAGAGGAGAATGGCTGCTCAGAGGGAAGTCATACAGTCAGTGAGAACCAGAATTAGAACTGGACCATGGCTTTGCAATCCTTGATCTAAAGCTCTTTGAAATTTGTTCTGTTATGGGAATGTTCAAGAAGTGAGGAGAATCAAGAGGTCATGATCATGGAACTTGGGACACAGGGTAGGCCAAGCTTTTCTGTGACCATAGTAGCATGGACACAGGGGATACAACAACACGTTAGTCTTGGCAGAAATGAGTAGCTACAGTTCTGGCTGGGAAGCTGTGTGGTTTAGAGATGTCAGAGGTCTTAAAGATAAATTCCTTACCTCAGTCATTTCTAAACTGGATTTTATATTTAGTTTTTGAGACAATATTTTCTGAGCTAAAGAGCTTGGTTTCTGAGCTAAAGAGGGCACTTGTTGCTAAGCAAAGCAAATGCTTGGTTTTAGTTTCTTCCATCTGCAAAATGGAGTTGATACTATGACTAATCTCTTAATGAACTAATGATGAATATACTTGTTTTTGTTGGTCATGGGGCTTGAACTCAACCTGGGCACTGTCCCTGAGGTCTTTTGCTCAAGGCTAGTGCATTATCACTTTGAGCCACAGCACCACTTCTGGTTTTCTGTGGGGGATTAGAGATAAGAGTCTTGTGGACTTTCCTTCCCCAGGTTGGCTTCGATCCCCAGTTCTGGGATCTCAGCCTCCTGAGTAGCTAGGATTACAGGCTTGAGCCACCAGTGTCCAGCTAATATAGATACTTTTAAAATAAAATATGACACATATTATCTAAGGAAAAATGTTTAATCTAGTGGTTAAGAATAGAGATTACAAAGTGGGGTTGTGGCTCCAGGGTAGGGCAGTAGCCTTGAGCTGAAGAGCTCAGGGACAGCGCCCAGGCCCAGAGTTCAAGCCCCATGACTCACACACACAATTTCAGAAGGCTGAAATTGGGAAGATTATGGTTCCATCCCATCCCAGGCAGAAAAGTCTTCAAGATTGTATCTCAGTGGAAAGAAACTGTGTATGGTGGTGGGTGCCTAGCAACCAGCTACAATGGGGAGCCTAAAATACGTGGATTACAGTCCAGGTGTGCCCCAGAGCAGGAAGCAAGACCCTACCTCAAAAATAAAGAGCACCAAAGGGGACAGAGACATGGCTCAACAGAAAAGCACCTGAATAAGCAGTGCAAGTCTCTGAGTTCAAATTGCAGTACCAAAAGGGAGGGGGGGAAGCAAATCATTAGGATTCAATATTCAGTTCTCACTTCTGTTACTTACTAGAAAGTGTAGCTTTGGCAAAGAATTTAACATCTCTTAGTCTTGGGTTTCTCATCTGAAAATGAAAATAGTGGAAGATAAATGAAATGATATTTGTAAATCTCTTGGAAGAGTGCATGGTAAATAAAAGTTAGCATTTGTTATATGCATCAAGACATGCAGTTCTTGATACAATTCTTGAAGCATAGTGAAAAAAAAATCATGTTATCTGGGAGTTGGTGGCTCACACCTATATTCCTAGCTACTCAGGAAGCTAAGATTTGAGGGCCATAGTTGGATGCCAGGCTGAGCAGGAAAGTCTGTGAGACTGTTTTCTCTCATTAACCATCAGGAAACTAGAAGTGGCTCTGTGGCTCAAAGTCAAGCCCCACTATCCCCCCGCCCCCCCAAAAAAAAAACCTAATGCTTCTTCTTTCTTTCCTCTTGGGTTCCTTACTATTTTATTTCAGTTCCTTTATATGTGATTAAAGCATTTGCACAGATATAACTTCTTGAATAACATTTACAATTCCTCATACTGTAGTTTATTTCCAATTCCAAGTACTGTAATTTCTTAGATAACCTAGTGTGTGTGTGTGTGTGTGTGTGTGTATGTGTGTGTTCACATTCCTTTTCAAAATTGAGATGGTCATTCTTCCACCTCCTAGTATTTCGGCTAAGGAAGGCTTGTATTTGACTTCTCTTGGAAATTACGCTTGGCCAAAGGGTTCCATCTTCCTCAAGGTTCATTCCTTGTTTAAGGGAAGCTCACATCTAATACCGGGTCCAAATGCGAGGGAGAGCTTGGGTGTCATGTATCCATCATAGACGTTTCTGAAGAGCCATTTAACTTCAGGATTTCTTGCCAGGTTGGTCAAGGCTCCCATTGCAAATGTATCATAGTCCTAATTCTTTTTAAACTCAGTCTTATTTCCACACAAGGGGTGTTCTCAACACATCTCCCCAGTAAAATTCTTCTATTCTCATCCTAGAGTCTTTCCCTAGAGCCTGACTTATGATCTGTACCAGCAGGAAATAGATTTTAAGATGGGATTGTAGGGCTGGCTCTCTAGCCAGCTGGCCATTCTGTCGTGGTAAATGGCACATTGACAACCCCTGGTGTGTAACTATATAATACTTTTTCTGGTGTTGAACTGGATGAGGCCCAGAGGGAAGTCAATAGGCTGATAGAAGCAGCATTTCCAGCTTTTGAGAAGTAGTCTGAAGCAATAGTTAGGGCTATGGAATCGGTAACTTTTGCTGATCCACCCATATTAGTTATTGAAAACATGTAGTGATTAAACACCAGTACAGGCCTCTATGTAAAAACCAGAGAGCCAGTAGAAGCATAGAAAGTGGTTGGAAGAGAAATCTCAGATGACCTGAGACTGAATTCTCTGGTGTAATGGGAACAAAAGCATCAGGAAAGCTAAAACCTGCACGCTAGTAGGTGTTCTGGGCTAAGGTTAAAATATTTAATGAAAAGAAAAAAGAGTGAGACCTTGAAATTCAACATGGTGACAACACTAGAAATGTTCATGCCCTTGATTTTTTGCCTGAATCTTCTGGTAGGGTCAAGTTATAGTATGACCCAGCAAGGTAAGTGCTCTTACCTTAAGAAAGGAAACACTGCACTCACAAGAAGCTGAGGATTTAGCTGACTTATGCTAAAGGGAACCAGAGCGTGTGGCCCAATGGATGTTAAATCAAGAGTGTGACTACTATGGGAGATTGGGAGAGAATATAAGGGAAGTTGATCGATATGAATCATTCTTTTATGTTATGTGCTTTAACCTCTGGAAAGGACCAAAGAAAATAATGCTAGCATGCAATTAGAATTGTTTAAAGCTTGGAGGAAGTGATGGTCCATATTCAGTGAGATAGAGAGGCGAGAACTTCCTTGACAAATGTTAGATGCAAGAATCACAGCATTTGAAGCAACAATGGATGAACAGACAAAGAAAATGCAGGATGTGGATATTACCTGGCTATAAATAAGAAATTGAATACTACATGGGATATTATACATGGGATATTACATGGCTATGGATAAGAAATGAACTTATGGCATTTGCCAGAAAGCAGATAGAACTGGAGATTATCATACTGAGTGAGATAAGCCAATACTAGGTGGTCAGTAAGATGAGAGCTGAGAACATTGATTCAAAGCCAACTTGGGCAAACAAATCTGGGAGACATTTACTTACAACTAACTGCCTTCCAGCTTCTCCTAACACTAGGTATCTCCATATGTATAGATTTACACTGATGGTCTAGATCACGATCATGTGATCCTCCATTAAGCAATCTTTGGAAAGATTTTGAAACTCTCTTCGATTTTCTTATTGACACGAATGTATTCTAATTCATGAGTTTTAACATATGCATACCCATATATTATATGTATTATATATCATATAGGATAATGTATATGTTATGGTAATGTATATGTTATCTTTAAATGTTGTACAGAAGATCTGCCAATCAACAAAGCAGTCTATGAATAGAGCTTCTTAATCAATGCCAGCCCTTTCAACATGCTCACCCACCTCTCCCAACCTACCCTTTCCCTAACTTTTCTTAGTTTTAAAGTCATATATTGATTTTTTTGCCATTTAACAAAGCAATTTATGTATACATTGTCTCTTGATCTGTGGCATTCTTTCATCATGTTTGCTCCCTTACGACCCACCCCTTCCCTTCTTTTACTCAATCCTATGGTATATACCAGGCATTCTTTCCTGCATTCACCATTTCAATTTATAAGATCAATTCATCCCGATCAGTTCCACCTCTTCAATCATTGTTCTCTACTTTTTTTTATTTAAATTTTATTTTCAAGGTGATGCATAGAAGGGATTTCAGTTACATTCGTAAGGTAGTGGGCACATTACTTCTTGAACATTGTTACCCCTTCCCATCTTTTTTTCCCACTCTCCCTGCTCCCCACCCTCCACCCCCCCCAGCCAAAAAGCTAAAAAGTATCTGATGTATAATCCAAGTTGTCAAGTTCATTTCCAACATATTGTCTTGTGAACATTGTTGTTATACTAGTTCATCCTTTGTACTTTGTCTCATCATCTTGTTTTTCCCCTTCCCTTCCCTGATTCAAATAAACAAATAAATGTGTATACAACAGGGACCAAAATCAGATACCCTTCTCCATTTGTTTACTCCCAACTCTACCCGTCAAGTTTCCGAGTTCCATTTTCACACATGGACATTGAGCATTATTAACTATGTTTTTCTATATTTGCTGAGCCCCCAGATCTTGAGGAATTGTATCATTACTCTGACTAAACTTTTCTTAGATGAAGCTGCCCCGTCAAATGCTCATCCATGAGCAGAGAAGTTCGTCAATATCTTTTACTCTTACTTGTTGGTTGGTTTGTTTTCTTCTCTAGTCTGGTTTTGCCTGGCAAGTTACCACAATGAAGACTTTCAGTCCTTGGCTGTGGAAAGGTTAATTGGTGAAGTCTCATACCAAAAAGCAATCTTCTTCAGGAAATGAGTACAAAGAGCTGTTCTTCTGTATAATAAGACAGAAGCAATAAAGATCTCAAGAGAGCAAAGTAGTTTGGCAACCATTGAACTGGGGTCATTACAGGCTGAGTGCTCAAATAAAAATGCCTTCAAACCTTGAAGGGTGGCTTTCTGCATTTTAAATATAGATTCTTGGTTTTCAAATGGGATGGTTTCCAAGTGACCTGCTGACTTTAAAGGGTCTGAAGTTAAAGAACAATCGAAGGCACTTGTGTGGCAGAGGAAATGAAATGAGACTGGCTGTGGAAATGACAGAATATATCTCCTAGAGTTTTGTCTTTGAAATCAATCCCCCCCCTCAGGTATCCATCTAAGTATACATACGAGAACACATGTGATGAATGTGTGATATTTGATGGTGCATTATCATTAATGCCATGAGTTTCATCTACAGGGGTCCAGGGGAATTGTAATGAAATGATCCTTTTGGAAGATGATACAGGCAAAAGTTTGAAAGTGTGTATGATTATTCATTTAACAGAAATGGCTACAGCCACAACTTATGCAAAGAAAGAAATTACTTTGCCATCCCACATCCATCCATGTATGCCAATTTAGTCAGCTGGCGAAACTCAACTCAAGGAATCAGCAGTGGGAGAGACTGATCTCACCAGCTTGGCCCATCTCCTGGCCATTCTTAAAATATATTTGAAGAAAGGGAGGGAAGTTTGCCATTTGCTCTGGAAGTGTGACTATATTTTGTGGCTTCCAAAAGAAGAAATGATGGCAAAACATTAATTCCACTTGGGAATGTTGGCTCGATGTTCCTAAAAAACTTGAGAAATGTATGTGCCTTGTAACAATGGGATTTATTTTAAATGACCTAAGATATACCAACTACAATCCTTCCTGTTACATTCATTATTTCTTCGCTGAAGGATAGATATCTTAAAAAAACAACAACAAAAATCAACAGCATCAACAACAAAAAGACTCTCTTGAGCCTGAATTCCTTCCTAGATTTTTGTTTGTTTGTTTTTGTTTTGCTTGGTGTGCCAGTTCTAGGGTTTGAACTCAGGATCCTGAGCTTTTGTACCCAAGGCTGGCATTTTACCACTTGAGCCACAGCTCCACTTCTGACTTTTTTGGTGACTCCATGGGTACAGGGTCTCATGGGCTCGTTTTGAATTATAACTCTTAGATCTCAGCCTCCTGAGTAGCTAGGATTACAAGCATGAGCCACTGGGCTTTTTCTTATTTCTGCCTTGCAGTTTTTTTCTCTTTATGGAAGATTTTGTTTAAATCATTTCAAAAAGCATTAACAAGTACTTTTGTGTGTTATTAAAAATTGATATTCACTAATACACATATATGTATATGTATTCATTAATTCTTTCCATTTGTGAAAATACATTGAAATGGATACTAGGCCTTGGCACTCCTTGAGCAGGCAAAGCTAATTAGGCTTCAATACTGACCTTAACATTGCCTGATTTGCAAACATAAGCAAAGCTTAATTTGAGATAATTCATGTCTCTGTTGAGGAAAAGCAGACTTCAACTCAACCAATCAGAAACATCCAACTAACTTCTAATGATATAACTAGGGGATTTCCAATGGGGCAGACCAAACAAGGAAACTATATAATAGTATCCAGTTAAATGTTTTATTTACCACTGTGATCCTATAAAAGCTATCCCTTGCATTCTCTAAACGACTTCAGATTTGGAAACAGTTCTACAACCTGATTGATGAGTTGTTTGCCTTTTAAAAACTCTTAACATTTTTATTATACCTCAGTTTACTTTTTAGTAAACTCAGCATATGTTGAATGATTACTGTAGTCCAGGTACAGTTTTGGACAATGAGTGGTAGCTTAAAGTAAGAAAAGTAATAGAGACCTAGTGGGAGGTTACATACTGTTTGTTGAACTTCTTCCAATACCAGGTTTGGGACTTTCAGTGGCTTCATGTTAGATGGAAGTGATGGGAAAATTGAGGACTGTTTGTAAGCCATAATGTTTTGTGAAGTATTTACTTAATACTCAGCTTTAATGATATATTTTAAATATTTAAGTGGCTACCAATGTATTAGAAATACTTTTAGTAATTTGAAGGAATCTACTAACTTAAACTCTTATCGAGAAAGTCTCCTAAACATAAAGTATGTATCTATGACATACAAACCCTCAGCCTAATTTTAATTACGTTCTAAAATCTAAGTGCCAGTGACTGTATATAGAGATTCCCTTCTTGAATATTTGTTTGTTAAACACATCATTTGAAATATGATGTAAAAATCAATGTTAATACATTCTTTAATAAGAAATGTTTTAAAAAGTGTTGAGTAATTAAAAGAATAAAAATGTGTAAGAGGTATTAGTTTTGGTTATAAGTATTAGAAACCAATGACAGAAGAGTAGATGAGGGAAGAGAGATTTATAATAATAAGGAAATAGAAATTTCCTCAGGAGACTCAAGTAGAATATAGCCAGTCTTTAGAAACATACCGAAAAAAGGAGTTAATCGGAATCCTGTCTGCATGTGTCACATCTGTTTTTCTTTCTCTGCTTTCTCACTTTGCAGGCTGGGTTTCTTGATTCATGTGATGGAGACCTTGGCATTGAAGATACTCCAGTTTCATTTGATGAAAGGCCTACCATCAGTACTGAAGGAGAACGTCACTCAGTGTAAGGATTTCCAATTCTCTGACCAAGATTGGGAATTCTTACAGTAAGTGACATTCCTCACACTGATGTGATCACACTGGACTAATCAATGGGACTCTATTATAAGACCAGGAATGTCACTAGCCTAACCACTGGGTGGCTAAATGACAGAGAAGGCAGTCTCAAGAAAGTGTGAGTAGAAGGTCTTGGGAAGAAATTGCACAGTCATAAAAAGTAGTCTCTCTCACTCTCTCTCTCTCTCTCTCTCTCTCTCTCTCTCTCTCTCTCTCTCTCTCTCTCTCTTTCTCTCCACACACACACACACACACACACACACACATATTCAATACTATTTTGGCAATACACTGGGTTGAGCAAGCTGACTCAGATCCAGCTCATGGCCTGCTTTTATCATCATCCACAAGTAAAATTTAGAAATGACTGTTAAAAATCTACAACAGAAATCATATGTGGCCACAAAGCCCAAAGTAGGTCTTATCTGCTTCTTTATTGTCATGTGCTGACCCTTGCTATGTGACATGCCAAGATGAGCAAGCAAGCTCTGCAACTGGTTCTATGTGTGCTAACATTGGCCTCACACTGTCACAGGGTACGTATCTGTGCTCCTGTTTTTATTAGGAAGCTATCCTGCAGAGGACATTAATGAATCATGGAAGTTCTTGAAATAATGCTTGCCAGTAGTTAAGAGTATTGACTGTTACTAGGTCAAATCATGTGCGGGTCACACATGTTTACAAATGTATAACATATTTATAGATAGATATGTATAACATAATATGTATTATAAATATATATGTACATGCAATAAACTGATAGATAATAGAAAACAATGTTTTTATATTAACCTCTCAATATTTTTGTATGTTTCAATTAATATGTAAAAAACCGTTACATGCGAGAATAATGTGTACTCTTGTGTACACACACATACTCAAGTATTATATGTTTGAAGATGATTGAAATGTACTCTTAGAGAATACTATTGCAAAGAAGCTTGCAATGCAATGGTGTGGGAAGTTAAGAAGAATGTCTTTTTAAATAAAGTACTCTGGGGCCGTGAGTGTGGCCTAGTGGTCAAGTGCTTGCCTACCATGCACAAAGCCCTGGGTTCAATTCTTCAGTACCACATGCATATATAAAGTCAAAAATGGTGCTGTAGCTCAAATGGGAGAGCGCTAGCCTTGAGAAAGCTCAAGGACAATGCCCAGGCCCTAACTTCAAGCTCTAGGACTGACAATACATAAATAAAGGACTTGGAGTATGTATCTTTGAAGGTCTTCTAGCAGACCAGGATTATATTTGGAAGTGATCAGATAAGGTCAATAGCATCCATCAAACTGAAAGATAGGAATTTGATACTCTCCTAAGGATTATTCTGTCCTTTAAATAAATCCAAGGTTTACTTTTTAACACTAAATGGAGACATTTCTATTGTGGAAATACTAATGTTTCAAAATTAAATTCACAACATTAACAAAACTCTATACATGCCTCTGGGGCTGGTCTTTGTAGCTCTCATTCAATATAAGAGCACACAACAAATGTCTAGGCATGGATGAACATCTACACAGATAGAATCCCTATCCTAGTCTCTCCTATCTATCTACTGCTTTTCCTCTCTTACTCCATCTTATATTTGCCTAAGTCTTGTTGCATACTCTACGTGACAGGTAAAGAGAAAAATATAGAGGCATGATCTGGAATTATCTGCACCCTTATTTCATATCCCATATTGTCTACAAAAATCATTCTTATAATACTTTTATGGGAAATAAAATCTAGAGGTGAAAAAGTATATCTTGCTTTCCTTATGGAAGTTCATTTAATGTACCCAGTACAAAAAACCCATTTGGAAAAGATCTTTGTGAAAAAGAGGTTATCTCATCAATCAAGCGCTTCCTGTGTATGTATTGTAAATAATAAATGCATGCCACATGTGTAACTGGAAGAATGTTTGAAAAAAAACCCTACTGGCATGCTTAGGAAATCCAGTTAGAACAAAATCTGTCCTACCAAACACATCTATTCCACTCAGCAAAGAACACAAAGCAACAAAAAACAAAACAAAAGAAACACAGAAAACAAAAAATGAGCAAGTCAAATTCATCAACATTTATTTCAACTTTCATCAGCAGGGATTATTTTTTCTTTGAGTCAGATTCTTTCAGTTGTATTTTCTGTTTGACAGTTCTCATTAGACTCAAAACTTTCATTGTGGATAAGGCTTTACCTGTAATTCAAAACCAAGCTCATCAAGCAAACTTTCTGTCAGAAAGAAGTAGTCGTAGTTCTTTGGTGCTTGAAGAAATAAATTTCTACATTTGAACAGTCTTTGTCAATTCACAGTGATTACTTCCTTCTTATCTCACTTTTTATTGAATAAACAGTTTTTATTTGCATTTTGGCTTAATTGATCACAAATAAGGGCAATACAGAGATAATAAAGAAAACTGGCTATTTGATGAGACAATACTGTAGTTGGGGATTTGGAATAAACAAACTCACTCAATTCTGGGTCTACTTAGAAGAGGTCTATCTAGAATCTTTACTAGATTTTCAGGTCTATTTACAGTAGAACTCACTGTCATTTTCTCTGAACAATCCATTTCCCTAGAATGAAGAATGTATGGAGGAATGCATCTGATTGCATGAAGGTCTTAATTTTGTTCTTGTTGGTCTTGGGACTTGAACTTGGGGCCTAGGCACTGTCCCTGACCTCTTCTGCTCAGGGCTAGTGCTTCATCATTTTGAGCCACAGTGCCACTTCTGGCTTTCTTGGAGATAAGAGTCTCATAGAGTTTCCTGCCCAGGCTGGCTTTGAACTCAGCCTACCGAGCTGAGTTCAAGCCCTAGACACAGGGGTCTTCTGAGGAATTACGGAGATGAGTGCTTGCCTTTCTCCAGGATTCCTTGTTCAGCAATACTTTGATTTTAATAATCAGTGTTCCTTTTCATCAGAATTTATTTTTGTTGCTTGCAACCAAGGCAACAATAGCATACCTGTCTTTTAGCAATTGGTAGTACATGTACGATAATATGCTTAAGTTTTATTTTACTGCATATATGTTTGGAATGAAAAAGATAAGGAAGACTGGCTGGGAAATACTGATAAATTAAACATTTTAAGTTTCTAGGTTGCAGTGCACAGAATTACATTTAGAGTTGTATTAACTTTTTGAAATATATTTTGCTGAGATTCATGATGTATTTTTCTAGTTCCATAATAATTAAAAAAGTTTTGTAGCTAAGACATAAAAACTTAATATACATATTTGTGGGGATGGGCATACCACATGATGTTTTGGTACATGTAAAGATCGCACAATGACTAAGACAGAATGAGTATATTTATCCCTTTTGAGTCATAGATGATAAACTTTACTTTGGGTCTGGTCTTCTGGCCCCAGATTCTGAAATTCTTCTTGCAGGAAGCAGAAAGTGGGAGAGAAGGTTAAACCCAAGGTAGGCTTTCAAATCTCAGATAGTCTGTCAAGGTTATTTTCTGCAAGCAGTTATCCATTTCTTCCACTTCTGTTGTGCTGTATTATGAGATGCAATTGTACACAGGATTCTTATGTCAAGATTTGCATCCTACCCACCTGTTTCCATAAGGAAAAGTGGGTCTTGGTATACTGTGGGTGCATAATGAGTATATGTGATAGCATAAATCTTCTCACTTTAATTTGTGTGTTAGCCAAGGTTTGAAAACTTCAATGAAAACAGAATTTGAATTAAAAAATTAAGTACATTAATGTCAGTTGTTACTTAAGAGAGATTCACTAAAGCTGATTTTGTGGTAGAAATGATAATTTCCAACTTACACTGCTGGTAAATTTGGATTGCCCTGTCAAGAGCTTATTTCCAGGGAAAACTGCAGCAAGCCTTCAGGTCTGCATTCCGCAAAATCTGAAGTAGGAAATTTAGATTAGCAGGGTAGAAGGAGGGAGGAGCCTGTATCTGACCGGGAATTGTCTCACAGAGATTTATTGATCAGTCAACAAGCTCCTTCACAAGCCAAATGACAAGAACCCTAGAGTTCCTATCCCATTTCAGCTTATATATTTACAAATGATTATGGCCTATTAAAAACATATTATGTTTTTGAAGATTGTATATTACATCATGAATATTTCTATATAGATTATCTATATCCATCTTTTTTTTATGTATGGATATGAGGACTTGAACTCAGCCTAGAGACTGTCCTTTCAGCTCTACCAATGGAGCCACACCTCTACTTTTGGTGTTTGGGTGGTTAATTGAAAACAAAAAAATTTCATGGACTTTCCTGCTCAAGCTGGTTTCAAACCATGATCCTCAGATCACAGGCTTCTGAGTAGATAGGATATAGGCCTAACCCACTATGGCCTGGCTTTCTCGTGGATATTTTTGATATGTAAAAACTGAACTGTCACACTTAACTATATATCAGAATAGTGCCTCTTTTTCTAAATTTGAAATCCTCCTTATTAGCTTCTCTTTCAGAATAAAACAATGTTTTCATTGTAAAATCCAATTCCTCTTTGAATCCCTCATAAAGATGAAATTACTATTCAAACATCTGACTTCAGGCTGTTTAACTCACTGGTTTGTAAGTACCATCGGGTTGTTTTATTTTTCTGACAGGACATTTTAATTACTACAATATCAATGAGTTTAAAAATGGGAAATTCTTCTACGCCCCCTATGGAAACATGGCATATTTCAGAATGTACAATATCTTAGTAGAAACATGAGCTTCTGGAATCTTTTTACATGGGTATCATTTATGCCTTTTTTTTAAAACTTCTAGACTTCATGCTTGAAATCAGATAATGACCTCTTTCTGCGATAGGGTGAGACGCAAATGAGGGGGCCACACAGTCTGCTGTGACCTAAAGAATGTGGTAATGACACACTGAGATCTAGTGTAGAGAGAGATCTTGTTGCTTCTGAAAAGTGGTAGAAAAGAGATTCCCAAACCTCAGGGCAGGTTTAGAGAGCCTTCTGTACTCCAGTACTGGAATTCAGGATAAAAGAGTAACTTGACAAGAATCCTTTCTAGCATTTGCAAATAGAGTCATCGTGTGAGTGGCCAAATGCAGCTATAGCAAAGCACAACACACTGGACAGAAATTACTTCTCTCTCAGTTCCAGAGGCTGTAAGTTGAAATCAAGACGTCAGGCAGAGACCGTTTCCTGAAGGAGCATGTTCGTTCCTGACATAACAGGCGATCCTTGGTTTGAAGTTGTGCAACTCCAGACTTGGCCTTCTTGTCATAGTGCATTCTCCCCTCGTGTCATCACCACGACTTGGTTTAAGGACACCCATCATATTAGAGTAGGCTGACCTTTCTCTAGTACGAATTCATCGGATCTTTTCAGATCTTCAAGATCTGTCTGTGGCACTTGGAATGAGGACTTCGGACTTCAGCATGGTTTTGAAGTAAAGAACAATTCAATTCATAATATATTAATTATTTGAAACTATTATTTTAAGAAAGTGGAACTTGTTTTGTGCTGGTCCTGGGGCTTGAACTCTGGACCTAGGTACTATCCCTAAGCTCCTTTAGCTCAAGGCTAGTACTCTACCACTTGAGCCACAGCACTTTTTCTGGCTTTTTTCTGTGATTAGTTGAGGATAAGTGTCTCACAGACTTTCCTAGTTGGGCTGGCTTCTAATTGCAATCCTCAGATCTCAGACTCCCGAGTAGCTAGTATTACAACCATAACCCACTGGCTCCCAGCTCTTTTTTTTCTTTTCCTTTTTTTCTTCTCCTCCTCCTCCTCTTCCCCTTCCTCCTCCTCTTCCCCTTCTTCCTGCTCCAACTCCTCCTCCTCCTCTTCCTCCTCCTCCTCCTCCTCCTCTTCCTCTTCCTCCTCCTTCTTGTTCTTCTTGTTCTTGTTCTTCTTCTTCTTCTTCTTCTTCTTCTTCTTCTTCTTCTTCTTCTTCTCTTCTTCTTCTTCCTCTTCCTCCTCTTCTTCCTCCTCCTCCTCCTCCTCCTCCTCCTCCTTCTTCTCCTCCTCCTTCTCCTCCTCCTCCTTCTCCTTCTCCTCCTCCTCCTCCTCCTCCTCCTCGTCGTCCTCCTCCTCCTCCTCCTCCTCCTCCTCCTCCTCCTCCTCCTCCTCCTCCTCCTCCTCCTCCTCCTCCTCCTTCTTCTTCTTCTTCTTCTTCTTCTTCTTCTTCTTCTTCTTCTTCTTCTTCCTTTCTTCTTCTCTTCTTCTCGAAGCAAATTGGTCTATGAATCTCTAGAGTATCTCTTCCCTGATGTACTTTAGAATTTTTTCTTTAGGAAAATGAGGTAGAGGCTGTTGGAGAACCGCTTGTACCTCTTCAAGTTAATCCTGCACTCTCAGAATTCTCAGCCTTGGTACAGCACAGTGCATAAGACACTTACTTGTAGGTTCTTTCCAGTTCTTTTACTATGCACTGAATCTCTTATCAAACTGGATTTGCTCAGGAGCTCAGACATTACATAGAGGAAGATTGAAATCCCATTGATACAGGAATAGAGAAGGGAGGCTTCTCTTACCAATCCCCTTCCCCTCACTTCTGAGACACCTCTACAATCTCAGCAGTAGAATCACTAAAGAGCTTAATAGTAATTTAAATTACTGGGGCCATCTCCCTTTTTGACCTGCTGTATCAGAATCTTAGAGGTGTTGAATCCGAATGACCAAAGTGCTTTCCAGGTGATTCTTTATGCTCGCTATGGTTCAACAACCTGTTTGCTAGGAATTTCATGGGCCACATTAGAAAAGAAAAGCCAGTCTAGACCAACTTTGAAGATGAAGAAAGGAAGAACCCAATAGAAGAACCTAATCAGGTAGAAAAAGCTGGATGAGATTGGAGCCTTACCTCTCTGCACTTGATTGTGCCCTCAGCATTTTCCTGGCCCCCAGTGTCTTTGTGGGGCTATATGAGAGACAGCTCTTCATTCTGCAGCAGAATAGGAAAGGTTACCACCTTTGAACCCTTCCAGAGTTTTGCCCACACATTACTTATCAATGGAAGGCATTTATTTCTTTGTTTTAGATAAAATACTAAATCCATTTCTCAAGTTTTCACCTAATAGAACAACCATTCCCCAGGATCAGCAGTTTGAGCACTTACAGAAAGGGATCTCTGAAAGCTAATGGTTTTGGTAAGGGAAGTGAGGACTCTTTTTTTTAAAACTAATGGCTCAGGAAGAGGACTAAGGTCATTTGGGACTGAAAAGAATTTCCAGTGATGAAGGAGCATCTTAATAAGAAATGAGTGGGATAGTGCTATATCCCTGAATTCTTGGCACTTTAAGCCTCATAAACCTGCCCAAGTTGAAGAAAACAGCCTTTGTGCCTCCTCTACCACCATGTGTGAGAGAGATTCCAGGCTTTGCATTGACTAAAGTAGCCGGGTGATGTATCCAGTCGTGTGAGGTGACATTTTCCAGGTCTTGGAACTGCCTGTAAGTGAAACTTCCAGTATTAAACTTAGGCAGGCAAAGCAATGGGAACTTTCCCTCCTGATTGGTGGTTAAAGGCAAGCATTGTGAGCTGGAAGTAGATTAGAGTGGATGGAATCCATTTCCATTAAATGTGGGTGCAAGTTGAATTTGTAGTGAAAGGCAAAAGTATGACAGAGTCCTCAGATTTCATAGTTTGAATCCAACTGAATCTCCATTCAACTCTCACAGCACTGTGACATCATATTATAGCAATTAATAAACTAATTAATGTTAGCAGTCAATTAATTAATGTTCTCATGTTATGTACGTATTTGTGGGCAGTGTCAGGGTTGCTGGTCCCATTCATTTGTTGTTTTTTTTTAAAATCAGTCCATTGAACTTCTGAAAGATGGACAATCATCTTTTTCCTTTCTTTTTAAAAAGCTTTTATGCCCATTTTATTCTCAGAGCCAGCCTGTGTGAGTTAACAAACTCCTACATTGCCAATTATTGTAGGAATCATATTCCTTCTTCCATGTACCCAAATCTCATACTCAACGTTGAGTTCTGGGTTGCAAAAGAGAGTTACTGGCAAGAGAAGGACAACAAAGGGATCCACACAGGGAAAGAAGAAATTAAACTATCCCTATTCGTAGATGACATGATCCCCTATCTGAGTGACCCGATAAGCTCCACTCCCAAACTCCTAGAATTGATAAACCACTTTAGCAAAGTGGCAGGATACAAAATTAACCTGCAAAAGTCAGTAGCCTTCTTGTACACCAACAATATGCAAACAGAAGGCCAAATCAAGAAAATGATCCCATTTACAATAGCCCCCAAAAGAATAAAATACTTAGGAATTAACTTACCCAAAGATGTAAAGGGATTATTTAATGAAAACTATAAAAGCCTAACGAAAGAAATTAAGGACACCAGGAAATGGAAAGACATCCCATGCTCATGGCTAGGGAGAACCAACATAGTGAAAATGGCCATACTGCCAAAATTGATATACAGATTCAATGCAATACCCATCAAAATCCCAAAGACATTCTTTACTGAAACAGAAGATATAATCCAAAGGTTCATATGGAGCAGGAAAAGACCTAGAATAGCCAAAACAATTCTAGGCAAAAAGAGCAATGCAGATGGTATTACAATACCAGACTTCAAACTCTACTGTAGAGCCATAATAACAAAACCAGCATGGCAATGGCACAAAAATAGACCAGAAGATCAATGGAACAGAATAGAAGATCCAGAAATAGAACCACATACCTATAGTCAACTTGTATTTGACAAAGGAGCCAAAGATATACAATGGAACAAACACAGTCTATTCAATTATTGGTGCTGGCAAAACTGGGCAGCTACAAGCTGAGAACTAAAAATTGACCCTAGCCTTTCACCATGCATAAGCATTAACTCAAAATGGATCAAAGACCTCAATGTCAGACTGGAAACCTTGAAATTGCTATACGATAAAGTTGGAGAGACACTATAACTCATAGGCACAGGCAAAAGATTCCTGAACACAATCTCAGGGTCAAAACATATTGGAGAGAGACTCGATAAATGGGACTACCTAAAAATAAAAAGTCTGCACAGATAAAAGCATAGCCACAAAAGTGGAGAGACAGCCAACCAACTTGGAAAAGATACTTACCAATAATACATCTGACAAATGCTTAATATCCACTATTTACAGGGAACTCAAGAAATTAATCCCCCCCCCAGCAAGCCCAACAAACCAATCACTAAATGGGCAAGGGAACGAAAGAGAGACTTATCAAAAGAAGAGGTTAAAATGGCAGAAAAGCATATGAGAAAATGCTCATCATCCATGGTCATAAAGGAAATGCCAATCAAAACAACCCTAAGATACCACCTTACCCCAACAAGAATGGCCAAAATTTTGAACTCAGACAATGACAGAGAAAAAAGAACACTACTGCACTGCTGGTGGGATTGTAAGCTAGTTCAGCCACTCTGGAAAGCAGTGTGGAGGTTTCTTAAAGAACTGAAAGTTGGCCTTCCCTACGATCCCACCATACCACTCCTGGGCATCTATCTTTAACATCATAACCCAGGATATGATAAGGACACCTGCTCAGCTATGTTCATCTCTGTACTATTCACAATAGCCAGGCAATGGAAACAGTCCAGATGCCCTACTGCAGATGAATGGATACAGAAAATGTGATATATATATATATATGTATGTATGTATAATGGAATTCAACATAGCCAACAGACAAGATAAAATAATGGCATTTGCAGGGAAGTGGATGAATCTAGAGCAAATCATGTTGAGTGAGACAAGTCAAGACCAAAGGAACAAAAGGCACATGGTATCCTTAATATGTGGCTATTAGATCCAAAGAGTACAAGAGCAAGGACTCAGTATTTGTGTACCCAATGCTATGGACATGGTACTGGAAATATAAACACAACTACATAGACATAAAAATCTATGACTCTATAGACATAACGTTTTATTACATAGATTAATATGTATCTATGACATACAAATCCTCAGCCTAATTTTAATTATGTTCTAAAATCCAAGTGTCAGTGAATGTATATAGAGATTCCCTTCTTGAATACTTGTTTGCTAAACACATCATTTGAAATATGATGTAAAAATCAATGTTAATAAATTCTTTAATAAAAAAATGTAAACCAATACAACTACTTTGGGAATTAACGAGGAGGTTCCTCAACAACCTAAAAACAGACCTACTTTCTATCCCTGATATTCCACTCTTGGACGTACATCCTAAGGAGCATAAACCAGTTTACAGAATGATTCCAGTGTGCTCATGTTTATTGCAGCCCTTTCCTAATAGAAAACTGTGGAATCTGCTATGATGCTCAACTATCATCAGTTGATGGGGTAGTCTCCGTCTCCCATACTGTGTGGCCTATTTTTACCAGTCAGGGATTGATTGCCGTGAGGTCTGCTTCAGGGACTTGCCTTTGTTTTGTATTCCTCAGAGCCAGTGGAACCTCCTGAGCTGAACCATAGCTGTCAAAAGCCTTTCAAAGTTATAGACTCTCTACCTTCATAAGGATGGGAACAAATGTTGAAGAAAAGGAAAGGCCCCAAAAAAGAAAGACTAAGGAACTAAATGCCCGAGAATAAAGATTATAGAAAGGTCCCATATGTACTGAGGAGTTGTCTTAGTCAATGAAGACTGCTAGAACCATGTATGAAAAGCTAGGTGTCCTAAAATATAGAACATTATTTCTCACAGTAATAGATACAGGAAGGGTCCAAGGCCAGGGCAGAGCCAGTGTTTGGTGCGATCCCTAGCCCCTGTGTTTCTGATAGCCTTAATCTCATTAAATCTTTGCACAGGAAATAGTAGAGACAAAGAGATTGCTTTTCTTAATGTACTATGTTATTTCTCTTCTCTTTTGTTGCCCTTTGGTCAATCTCATATTGTTACAGTATCTGACTTTGTTACCTGGTATATTGTATATGTGTTTTTTTGTTGTTTATTTGATATAGGAAAGGGAAGGGGGAAAAAGATGATTGGAGGGAGTGTGAGTGGGAAATGGGGACAATACTTGAAATGGGTATCATTGTGTGAGAAGTAATTCATGTAATATCTGGCAAATGTAACAGTAACCCCTCTATACATTACCCCAGCAATAAAAAATAAAACAAAAATTAAAAAAAAGAGAGTTACTCTTTGCACCTGTCTGTTGGGTACAAACAGGGTGATCTTGTTAGACTGAAGAGCTTGGTGTCTCTGAGCTCTCAGTGTCTCTGCTTATTCTATTGTAGACAAAGTAACTTACTTTATGTCTTGATGGTTCTCTCTACTTATAGCAGGTCCACCGGACTTTTCTGCTCCAACGGAATGAAATGTAAATGCTCTATAGAAACAAGATCTTCTCAATTCAAGTGCATCATCTGTGGGCCTATTGAACTTCACTTACCAAACCCAAGTTCAAAGATAAAGTTACAGAGAATTTCAAGAAGACAACAACAGAGCATCACGCCTAGTATGGATCTCAGTTCTGAGCCAGGGACCTTGGTGATCGCATAAGGTCACACGGCGTTAAAGCCAACCCTGAATAGAAAGGATCATCAGAAAGTGTTTGCTAAGCATGAAATAAAAGACCAAAGACATTAGCAGTGCTTCAGTGACATTAATGGAGAATTTAGAGCAGGACATGTCTAGCTCAAGTGACTTTCAGGTTCTGCTCAGATATCATCTTGTCAGAGAGGTTATTTCCAACCATGCATTCTAAAGGAACTCCTCTCATCATTTGTTACTGTAGCTGGGGTTGTCAAAGTTGAGTTTGCATCAGATTTCTGGGTCTGATTTGAAGAGAGTCTTGAGTGAGGCCTGAGAATTTACTTTCCTAACAAATGCCCTGTTAACTCAGGGACCAAAGCTCCGTTTCTTAATCCTGATTCCTTGTTCTAACAGGGATGATCTGCAATTGTTCTCAACATTATTTACCTGCTTATTGTATGTGTTTGTTTGTTGTTGTTGCTGGTAGTGGGGCTTGAATTTAGGGCTTGGGTGGTCTCCCTGAACTTGTTTGCTCGAGACTAGAGCTCTACCACTTTGAGCCACAGCTCCACTTCTGGTTTTCTGGTGGTTAATTGGTGATAAAAGTCTCATGGGCTTTTCTGCCCAGGGAAGGCTTTGAAGTGTGATCCTCTTGAGCAGCTAGGATTATAGCTGTAAGTCACCAGTACCCAGCTTATTGTATATTTTTAACCACAAGAAATAAAGCATAGTGCGAACAGGAGTTTAGTTATCTGTATTCACTGCTATGTGTCTAGGATTTGTAATACACATGACTTGCTAAATATCAATTAATTTAACATATATATACATATATATATGACCAGGAAATGCATCAAATGAGAAGTTGTTCAATAGTAGTGATTGGGAGGTGGTTGAGTCATAGGAACATTTGTCATTATGCCAAGATAGGAGGGACTGCTAGTCAAATTTGCATCTAAGCAAATAAAATGCAAACATTACAAGTCTTTAGGACAGGGAGAAGTAATCCTGTAACGTGATATTTGGGTACTAATTGGATAATTTAAATAATGGTGATAGAAAGGCCTTTCCATTTTCATTCTAGGTTGCAGAGTTGATCATTGTTAAGACAAAGTGGCCTGAAAGCATCTCTTGTGCATAGGTGGATTCTCCTATGTCAAGGGAGCCTTCCTGGCTTCTATTGTCAAAGAACAAATATTTGGATTAGATGGTGCATTGCAATTTCTTGAGCACTACTGCTTGTGTTTATGAATTGGAACATGAGGAGGAATACTGCATGATAATAGCTTGGGGAAGGGCCATACTTTTCTATTCTGTAGGCATGATGGGAACCATTCATATCAGTATAGTGCATCCTATGGTTTGGATTTATCCCTCAACATTTCATAGGCTGGAAGCTTGCCACCAGTGTGGCAGTGTTGAGGTGGTAGGATGTTAGGACCTGGTATAAAGTAACTATATCATAGATGCCATTCTAGAAGGTTACTTTAGTTCTGGGATACTAATACATTCTGGTGAAAGTGAGTTGTTATGAAAAGAGCTGAGCTTAGCCTCTGAATCTCTCTTGTTTTCTTTCTTGCTATGTGGTCTTGTGCACATGGCCAGATCCTTTTCTGTAACAATGGTGCAAAGCCACAGGGCTCCTTGCTGGAATGTGGTTGTCATGCTCTTGGACCTCTAAAACCATAAGCAAAATAAATCTATTTTCATAGCTTACCCAGTCTTCGATATTCTACCATAGCAACACAAACCAGACTAATACATCATGAACATGCTACAAAAACTGCTCTTATTTTTCCAAACATCCAGTCCTTGAGCTGCAGAGCTCTCCCAGCTCTCCATCTCTTAGCCATTGTCCATCCTGACCAAGAGATAGTCTTTTCTCTCTACATTTTTCTTTCAGGAACATGATTTCTTATGTCATCTCAAAATATCTCTTTGAGCCATCGTTGATATAACTTTGGCAGAAGCAGTTCTGAAGTCGAGGGGTAAGAACCAGAATATAGTGCCTGTCCGTAGTGAGTTAGCAGGTGATATGAGAAAGCTATTGTATTTTCTCGGTAAGAAATCCACATTGGTCACTTAAACAGTAGTGTGTTATACTTTGCCTTTGACCTTGACAGAACCTGACTCACTGTGTCTTGGCATTTTATTAGTCATCTCTAGCTCTGTAACAAAGTTCCATAGTCTGCATGGCTTAAACAACAGACATTTATTCCTCCCAGCTCTATATGTTGGGAATTAGAATCCAAAACGGTAAGATTAGTTTCTTTTGAAGCCTCTCTTCTCTATATCTTCAGATGGTTTTCTGTCTCTGTCCTGACCTCTTCCCATTAGGATCTCTTCCCATTCTAGCTTAGAGCCCACTTGAGTAATGTCACTTAAGTACCATTTAATATAATTTTTATACGTACTCGATGTAAGACTACAGACATATGACTCTTGGAGGTGACACAATTTAAGTCTGTAATGTGTGTAACCTGGGAAATCTGTATTTCCAACAGTGTTTCCAGGTAATTTTGACTCAGCCAAGACTTTGAGGCAGAGTTTGGTAATCATTACAAACACCTGCTGGCCCAGAGCTTTGTCTACTGGCACAACCCTTACTTTTCTCCTTTGCAAATGAGAGCTTCTTTGCCAGCCCAGCTGACTTTCAACAGGGTTGTAACAAATACCCTCCGGATGGACTCGGTAACCCAATCCCTTCTGCCTGCAAATATAATCTGGGTTTGTTTATGGCTGGACTGCTGACTATCAACCCAGAGCCATTTCATTCCCAATGAACTATGTTCTCTAAAGCAAGCAGGTTTGCTTTTCTGCCGAGAAATATGAATCCGAAGACAGGTTGTGAGTGAAGCTTAGCGTGTTGGAAGGCAGATCAGGTGTAGAACTAATTACCCGTCATTTGTCTTCTGTGGGCACAATTTGGTCTTCTCTCTAAAAGGCCTTATTAAATCTCAGACCTCATGACGGACACTCTGATACCTAAGGAACAGCACACCACTAACAAATGTTTGCTTGAAAGTCAGTCCTTGGTACCTATTTTCATTCCTTTTGCCACTGCCAAAATTGTCCATATAAATGCAAATAACTGATATATAGTGGGAATCATTCTCTATGAGGTTGTGTTTTGAGAGGACAAGGGGTTTGAGGATGAGCTGAGGAGGTAATATTAGTCTACATGTGACATGAGTCACATGTCTCAGAGTTTAAAGAATAAATTCCACTTTTCCTTTTTATTCTGAGTATATGAAGCCAAAAGCTCTCAAGTGGAGATATTTTCTTTTGAGCTTTCATAAAGCAAGAGCATTTCTGGATTGTATCTTCCTTCCATGTCCCAAGATACTAAAATGGGCTCAGTGTTCTCAACCTATCCTGTATGTCAACTTAATACCAGAATGTCAACATAAATCTGTGATTCAGTAGGTGTGTGGATTGTTCACGTTCTTCCATCCTCAGTTTTAAGTGGAGCCAAAGGAGAACTCACTATAGAGACCATCTCATCTGTGAGGAACATTTGGGAATTGTTTGGAATTGTTCTCTTCTGGTGTCAGTAACTGGTGTACATCTCAACCCTGGTACATAATGGCAGGGTGCAGAGAAATGAGTGGAATTCTTATGTCCAGAACCATTTCAGACAACAGACTGATCTGCACTGGAATGCCTTTTAGAGGCCTGGTGTGAAACATCAGTGGACAAGACAAGAAGAGTTTTACTAGCATCAAAGATGAATGAAAATCAGTATGGTGGCTCTCTTTAGCCCTTCAAGAACTGCAGATAGAGGGAAGGGAAAGGCTGATGACAGTCCTGCCTGATCTGCTTTGTAATACATTGGGAACAGAAGCAGGAAGACATGAGCTGTGCCTGTCAGAGCAGGTACGACCAGCCAGCTCCATGCAGTACCAGCAGCACTGTCTTGGTTATTCAAGGAGAGATGAATTCTGACCAAGGAGAAATGTTGTTCTTCTAAAGGCAAATCCATGGTACAGGGAGTGGAATGTTGGATAAAGAGAGACAGAGTTTTTCTTCTCATGAAAGAAAATAGAAGACTTAAAGTGATATTTACCAAGTAAGTGTGGAGAAAGTTGGAGAAATAGTCTTCTTCATTATTATTATTATTATTATTATTATTATTATTATTATTGTCAGATGTGGGCTCGAACTCTGGGCTTGAGCAATGTTCCTGAGCTCTTCAGCTCAAGGCTAGTGCTCTACCACCGGAAGCAACAGTGCCACTCCTGGTTTTCTGGTGGTTAATTGGAGATAAGAGTCTCCTAGACATTTTCATGCCTGGCTTGACTTTGAACAGTGAGCCTCAGATCGTAGTCTTCTGAGTAGCTAGGATTACAGGCATGAACCACCAGCACACAGTGTCTTCCTTATTTTTTATGCTTCATCTTCTATGACTTAGTGAAAGCACTTTTAATGGCTTCCTTAGTTCTTCATTCTCAAGGAAGAAGTTTTCTTCTAGATTCCATTTTTAATAAACCTACGTTCTCCTGCAACGAGTCTTTTCTATTTTTAACCCTTCTAAGGAGAACTTTTGGTTTAATTTTACCCTTTATTTCCATCAGTCTAATTTAAATTTGTAAAAATAGTTTTCTTTGGTGCCATTACTGGTGCTCAAACTCAGGTTCTGTGTTCTTGCTTGGCTTTTTAGCTCCAGGATGGTACTCTACCACTTGAGCCATCCTCTCACTTCTACTTTTCTGCTAGGTAATTGGGCTTTTCTACCTGGGCTTGTTTTGAAATGTAATCCTCAGATCTCAGTCTCCTGAGTAGCTAAGATTACAGCAATGAGACACCAGTACCTGGCCTATTAAAGTACTTTTTATATCAATTAAAATATGATTAAGTTGTTGTACAAAGGAGTTACAATTATGTAAATCATATCAATCATCACAACTTCCATTGTTCTCTACCATTATTCTTCCTCCCATCCCTGCCCACAAGTTATATAGCTTAATTTTTATATAATGTACATTGAATATAGTGTATACAAAAGCATAAAAATATGTTTTATTATAAATATATAATAACATGTATCAAATATATGTTTTAAGGGCTCATTTTTTTGTTATCACAAATGAATATTGAAAGGAGCAATAATTGTTGCAGGTATCTTTAACATCCTCAGAGTAATAATGAGATACCACAAATGAAATTTTGAATAAACTTGTGGAAAGACTCTTGCCAAAGATAATTTAAGGTTGAAAATAAGATCATTTTTGAAGAAATAATCCTTTGGTATTGTTCTACAAGTTGATTTTCAAGAGTATCTTATTTTTGTAGTCAAGGTAGAAAGGCGGGCAGTCAGAGCAATAGAAATAAGTGTGACTCACTTTGGAGATCATTCTCATGGCTTAAAATGTTATAATCAAAGGACATAAAAAATGGAATTAGTTTCATGGCATTTAGAAATTTCTTTCTGGCTGTTTTTTAATGTGTAACAGAAATTCTGCAAATGATATTTTTCCTTTGGAATTTAATGTGCCTTCATTAAATTTACATCTTTTCTTTGATCTCCAAAGGAATAAATACATTCACCTGTTTCAATTTCAGACACATTTCCATGAATCAGGTGTTTTAAATTAACATCTTAGATGTGTAAGATATGCCAAGATTGATACTTTCTACCTATTAGAAAATGGAGACAAAAAACTGCCACAACTGGAATGGGAGACAGGTTGTGGCCAATATTGAAATATATATGGGGTGGGGGAGGGAAAGTGGGTGCATGGAACTCCATCTAGTATATATTGAGTACTTACTGAGTCCAAAACTCAGCCATTCACTGAGTACTTTGGCCTATACAAAGGACCTTGTCTCTGCTCTTTTGGATCATGTGGGTTGGTGATGAAAGGGAATCTGTCCAAAAGTGACAGATTATAGCTGGGTCAAAGAAAGGAGGTATTATTTCAGAGACCATATGGGAATTTCATAGACATGGTTGATAATAGCTCAGTGTAGAAATATCAATGGGGAGCTGAGTGCTAGGACTCAGGAAGCTGGGATCTGAGGAGGGGTTGTTCAGAGTTCAGAACAAGCCAGAGTAGAAAAGTCCATGTCATTCCAGCTTCAACTGGAGGCATGGCACAAGTGATAGAGTAAAGGCTGAGTAAAGGAAACTGAGTGAGCTCAAGACTGAGTTCAAATCTTGGTTCAAATCCATAAAAATTTCATCCGGAGGGAAAGTATTCCAGATACAGAGAAGGAACATTCAGAAAGGAGACTTTGTAGAGGAGAAAGTAAGTTTCAGACTCTTGATCACACACTGTAGGGGGTAGAACAAATGTAGAATGATTCATCTCTTGGTGGTCGGTTCCATGTTGTGAAATCTTCGTAGTGAATATACTTTACTTAATCATGATTCTTCAGCAACTCTGTTGCTAAGACACTGGGAGGAGGGGTGGGGAATCAACATGAGACTTAATACAGTAGTCTCTGCTTTGGGTCATGAAGTACTGCCCTCACGTTAAAGATGAAAAAGAGTTCTTTGCAGGTTACAGATAGTAGGTTGTGCTGATACTTTAATCCGAGCCTGTCTGACTCCAAAGCGCATAAGCTTTCCAATGACCTGAGTGTAGACTTAAGAGGTATTGCTCCCACCACATACAGCTGATGATTGCAGTGTGAGAAGAGGATGTGTGAGATTTCCCAGGAAGAATACAGAAATTAGGGGAAGAAAACCAAAAGCAATGTACTCAGAAGGGAAATAAAGAATCAAAAGGCTGGGGCAATGCAGAGTTTAAAGTGAAAGACGAATTGCTGTTTGGAGAAAATAGTTAACAAGGAAGGAAGAAAGCAGAGGAACCAAAGTCCAGAAAAACCCAGGAAGAAACAGGAGAGGCAGTGGCAGGTCAACCATGAGGGGAGAGTGGTCTTAGAGAATTCAGGTTTGGGTCTCATGACCTTGGTTAGTTTCAAGGTCTTTCATTCCACTCATTGCCTGATGAACAACATAACATGCTTAGGTCATTGCTAGAAAATGTAAGGATAGTCCTATTTTCAAATGCAAAGTAGGAAATATCGGTAGTGGTATCCCACAGGTTATATACTCCAACTTCTTGATAAAATCCTGCTCTTCAAATTGCTTCTTCAACCTTGGACTTGGCCTAGGAATGAGACTTGTAGTTTATGATGCATGTCTTCCTTCTGGACTACTATTTCTACCTCTATTGACAAAACAAGGGTGGATTAATCATAGTCACAAAAAGGTCATGGCATTTCCTCCTCAAATCCGTAGCAAATTGAACGAACTCTGGTCCTGAAGGCCATACTTGGGCCTACATTATTTTCAATTGCATCGGACTTCAGCAGGCCACAGTTGCCTTGCTTTCTCTTCTCTTCTTGGAAGCCTCTGCTGGTGGACTTGACTGGTAGGTTTCAAGCTATTCCTTAGGAGATGTTGTTAGTGCATTCATTGGCCCTTTCCCTAATACCATGCAGTGCACCGCACATGTATAGCTTGCATAAATATTGGATAATAATAAATAACTACAAGAGAGAGAGAATATTATAGACTGGGGAGAGGGAAAGATGCTGAATTCATTAGATCAGGGCCAATCTCAGGGCCTCTTGGCTATCTCCTTCAAAGAGATTTGTTTGCCAGCTGTGTTGAGAAATATACTTTCCATATGATGAGCCCAGAGAAGCAGCCAGTTCCCCTACAGAATGCTTTGGACTATTCCCAGGAGGGATCACAGCATCGTTAATGTTGTTTCAGAGAGGATAACCCCTCACGCCTGCTTGGCAACTGGGTTAGAGGAAAGCCTTGGGGAGGATGGTCTGAACACGACGATGAAATTAGAGGAATGGGATGGATTCTTTGTTATTTCATTTTATTTTCTGATTCATGTGCAAGCAGGGCAGCTTTCCAAGCATTTTATGGATGCATCATTGGCTGAGAAGGTCCCTTGTTTTTCACTTCCCTGTGCTCTTGGCTTGAGAAGGGCATTTCTTGTTTAATACGCAATCCAGGTTCAGTATGTCAATCAGATGTGAGTGCCTCCATCTTAGGAACTGGCTTTTCTATTTGGTGTTTAGGAACCAGTTAAAGATAGCTAAAGAGACCACTAGATTCTTAAATCTGAAGTGTGTTAAAAGTATTAACTATTTAAAGACCTGGAAGGTTGGAGAAACTATAATGTTTCTTTAAAAAACAACAAATATACAAACCAGTTGGGATACATCTTTTGTAGTTCTGACTAGCACCCAGTCCAGCCACTGGGGTGTTTAGTAAATAAAACTAACACCTCCTTTATAACAAGATTACTCCCTGCACACTGCACTGAAAATGTTTCCAATTATTTGTGAACAGATTAGTTTCCTTTACTCAAAATGTCACATGTGACATTTTTTTTTTGCCAGTCTTTGGCTTGAGCTCTGGGCCTTAGCACTGTCCTTGGATTTTCTTAAGGCTAGAGCTCTACCACTTGAGCCTCCGCACCACTTCTGGCTTTTGTTTTTCTATGTATGTGGTACCGAGGAACTGAACCCAGGTCTTTGTGCATGCTAGGCAAGCACTCTACCACTAGGCCAAACTCCTGGCCCCAAATCTATTATTTTATTTTGGAGGCAGTACTGGGTTTGAACTTGGGGCTTCATGCTTCTTAGGCAGTTGCTCTACCACGTAAGCCAAATCTCCAACCCAAATCTCGCGTAAACAAGACTACCTTAACTTCAGTAAACACTTGTAAACACCAAGCATGACTGCAAAGGGCAGAAATGTGAACTGGAATCAAGCGCAAAAGATGGATAGATAGAATAGTGGATTTAAGAGCAGCCGCTTAAAATTGTTATTGTAAAGGTGGTGTACCAAGGAGTTACATTATGTAAGCCAGGCAATGAGTGCGTTTCTTCTTGAACCCTTCATTTTCTCCTAGATTTTTCTGCTCGACGCCCCCACAAGTTGCCTAGTTCATTTTCAACATAGTGTGTAGTGACTACCACTGCTGCATTTGTTTTCCCTTTGTCTCACCGTTTCTGTGCTCTCCCTTACCTTCCCACAAACAGGTAAGCTTACATGATAAGATAATAGGCACAGAAGTCAAAAAACAGTGACAAGGAGGGGGAAAAGAAAGTAAACTAACAACAAAAAACCCTGGTTTGTGTTTCTTGGAGTTCATGTCTAAAAATATCATTTTGTATGATCGTAGGCACAGATCTAATTGTTTGCTATCATCTCCTAAGAATATCCCGCTTTAGTCTCACAGTGTGAATGTTTAGAGTCCTGTATCATTTATCATGTCCAAGTATACTTTTTCTTTTTGGTCTTTTATCATCCAGTGTTTACTTGTGGGCATGCAGGCACATTTAGTTAGAATAAATAAGAGTCTGGTTTACTTTGCTTAACATATTTTTCCCAAGTCTTTTTATTTCCTCATGAATGGTACAATAGCATGTTGTGGTTTTCTGGTAGAAGTATATAATTCCATTGTGTGTAGATAGAAAACATTTTCTTGGTCCATCCATTGCGGAGGGACATCTGGGTTGATTCCCAGATGAACAATGGAAGCAGCTGCTTCATGGGCTCTGGACAACAGGCTTCTAGAAACCCCAGGTTGGTTTGGCTTTCTACAGTAGTAGGCACCACAGCTATACTCAAAGAGATTTTCTCCTGAGCCCCAAGATTTTGTGTAATTGGAGGGTCTAAGTATGGGATACCAGCTTTCTTCCTAAGGGCAGTAAAAATGATGTCACATCAAAGTTTTATGACTACTTTTTCAACTTTTAAAGACTGTTAAGCAGAGATTTTTAGGACCTTTGCTCTTAGTTTTTAATCATAGAAGCCTTATGTTTAGAAGTAGATGAGGGAGGCATTTTATGTTTCTCTTTATTTTCTCCAGAAAATAAAGTTTTGTAGGTTTTAGGATTTTTCTTTACAAGAAAAATCTATGATGGAGGAATGACTTTACTGGTCCCCTCAACTTATGCTTGGCCTCTTCTGTACACCTGCCCTGGCTGGTTTCTTTCATAGCAGTTCTTAAAGGTAGTTGTGATTTTACTGTTCAGCTCTCTGTTCCTCTCCAGGATACCCATCATTTTTCTTTCCTAATTCACTCCTGTCTCCTTATCCTATTGTAATATCAGGCATATAGTCAACACTCAGTATTTATGGAAAGAATGGATAATCAGAGTAGCTCAGGAGACACAATATGGAGGTGTTTATTTGAACATAAAGACAGTTCTTAGTGTGACTGATTTCTGTGTGAATTACTAGCTCCTCTAATTCCTCTACTAATCCTTCCCATTGAAGTCTAAATTCCCACAAGAGCTCACTTGGGGCAGGGGAGAGGGGGAAAAGGAAGGAGGAAAGCAAATATTGCTGAGATGATGCAGGTCTTGAATATAAAAACAAACAAGCAAAGAAACTTAGAGCTATATATCTTAAAAATGGTTTCCCTTTTGTAGAAACAATTATGTAAAAAAAATTTCTCTCCTCTATTGCACACTTACCTCTCCAAATACATCCACAAAAATAGGCGGTTCAACTTACTTTTCCAGTACTACTGGTACAGAAGGATATTTTAACTTCAGTCCTGAATTAGGCAGCTTATATGTGTGAAATGGCTGGCTACCTATTGAAATGCTGAAGTTGTTCATCTGTCATTTTCCTTGAGTTAAGCCAGAAAGAGGCTGACCCAAAGGCAATGACAAAACCTTACAAAAATTAAATGATAATACTTCAAAAGAAAATCAAGCTGGGTGCTGGTGGCTCATACCTATAGTTTTTCTGCTTACGAGGCTGAGATCCCAGGATCACAATTTGAAGTCAGCTTGGGCAGGAAAGGCCAGGAGACTCTTATCTGTAATAAACTACTCAGAAAAAGCTGGAGTGGCATTGTGGTTCCAGTGGTAGTGTACTAACCTTGAATGAAAGAAGCTCAAAGACAGTGCCCAGGCCCAGAGTTCAAGCTTGGCAGGACAGTCCAAAAATTTAAAACCTTAAACAAAAAATATAATTCAGAATAAAACAATTCTCTGCTTATTGATAGCTGTTTACCTTAAATATCTACCAGGAGAAGACTTCTTCCAAATCAGACATTTGGAAACTTAGAGCTCTAGTTGAGACAGAATTTGTGCCGTCTTCAGTAGCAAATGCTGTCCTGTTCAAGTGGAGGGTGTATTGTGAAAACATACTCTGAGGCTCCAAACTCAATTCTCCAGCCATGCTTTTGATAGAAGCACTTTCTATAAGGTAAGAGGTATCTCCGCCTCATTACAGAAATAAAGGGCAGACTCTTCAGTGTGTGCTGTCTCCTGTTCTGTATGCCAAAAGAGTACATTAATAGAAAGTGTAGGACACAGAGAGAGATGTTGCAGAGCATTAAGAAGTTTGAGCAAATCTATCCATACTTATTATAGATGGAGGAATTGTAATGAATTCTTACCAAATGCACAGGAAAGCAAACCGCATATTGTACAGTGGACCAATAGCCAATGCATGACAGGTGCCAGAAGGTAGGGCACCTGTACCTAGCTACTCAGGAGGTGGAGATTGAAGGATGGCAGTTTGAAGCCAGCCCAGGCAGAAAAGTCTGCAAGACTCTTATCTTCAATTAACCATCAGAAAATTGGCAGTGGTTCTGTGGCTCAAAGTGGTGGAGCACTAACCTTGAGTGAAAAGTTCAGGGACAGCACTCAGGCCCTAAGTTTAAGCCTCATGACCGACAAAACAAAAGCAAGCATGCAAACAAACAAACAAACAAGAAACAAGTCCAAGTCCTCTGGTAGGAGTTGACACCAATGGCATAAGCATTATTCATTATTCTCATGATTACAAATCCCAAGAATTTGGCTAGGAAAAGAAGCCTAGCCTAGAATACTCTATCATTGACAATGATTTCTAAAAGTAAACCAATGGGAGTCATATTCTCCAGTGTTTGGTCAACATTCAAATAAGTACCATCCTACAACTACAAGAAAAAAGCAACCCCTTCCCTTTTCTGACCTCTTAAATAAATATGATATTATATGATGGGCCCCTCATACCAAGGTTGAACAGATACTGGTTGATAAATTAAGGGAAGAGTTAAGGAGAAACAGGACAGATTTGAATTTTATCAGCAAGTACCACAGAGAGAAAGAAAAAGGAAAGAAGTCAATGTGATCAGATTTGTTTATAGGCTATATAGTAAATACATGGAGAATGTTTAAAGGTTTAGAAGAAAGGAATAGAGATTGTTTTGGGATAATACCATTTAATATGAGATGATGCAATAAGAGATATGGAAAAGGAAGTTTTAAGAAATTAGTCTTATAAATGAATTATTTTGACATCTGAGAATATTATGTTGAATATTATGTTATTTCTGGATTCCTGGTCAATTGATCTCAGGTAGTAGCTAGGCATTTATTTGTTTATTTTTATTTAGTTATTGTATAGTTTAGAAAATATTTTATTTCCAGATATCTATTATGTTCATCCTTCTGTCAGAGGACTTTAACGTCTCTCAGTATGGCTCTGAGTGATACACAGCTCCAAAGTAGACCTCATTTAATTGGATCAGAGCTTTTATCAATTTTACCTGTTAAAGACAATAAGACAATATTGAGTACTTGATCAGTTATTTGGACTTCAAGAGAATCATATAACTTCATTAAACTGAATTTTGATTAGATGCAAAAGTCAGAATTTTTATACACTAGATCCTCTGGCTTCTTTGCATATGAAATATAATCACCAACAATCTTGCCAAGTTCATTATAAGTTTTCTTATTCGGTGTGACAGACAGTCAAAGGAGTCACTATGGGTTCCATTATTGAATTTCTTGGTTGAATTTTGTGAAATTATGAGGACTCTCCTTATAATTTGCATTGCTTTGTGACAGCAGTAATGTATTGTGGTTGAACCAAATGTGTGTGTGTGTGTGTGTGTGTGTGTGTGTGTACCTGGGTTTTGTCCTTTTTTAATATATCTATCATTGGCTGCTCAACACTCCCCTGTGATAGGCTAAACCGTAAGTAGCAGCATGACTCCATCTAAAATTTGAATTAGGTGAAAGAAATTGATTCCATGCCATTTAAAGTTTATAGGATGGTTCCATTCATCCATGTCAGTGCCCTGGATAGAGATGGAAGCTCAAGTATGCAGTATGTATTAGGTAGGCTGAGAGCCTGCAGTCTGGGAGGGACCAGACAGCTCTGGGAAGCACATTAAACTGTGGCACAAGAACATGCTGTTAAGAAGATCTCCAACTCACCCTCCCCAGTGAAGAGAATATGCCCTTCCTCCATTAAATGCCCAATCCCCAGGCAGAGTCTAAATTTGCCTTGTACTCTACCTACTTACAAAGTGGACTTGGTAGAGTTGTTGAAAACAAATGCTAATGACATTTGGCATCCGCCCGCAGCCAAGGGCTGAATTCTGACGCATGATCGGGCCCTCGCTACCGGTTTACCATCATGAGCTGCCACAGGTTCTGAAATTTGCCCTTTAAGAACCAATCTCTGACCTCTGTGTCACTATTCATACATGTCCTTAAGACTTCACTGTCACCCTTCATGTCCCCGTACCAATATGGTAGACACATGACTCCTTGTCTGTCTTTATTCCACTAAGCACTTATTTTCCCATAACATTTCTCCTAATTTCACCAGGCAGAAGCGCTCTCGCTCGCTCTCGCTCTCGCTCTCTCTCTCTCTCTCTCTCTCTCTCTCTCTCTCTCTCTCTCTCTCTCTCTCTCTCTCTCTCTCTCTCTCTTTCTGAATCACCTCTGTATGTCTTTGAGTTCTCTGTAAGGACAAGGGCTACTTACCTTCCTCTTTCTCTCTTCTGGAAATAACAAAGGCTGCCCTTGGTGAGAATTAAAATTCTTATTGAAAGAATGCCTGTAAGACTGGTCATCTAGATAAATGGTGATGTTCTGCTATGAGAACAAGACACCAACTTTAAGATGACAGTTGAGAAGGGAACCAAGCCCCTAGATGATTTTTTTTTTTTTTTTGCCAGTCCTGGGCTTGAGCCCAGGGCCTGAGCACTGTCCTTGGACTTTCTCAAGCCTCAGCACCACTTCTGGCTTTTTTTCTCTGTATGTGGTACTGAGGAATTGAACCCAGGTCTTCGTGCATGCTAGGCAAGCACTCTACCACTAGGCCAAACTCCCGGCCTATTTACATGTGTTTGGTCCACAGGCATCAGAACATTTCCACACGGAAGAATAACCTAGCATGATTGACACAATGAATGTTGGATCCAGATTGTTGGTAGTTAACAGCTGAAATTGGGCGCAGTTTCACTGAAACCCAACTCTCCAGCAAGGACTAGCCAGTTGATTGCATTTGCCAAATAGTTTCGTTTAGTCATACTTCTTAAATGTTTACCAGATACGAAAGCATTGAAGTTGGTGAGCAAGGAACAACTAATAATTAACAGTGGTTTTCTTTTTCCTCTATAATTTTCTGGATCCTTTGGGCAT